>NW_006159930.1:1057207-1070662 GCF_000334495.1 Tupaia belangeri chinensis
CGGGGGATGGCCACTCCACAATCCCTTCTCCATTCTCTTCTCAGGATCTTGGACACTATATATATATATATATATATATGTATTTGTTCATTCTAACAGAAACCTAAATAAACAGTGGCTGAGACAGACAAAAGTTTCTCACTCATGTAGCAAAATATATATATATATATATATATATATGTATTTGTTCATTCTAAAAGAAACCTAAATAAACAGTGGCTGAGACAGACAGAAGTTTCTCACTCATGTAGCAACCTGGGCGAAAGCAATCCAGAACTGTGTGTCAAGCTCCCTGGTTTGTGTCCCCCACCCTTCCTAGGGTATTTCCCTTGCTCGTATGACTCAGTAGTGATCACCGACCTGTCTATGTCCTGTCCAGTAAGGAGGAAGATAAAGAGAAGGGAAGGACACATCCCTATTCTTTAACTGCCTTGCCCACAAATGTGCCCACTACTTCCATTTATCTGCCATTGTTTGGAATTTAAGCAAACAGCCACACCTAGTTACTGTAGGCTGGAGGCTTGATCTGGGCAGCTAAGAGTCCAGCTAAATAAAGCAAAAGAGGAGGATGGATATTGGGGTTTCTGTCCTACACATACCCCCCCATACACATATGGTCTGTTTTCCCTGTGGCAAACAAAGTGAATACCATAAAATACAGACCAAGGCATGCTACCCAGCAAAAGACATGATGGCATTCAGTAAATGTTCAGTGCCCCATTTCATCAACCCAAAATCCTGAGAATCAAGCCTAGAATCATAGTCTATACTAGCTGAAAGAGACCTCAGGGAATAATCAGTACATTTTGTTTTCCCCCAATTATTTTATTTTGAGAGGTTTTTGCTATAGGGTACGTGTGTTCACCAGAAAGACAGAGAGAGACAGAGAGACAGAAAGCAA
Organism: Tupaia belangeri chinensis; assembly: GCF_000334495.1. Lineage (NCBI taxonomy): Eukaryota > Metazoa > Chordata > Mammalia > Scandentia > Tupaiidae > Tupaia > Tupaia belangeri. The sequence continues at coordinate 1,058,109 of NW_006159930.1, forward strand.
AAAATTACCCCCCAGGTGAGATGACCACACCGCAATCCCTTCTCCTCCATTCTCCTCTTGGGATCTTGGGCACGCATGCACATGCACCCGGAGTGAGTTTAAGGCACCGGGCCTGGGACTCAAACGGCGGTCGACTACATGGGAGTCCAGCGACATAGCCATTACGCCAACTGCTGGTCCCCCCAAATTATTTTAGATGTGTGTGTGTGTGTGTGTGTGTGTGTGTGTGTATTTATTTAGAGAAAATTGCATAATTGCATGAGGATACTACTATGTGAGGAGTTAGGGGCAATACAGAGGATCCACTTATTTTTTCTTGCCCACCTTTATGCAAATCCAGTGTAGAGTCAAAGTGACATTCTTGGAGCTTTTTTTAAAAATAATTATTTATTGTATTTTATTTATTCATTCACTTTTTTTTTTTAATTTGACCAGAAAGGAGCAGAGGGTGTGATTGAGAGAGAGAGGAAGTGAGAAAGCAAGCCACCAGATTCAGGACTTGAACCCTGGTCGGCCATGTGGGAGTGTCCAGCACCTTAACCACCATGCCACCTGCTGGTCCCCATTCTTGGAGCTTTTTGAACCACAGCTTAAAAATAGTTGATTCCAGCAGAATATCTTTATTTTCCTGATGGGGAAACTGAGTTCAAAGCGACAACAGGAATTGCCACTAACTAAGCATCTCTTTCACATGAGTCACTGAGTTGACTGCCTCACACATATGAGAGAACTAACTTACCCAAAGTTATAGTGCATGACAGAATGAGGTTAGAGGCCAAGGCTGCTGGTCTCTGGCTCAACATGGTCTTGTAATGGGGAAAATGGGCCAGCCCAATGGAGAAAGCTTTCTCTTTAGGAGCAATGACCTTCCATAGGGGCTCCCAGCATCTTAATTCTTACAACTTGAGGCTGTCTTTAAAATAATCAGGGCTGAATAGTGGTGCATTGGTAAAATGCAATGCTCTGTAAAGCCCCACATGGGAAGGTTCCAGGTTCAGATTAGAGACCTTCCTGAGTATACTATGCACATACATGCCCAAGATCCAGAGCTGATTGAAGCTGGGGATCTTGGTGTCAAGACTTTGTTGGGGGTGCTGTCATTTTCTCTTGCTCATAAAGGAAGATTACTTAACCTTTTTAAAAAAATATACTATCCACATGTTTCAGTACCTCCAAACTGGTGGTGAGATTTTCTTGGGGGGCAGGGGGTGTAGAGGGAAGAGAGTGTTGGGAGGAGCCCTTAACCTGGACTAAACTTGGGCCAGTCTCTCCTTTACTTGACAGTGATATTTGCATTCAAGAGTTACTGTAAAGACCAGAGGGAGATGAGGTTGTAAGAGAGTGTTTTCTGTGTAGGCAGCAAGTCCTTCCTCACTCTCACACCCTCAAGGCCTTCACCAACTCAGGGTGCAGAAAAGACATGAGAGTCAAGAAGGTCAAGGGTTTACAAAGAACCAGAGGAGCAATGCACATGGTGTGTGCTGTGGGAGCCTCAGAGTAAGGCAGGGAGAGTGGTGTACCCTCTGATGTGAGAGGAAAAGAAACTGGGAGTTAAAAGAAACTTCTTGATAACCTAGATACAGTGTAGATGGGGCTTCACTGATCATCTGAGGTCTTGCTAAAATGCAGATTCTGACCAGAGGTCTCAGGAAAGGCCTGAGCCTCCTCTTTTTTTATTTTTTAGAGAGGTTTTTGCTATAAGGCATGTGCATTTGCAGAGACAGAGAGAAAGCAAGAATTCCCCCTACCCCCCGCCCCAGGGGGGATGGCTATGCCTCAATCCCTTCTCCTCCATTCTCCCCTTGGGATTGTGGGCATACACACAACACACGCCCTACCTAAGTATTAAGCCATTGGGGTCCAGGATTTGAACTGAGGTCGACTATGTGGGAGTCCAGTGACATAACCTTTACACCATCTGCTGGTCCCAAGACTCCTAATTTATTTATTTATTTATTTTTTTGGAGAGGTTTTCTCTATAGGGCACGTGCGCTTGCCAGACAGACAGAGAGAGACATAGAGACAGAAAGTGAGAAATCACCTCCCAGGGGGGATGGTCATGCCACAATCCCTTCTCCTCCATTCTCCTCTCGGGATCTTGGGCACGCACACACACGTGCCCGGCGTGAGTTCTAAGCCACCGGGTCCAGGATGCGAACCGCGGTCGACTACATGGGAGTTCAGCAACATAGCCATTATACTAACTGCTGGTTCCCCCAAGACTCCTCATTTTAAACAAATTTCCTAGTGATGCTGAAGATGCTCATTGTGGTCACACTTCAACTAACAAGAAATCCCTGGGCTGGCCAGTAGCATGGTGGTTAAAGTTGCTGGATCCCACATGGCTGACTACACACTTCAAGTCCCAGACCTGGTGGCTTGAGAAACACACTGGGCACATGTGCATATGTGCCCAAAATCCTAAAATGAAAAATGGGAAGAAAAGGGTTTATGGTATGACCATGACTCCCATCAGGGGCACTTTCTCATTTTCCTTCTCTCTGCCTTTCTCCAGTGAGTACATGCACCATCTGACAAAAAAAGAAAGAAAAAGAGAGAGAGAGAGAGAGAGAGAGAGAGAGAAAGGAAGGGAGGAGGGAGGGAGGGAGAGAGAGAGAGAGAAAGAGAGAAGGAAAGAAAGAAAGATAGATAGATAGATAGATAGATAGATAGATAGATAGATAGATAGATAGATAGATAGATAGATAGATAGATAGATAGATAGATAGATAGATAGATAGATAGAGCCCACACTGGTGCAGGGACCTGACTGGCCTGAATTCCATCTGCTCCTCCACCACCTGCCAGCTCTGTGCCTCAGGAAGTCTCAGGACTTCTACCTTACACATGGGCATATTACTGGGTTATTGGGAAAGTCATGATGCATTTTTGCATAGAAAAATGACTTGCGTCATGCATCATGACTTTCCCAACAACCCAATATTGTCAGCTTTGCACCCCGACTGCCAGTTCCAGAAATCACCTCTCTCCTTACCTGCAGGACAGAAGGGTAGACAGGTCTGGTGTGGATGAACCACCTGCAGAGTGGAAGGAATTGATTCCCTTACCCTTTCTTTCTACTCCTCAGTCAGGATCCTATTCATTCTTTCCACTGCCTGTTTGTTTTGTTTCATTATCTTCACTTCTCTGAAAAGATAATACCCATCTTTCAGGTTTGTTGAGAGGATTAGGTGAGCTATCTAATATTCTGGAAGCAATTAGGCCCCACCCTCAATTGTCCCATTTCTCTACTCTCCAACCTAGGGTTGGCCCATTGCTTCGATCACAGGAACCTGGTGACACTCCTAAGACAGGGACCCTCCACATCCTGTCCAGTCTTAGTCACGGATAAAGCAGGCAAAAGCGGCTTTGCTTGGTCGAAATAAACCCAGAGAGAAGCCAACCCTCCTAAGAAACAAGATGCGTACTGTTGGCCTGCATTCTGACCAAGATCAAGATGTCACATCACAGAATTTTTAACCTCGCTTTGCCAGTGGAAAGCATATTTGCTTGTTTTCTGTCAGTCAATTATTATTATCCCTTGGTAGGCAAGTAAACTGAAGTCAGGTCTCAGAATCCCACTACACACAGGTGACAAAATTTGAACCCATGGTGACGCGAGATATTGGGGTACATGGGCCCAATACCCAATGCAGGAACAGCAGCGAACCTGATTCTTTGTCTCACATGAAGAATTAGAACATGGAAAAACAAAGGAGACAGTACAGCAGATTTTATTAGAAGAGAAAAGAACAGCTCCCAGACAGCAGGGAAGGGTCTTAGAAAGTGGGTTCCAGTGAGTGTTTTTTATACTAGTAGAAGAAACTTGCACATGTGTTTCCCTCATAGTAGGGGTCACATACTGTGTGTGTGTATGTGTGGGGGGGTGTCACATTATAGATAGGTCAAGCTATTCTCCTAATTTTGGAATGGGTACATAGGTCATGAGACCCTCATAGTCTAAAAGCCTTGGGTCACAAAGACCATTATCTTGTTCTTGGAATATGGTGGGACCTGGAAAAAGTCCTAACTACTATATTTGCTTTAGGTCATGTTGCCTAAATTAATCATTGAGCCACTTCTGTAAGCCATCTTTTGTGAGCAAGCAGTTTCTAGTGAAAGATTTGACTATTGTACCTCCATCTTTGGGCTTTATGTCCTGACTACCTGTTTCTTAGAGTTCTATATCCTATCTACATGGGATAGGATATCCAGCAGGTGGCATGATGTTTAAGGCATGGGACTCCTACATGGCTAACCAAGGTTCAGACCTCATGGCATGTAGGTCACACTGGGTACATGTACATGTGTGCCCAAAATCCCAAGAGAGAATGGAAGAAAAGGGATTGCAGTGTGTCCTTAGCCCTTGGGGGGTGCGTTCTCATTTTCCCTCTCTGTCTCTCTCTCCAGTTAGTGTACATGCCCTATGGTAAACCTAAGGAAAAACATAATTTGAACGTAGTCCTTGGGGGTTTTATCTTTGTCCTAGGAATGAGCCTTTTGTCTTAGAAAATGTAAACACATCCTGTGGTTTGTGGTAGTTTGTTCATTTGCTGACACATTTTACTGAAGCAAAAATGAGTAGAGGGTCAGGAGACAAAGGTGAAATGGTTGAAAACTAAGGCTTTGGAGCAAAGATTCCAAGTTGAACCTTAGAGGTAAGCTGTGTGACCTTGGTCTAAATTACCCCATCTCCAAAATGGAATAAAAAACAAACCCACTTCACAGGGTTGTTGTGAAGATTAAATATGTTAATGTACTTATCCCAGTGCCTGGCACATAATAAGCACCTAAGTAAATCTCAACTATAATTATTAGCAATACCATTGAATCCAGGCTCTACCACTTACTTATTTTGTAACCTTGAACACATGACTTAGCCATTATGAACCCTGGCTTCCTATTCTATAAAATAGTAATGATATCTACCCTTCTGCTTTGATAAAGATTATGCAGACTGATAGAGATGCAAGGTGCTAGCAAAATGCTTGGTAGAAGACAACTGATTGAGAGGAACATTTCTTGCTGTTGCCTGGTGTTTCCTTCCTGTGGTAAGGATAAGAGTGATCTAGAAAAGAGACTGTTAAACACAATTAAAAAGTAATAATAATGCCTGGAGAACTAAAAGGAAGAGGGGGTGACTGACTGATCTGCTTACTAATTGAGGTTACTCACCATTGATTACAAGGCTGACTGTCACAGACCTTTCTCAAGATCATTCCAGGTTTACAATCTCCCTTTGATGAATCATAAGACCCTCCTCCATTACCTTTGTCCAATATAAATGTTCAGAACAACTTACATGAATGTAACCTTTTACTAGTATAAAAGACCCTAGCCATTGCAGGGTGGGTGGACATACGGTTGTTTCTATATGGCTGTGCTGCTGTGGGTCTGTCTGACCGTGTACCCCAGGATTTGAACCTTATTTGATGTTCACTTTGTGAGACCAGTAAATTTCTTTCTTCTTATAACTGTACAATTGTTCTTTTAGGCTTGATACCATGAAGGAATCAAATTAGTGCAACATTCAGAGCTTCTCTCCCTAACCACCTCTTTAGCTCCCTTACTCTTTGCTTCTGTGAAGGTGGGTGATTTCTCTTACGGTCCACTTGAGAGAATAACTAAGTATGCTCAGCTCAGCTCTGCCCACTTTTCCTTGGGAATAGGCCTGCCTACGGGAATATGCATCTGCTGTGATTCTCCCTCCAAATGTCCCCTCATGTAGGTGGATATTGCCTCATGCTATGGTTCTCTGGCAGGCCCATTTAGTCTTCAAACTAAGCTAGATCCTCCAGTATATCCTCTATTAGTAGTAACGGTGATATGTGGCCTGTATCTTTACTTTTGACCTATTTCTCAAATTGTTCTAAACTATTATTTTGTGGGGATTCTTAGAGGGATCCAACAAAGAAAATGTTTGCTCAGTTTTTGACTTAGTATTTATTGTAATCTACTTTATACTAGGAACTGAACTAGAGATTGAGACATAATGAGATAATCCACTCTTTTTTAAAAACAATTTGGGGGGAGAGGTTTTTGTTATAGGGCACGTGCGCTTGCCAGAAAGACAGAGACAGAGAGACAGAAAGCGAGAAATCACCCCCCAGGGGGGATGGCCACGCCACAACCCCTTCTCCTCCATTCTCCTCTCAGGATCTTGGGCACGCACGTACATGTGCCCAGCATGAGTGTAAGCCACCAGGTCCGGGACTCAAACCGTGGTCGACTACATGGGAGTCCAGTGACATAGCCATTATTCCAACTGCTGGCCTCGAGATAATCCAATCTTCAGGATCCCACCATTTACGGTGAGAAAGATAGGTGTAAACAGTGACTACACAGTGCGCCAAGTGCTATGGAGAGACATTTAGGATGCTAATGGAACACATAGGAAGTTACATAGTCATGCTTAGAGAATCTCAACAGACTCTGGAGGAGACATCTGGAGGAGATGATGCCTAAAATGAATTTAAAAGATGAATTTCCACGTCTGATAGTGTATAAGGTACCACTGCATGTTAGTATCCTTATGTGCTTAATGTCTGTTCTCCATGACAGACTGTGAGTTCCACCAAGGCAGAACCCCTTTGAGCCATGTGTCTGATCCATAGTGGGCACTCAGTAAATACTGGTTGAATAAAGAGCTGAGCATGTAAACAAATAAACAAGATAAAATGAAATTAGAAATAAGAGGGGATATGGAGTACAGAAAGCAGAGAAAGAGAACTGGAGAGTAATTGAAGGCTGCTAGGGAGGACTCATATGGTCAGTCTGGGATTGCTGACCCCACCCCTGTTCTGAGTTCCTCAAAGCCATGGAAGATGGATCCAGGGAGAAAATAGGTACGGTCATTTCAAGCCCAGCAAACAGCTGAGGATGAAGAGAGAGTGTGGGCATCAGAGGACTTCATTACATGGGGAGAGAGAAGGCCTGTGTGTGTGCCCCAAATCCTGAAGGGACAAAGAGATGGAGGAGAAAGGCGTGTGGTGTAACTAAGCTCCATGGGAGATGCTTTCTTCTTTCCTTCTTTCTGTGTCTCTGTCTGTCTCTGGCAAGCACAGGTGCCCTCTAGCAAAAAATAAAAAAAAGACCTTGAGAGGAATCCTCACATCAAAGTATCTGATTTAGGAGATTAGGTACTTGTTGGTCTCATGTACCAAACCAAAAAAACAAAAAACAGGCATTCCCCAGCAGCTGTCTTGCAGGTAGTTGGATTCATTCATTCATTCATTCATTCATTCATTTGCTTAGTTATATAAGCGAGAGAGAACCAGGAGAACAAGAGGATTTTCACAGATTACACAGCAAGTTGCTTCAGTTAGAAAGTTTGTTTCTTTCTTTTTTTTCCCACTTTATATCTGCTAGGAAATTCAGTTTTCTTGATTTTTACCAATGCCAAAAATAATTGAAGCAGTCTGTAAAGGATTCAGCCTGTCAAAATGAAGAAACTGCACCTTTGGCTCCTGACTGTGGCCTTTCCTCCTTATTGTCCAGGGGCTCAATCTTTGTCATACCACTGCGCCACCCTTGCTCCCCCAGACATTGCTGTAGCTGTCTGAGCTCAGTTTCTTCCCCAGCAGCCAATGGGCTAGTGAGGTTGTGGGTGTGTTAAGATGTGAATCTAAGTAATGATAGCCCAGAACTTAGGAAAAGCAAAAGGTTCAGTGAATTATTATTATTAGTCTCCTCAGAAGTATAAGGAAAGAGATCCTATCTCACTGGATTAGTGTGGGCTGTCCTAGATAGTCAGAGATGATGAGGCAAGCCCTTCCTAGAAGAGATCTTGAACAAGTGAAAATTCTAACATTTCTTTAATATGCAGTCTATGAAGTATTTTAAAATATATTGTGCATTGACACCTCCTGGCTACACTTTGAGGCAGATATTTTATTACTCCAAATTTAGAGAAAAAAAAGATCAGAGATAAAAAGTGACTTTCCAAAATTCCATTGGATAATTTACAAAGCAGAATCCAAAGCTGTGTCTTCTGGTTTAGAATCTTAGACACTGTTCTCTAGGCCCGCTGGTTCCAAGCATCAGAGCTGATTAGATATGAATGAATCACTTGTAGATTGTTAAAAATATAGATTTCTGATCTCCACCCTTATAAGGTTCAGATTCAATAGGCTTGAAGTCTCCAAATATATATGTTTATAAAATGCTTCTGAAAACTCTTTTGTGTAGCCAGGATGTTGACTATATATACTATGTGAGCTATAAAGACCTACAGCAAGAGAAAAAATAGAAAAAAAAAATTGATATACTTTCTGCCCTTATGGAACTTTTAGTCTCTTTGGTGAGATAAATATACAATAACCATAAAAACAGATATCTAAAAAGATAAACATAGAGAAGAAATAAAAGGGAATGGTTAGAAATAAAAAATAACTGGTTTAGGTAACAGAAATGCTCTATAAGAAAATAACATTTAAGCAGAGATCTGAAAAGGTGAGACAGGCTAGCTAGGCCTAAGAGTAAGCTGAGATTATTCCATAGAGAACAGAGCTTGTGCCCATGGCCTGAGGTAGAATTTACTGTGTTTCAGAACTTGAAAGAAGGCCCATGTCACTGAAGGTTGTGCCAAGAGGATGAGACAAGGCAATTATAGTGGGTAGAGACCAGGTGATATCAGACCTACAGACATAGTAAGAGATTTAAAATATCTAACATGAAGGGAACTGAAGATTCCATGTAGGAAAATGTCAATAAGAATGTATTTTTAAAAGGTCTAGATGAACCAGGAAGAAAAGAGAGGCAAGAGGAGATTCAGGGATGTTTGTTAGATGGTTATAGCACAAGTTCAGGTGAGAGACAAAGATGGTTAAGACCAGTGTGATTAAAGTAGAGGTCAAAAGAAGTGGATGGATTTAAGAAGTATTTTAGAAGAATGAATGTGCTTTGAGAAATAAGTAAGGATGGGTTCTCGGGAATGATCCTGGCTTTCTATCATGCATAATTGGACTACCTGAGGGAGTTGAGAATCATTTATTGAGCTGAGTGAATGTAGAGGAGTAGCCAATTTAAGAACATAGAAAGTTGAAGAGCTTAGTTTCTGACTTACTAAGTTTGAGATATCTATCAGACATTCAAGAGCAGCAGTCAGGTCTTGACTAAGGATACATATTTTGGAATTTTCACCATTGACATGGCATCCATGGCCACAGAAATGGATGAGATCATGTGGGAAGAGAGAATGTGTCCCTAACAGGAGAGCCATGCTAGAACCCTGAGGAGTGAGACTAACAGAAGATAGGGTGCCATTGCTTGTCGATCCCAAAGGCCATAATAAAGAGAACTCTGACAGCACTTACCACTCTATAGTTAGTATCTATTTGTTTAAACTGTGTAATAGTTTGTAAGTTTTTCAGGGGTAAAGAATGGGATCCTAGTCTCAACACCTAACATACTGGGTGCCCAAAATAAACTATGCACTTTGCTAAGAGCTTTATATTCCTCCTATCATTTAACATTCCAAACTTATACATCCTCATTTTACAGAAGAGGAAACTTTAATCCAGAGAAGTTAAATGATTTGACTAAGCTCACCTAGCTAGTAAGTGGCAAGGTCACATTGAGAATCAGTCTATCAGATCAACAAACATGACCTTCAAAGTCCAGCGGATGGGAAATTTTTGACAATACCCTATGGTGTCTATGGTTAAGCAGAAATTTTGTATTTAAAAGTGTCCATCTTTAAGTTATGATTTATGCATTATGCCCTACTTAAGTAATCTTCCTCTACTCTGATGTTATGAAAATGTTCTCTTGTATTGTCTCAAAAAATGTAAGGATTTTTTCTTTAGTCCGTCTAGAATTTATTCTTACAAATGAGGTAAAGCAGGAAACCAATTTTATTTATTTACTTGTGTATGTCTGGATAGTAAGCTGTCCCAGGACCACTTGTTAAAGGTTTCTTCTTCCCGTCAGTGACAATTATTAAACCAACAGCTACATATTAAGAGCCATTTATATGCACTTGATCTAGTTAGTGGATTAGATGTTCAAATCCAGAAAACTAGAGAGATCCTGCGTTCTGGATTTGAACATGTTCAGAGTTGCTGAACCACAAAGGATTTTGGTATTTGAGAACAGTGATAAGCATTCTGCAACAAATCCTAGCTTCATTTTTTAGCAATTAATTATAAATACATAAACAGAGATGTATTCTCATTTTTAGGCTCAATTTAGGCAGCTCAATTCTAGGAAATCTCGGAGCTCCTCAAGCTGGGATAAGTCCTCTTTCCTGGAGGAAAGGGGTGCTCTTTTTTTTATCTTATGAAGTTTTTACTAATCACATTAACATTGCCTATTTACATGTTTTCTCCACAAAAATGACAAAAAACATCTTGAGAACAGAGATCCTGCCTTATCTAATTCCAATCTTTGGACAAAGACTTAGTCCCAATCTATACTTGTTAAACAAATTAGTTAATATGTAACACTTTAATTATACCTGTTTAACTTCCGGGTGCGAAGTACATTGCAGGAAGAAAGCAATCTTGCTATTGGCTAATCACAAACACATATAAAGCCCAGAAGATGACATAAAAAACTTGCAGACACACTCCAGATTACATTTTTTTTTTTTTTTTGGAGAGGTTTTTGCTATAAGGTGTGTGTGCTCTCCAGAAACACAGAGAGAGACAGACAGTGAGAATACACCCCGACCCAGGAAGATGGCCATGCCATAACCCTTCTCTGCCATTCTTCTCCTGGGATCTTGGGCACGCACACACACGTGCCTGGCATGAGTTTAAGCCACGGAGTTCAGGACTTGAACCACGGTTGACTACATGGGAGTCCAGGGACATAGCCATTACCCCATCTGCTGGTCCCACACACCAAATTACTTTTAAGGATATGTTCCAACAAAAGCAGGGAAAGAAAAAGACATGAAATCCAAGCAGTAGAGGATTCTGCCCAAATATCACCTGTCACAGGTCTGAAGAACAGCCTGTCTGGTCAAGCAGGAGTGAAAGAGCTTCTGGATAGAGATGTCCACATTGAAACCAAAAGAGGAGGCAATGAGATAAATGAAGGATCTAATATAAGAATGCTGAAAAACAATAAGAGTCTGAAAAAAATGTAAAGAACTGTGTTTCCACAGTTACAATCATGGACACGCAAACGTTCAATTGAACTGAAAATAGTGATGGAGACAGATGGAAGATGGGAAGGCAGTAGCAGTGTTAAATGCTTAAATCATCATAGACAATAGATGACATCTAATGATAAAACAGAAAGCAGTAAAATAAGCATATTGTTTAGAAATAGGGAAATGACCTACCAGCTCAACAGGTTAGCTGAGGTTGCCTTTGGAGTGTGGAAGAGTGAAGGACCAGCTGCGTTTCATTACAGGCATTATTTATTTATTTATTTATTTTTTAAGGTTTTGGCTCTAGGATGCAGAGAGTAGAGAGACAGATACAGAAGGAGGGAAATGAGAAATCATCCCCAAGTGGGAATGGCCACACCATAATCAATTCTCCTCCATCATTCTCTTGGGATCCTGGGCACACACACACACATGTGCCAGGTGTGAGTTTTCAAGCCACCAGGTCCAGGACTTAAATTGGTAGGCCATGTGGGAATCCAGCTGCCTTAACGACTATGCCATCTGCTGGGTCTTCTTTTTCTTTTCCTTTTCTTTCATTCTTTTCTTTTTAAACTATGTATGTGTATTAGTTTGATGAAAAAATATTTTAAAATTAATTGGCCACTGATTTATAAGGAGTTTTAGGTCAATCAACTTCTCATTTATCAATATGACAAGACGGGAAAATCCTGTTCATATGGAAATGTGGTCCAACCTGGAGTGTTTATTTTGGGCCAGGGCAGCTGTTCTGACTCCTTACTCCTTATTGATAAGTGGAAGGAATGCCAAGTGACCACTTAGGGCTAATGACAATGGCTCATGACCGTATCTGAGGCAATCATGTTTAATCTTGCAACAGCTCTTCAACATAGGTATTACTGTACCCATTTTACAGATGAAGAAACTAAGATTCAGAGACATAGACTTGCCCAAATCGTTGACATCAACCTGCCCAAGTTATTGCACTAATTGGAGCTAGTTAGTGGTGAAATAGTAACATGAACCTAGGTTTTCAGGCTCAGACCACAAGCAAGTCTGAATAGCAGATTATCTCTAAAGTCCCAAGCAAACTTGCTTTTTGCACTGCCATATACCCTTCAAATTAGCTGCAACTTGTGTCCTCTTCTTTCATCTGAGCGGGGCTAGTTCCAGTCTGCCACTATTCCAGCTCTGTCCCTGAGCTGATTCCTGTTCCCAAAGTCAACACTTCGGTGTATGTCCTTCTATTTACCTTTCTACATAGATACAAATAGATCTCTCTGAAATACAAATGCCAGGTCAGCTAGTGGCCTGGCAACTGGATCCCACATGGCTAACTGCACAGTCTGAAATACATGCTTGGGCACATGTATGTGTGTGTGTGTGCCCAAAATCACAAAAGGAGGGAGGAATGGAGGAGAAGGGACTGCGGTGTGACCATCCTCCATGGGGGGGGTGCTTTCTAATTTTCTCTCTT
>NW_006159930.1:1070760-1177766 GCF_000334495.1 Tupaia belangeri chinensis
TCTTTCCCTCTCTCTGGCAAGCACACATGCCCTCTGACAAATTTAAAAAATAAATGCCGCTATAGGATGTAAACTATTGTATCCTTTGTTCTTTTTCTCATTTTGTCTCTTCATCAATTCAGATTAAGATCAATTTTTCCATACAAAATCTATACTATTCCACAGTACAAATTATCTTAATTAACCTAATCTCCTTTATATTGCTATAGTGTCATTTATCAGCATTTCACCATCCTAATCCTTATAGGAATCCTTTTGGCAGAGGATAATTATTCTACTCATAAACATAGAGAACCAAGACTTAGATGGTTAATTTCTTGCCATTAACTAATAACCCTAAAAGACGGGCTTCACAGGGTCATCCACTGACCAGAAATGGCATTTAAGACTCCATAAAGTGCTTCTCACTGAGCCTTGGCCACAGGAAGCTGCCTCACCCTCTCCTAGCAACGGGCAGGAGCCAACGCCTGGCTGATACGGGGGCACAAAGGCTCACCCAGTCTGCCTCAATATTGGGATAATTCTTAAGAGTCCTCTCAACGGCAGAGCTCTCTGTAGGACTGGCTGAGGGCTCGGCTGCAATCACACTGTGACTCAGCTTCTCTCTCTGCCCAGTTCTGTGGTTCTCACTTCCTTAGTTTTATCTCTTGAGAATGCTCTCAAATAAATCTTCTGCACACAATCTCAGGCTCAGAGTATGTCTCCATGGAAGTCAGTATGAGACACTTGGAATTCAGTTGCATCTGTTCTTTAAATAGTGCTTACTATTATACTCTTTACTTTCTTTACCAACATCAGAAATGTATTTTTGTGTGTATGTATGTATTTGTTCATTCATTATCTGTCTTCCTCTGTCCCCAGAATGTATGCTTCATGCTAACAGTCTTTGCTTTGTTCTCTATTGTCTCTCTGGCACCTAAAGTGGTGCCTGGCACTCATCAACAATAAACAGTCATTAAATTAATTTAATAAACGATTCCTCTGAGAATTGTGGAGGCAGAGAAGTGGATAAAATCACACTCTTCGGCCCAGCCTCTGTGGCACAGGTGGGAGCCCACCAGACTGCAGAGCTAGAAGCCACATGTCATGGTTTGAGTCATCAGCCGGGTTATCCTGAAAACATGCAGCATGTGTGCGTCTCCAGGATCCTGGAACGCCAGAAGACTGGAAGGAGGGGACTGTGGCATGAGCAAACCTGTGAAGGATGCTTCTCTCACACACACATGCTCACTATCATAAATGTAAAGAAAATTTTAAAAGAGCACGCTCTTTGGAAGCAGACATGTGATGAAATTTTAGATGGGCAAGTTTCTTAACCCATCTGTGCTTCAGTTTCCTTATCTGTGAAAACAACCTAAGTAATAGAAACATAAAGTTTTTCTGATAACTAAATGAGGGCATGTATGTGATGCCTTTAGAATAAAGCATAGCTCATAGTAAGTTCTTAAAGTACGCTCAACGCCATTAATTATTGTGATTCTGAACAGACTCCTCAAAAAGGGCAATTATAAAATCACAATTGTAAATTATTTTTCTAGACCATTGAGTCAAAATATTGGGGGAAAAATTAGGCACTGATTATCTTCCTGACCTGCTGCAAGAATGTTTTCCCTAATTACAGCGTAGGTTATACTAGCTTTGCAACGGTTAGTCCAGGACACAGAAAAGCCCGCTGGACAAATGGCCTCTTCCACTCACAGAGCAAAAGCCTTTCATCTGAGTACCTGGAGCTTTGGGGCCATGTCATTATCACCTGCAGCAGGCTGTGACGGCAGGTGTAATTTGGGAAATCTGGGAGGTAGGAGGACTGGTTTTCAAGCTAGATGATACAGAATCAAGAACAAGGAAAGAAGGTTTAGCTTTGAGTCCTTGTCACTCCTCTGCCCAGCCAGCCAGCCAGCCAACATGTAGTAAGCACTTACCGTACGACGGCACTAGAGACAGAGATGAGCCATTGCAGTCCTCAGGAGCATATCCTTCAGTGGATAGGAGAGAAAACAACCATTTCATATCTAAGTGGTAAGCACCGCTGTTAAGTCCAGAGTATTATAGAACTTACTCTCCTGGAAGGAAGGAAAAAAAAAGTCAGGGAAAATTTATTGCAGGAGTTCATGCTAAACCAGTCAGGAGGGAGACTGGCAGGTGGTGTGGTGGTTAAGGCAGCTGAACTCCCACATGGCTGACCACAGTTTGAGTCCAAAAATATATATATATGAATGACAATGAATAAAATGAAATAAAAAAATAAAAAACAATTCTTTTAAAAAATCAGTCAGGAGGAAAGAGCAGGAATAAAATTCCAGGCAGAGTGAACATCGTGTAGAGATGGAGACTTGGTTGCCCCATATTTTGCATTTTTATACTTTTTGTTGTTTTGCTGTTTAGAACGGCTCTCCAAAATAGTGAAGTGCTACCTGGTGTTCTAAGTACAAGAGGGCTGTGAAGTGTGCCTTACAGAGAAAATACGTGGTAAATACCTTCGTGAGGACATGAGTTACAGTGCTGTTGGCTGTGAGTTCAGTGTTAACTCACAATATATACTAAATGTGATGTCTTTAAGGAGAAGTACACATAAAACTAGATTCTATATTGACTGGCTAGGAAAAGTGCTATGACCAGAGATTCATGGGAACTTAACCCAGTGTCTTCCCTAGGAGCAACTTTCCATATTCACTAATTCAGTGTTCATGGTGACTTTGTACATATTTACATCCTTTGTAGAATGTAAATACTCTCAATAATAACAATCAACTGTATCTTCTTCTCTGCAAGGTGGACACCAAGTCCCTGTCCCCAGTGTCTTTCCTGGAGAGACACTCTCGTGTGCAGAGCAGATATAACCAGATAACATTTCCCCACGTTTCAGACAGTCTGAGTGAGCCAAGACGCTGACTTTTTTTTTTGCCATTTTTATCTGGGCTTTATCCTTGTTTCCCCAGGCCTCCATCTGTGTCACCCCTTTGTCTGCTTCCCACTAGACAAGATTGACAGCGTTATGCACAGGTGTTGAGACTACAACCCTGCATAGTCTGGCCTAAGAATGCCGCCCCTGCACCTCTGCTCTCACTTCCTATCTCCTGCTCTCCATGCTCCAAGTAAACTCGACTAGTGTGTTCTCCTCTACTCTTGAGAAAATGTTCCTGCCCTCTGCTTTCTCAGGCCCATCTACACTGAAGTATGCGAGGTGATTTCATCTGCCTGTTCTCACTGGGTTCATTTTATGGATCGCTTCTACCCACCTTGACCATTCCTCTCCAGAAGACTGGACGTCAGTGTGGTCTCTAGCCTCCCTTTCTTGAAATGTATGTTTAGCTATTTCACTTTAACCTGGTGGGTCCTCGTTTTACATTCCCAGTATGATTTTGTTTTTATTTTTGTTTTTGCCAGCGTGTACATACACTTGCCAGAGAGAGAGAGAGCGAGCGAGAGAGACATGAGGGGTGGAGCAGAAAACAACCCCTAAAAGGGCATAGTCGTGCTGCAATCCCTTCGCATTCATTTCTCATCCTGCCAGGACTTTGGGAACACACACTGGCATGTCATGATTCAAACCATGGTTGGCCATATATGGGATATAGCTTCCCTTAACCAGCAGGCCAAGGGACCAACCTGATCACCAGTATTTTCTTCTTCTTCTTTTTCTAATGTTTTTAAGAATGTTTCATTCATTCATAACAAGTTCAAAAGAAACTAAATTTATCATAACACTGAGTAAAATAAAACTGGAAAGGTAAAAAAGAACAACAAGAAATTACAGTAAAAGTTAGGATAGTGTTTCCAGGTAGGGGAAGAGGGGAGCTGTGATCAGGATGGAAGGTGATAAAAGATGCAGGGCTTCTGGGGTGCGAGTAATATGTTTCTTGGCCTAGGTGGGTGGCACCGGTGTTTTACAACAGTAGTAACTACACATTTATGAAATGCACTTTTTAAAAAAACTTTTAAGGTTATTGCAGACTCATATGCATTTGCAAGAAATAGTATAGAGAAGTCCTTCATACCCCATCACCAGTCTTCCCAGATGGTAACACTCTGCACACCTATAGTGCAATATCATAACCAAGATTTTTAAAAAAAATTTCCAGAGGGTGTGCTCACTGAAGAGAGAGAGAAAAAAGGAAAGCAAGAAAGCGCCTCCCCCCGATGGGGAATAGCCCCCTGCAATCCACTTTCCTCTATTTCTCTCTTTCATGCGTACACAGGTGCCAGGCATGTACAAACTTCCCAAGCTGCCAGGTCTGGAACTCAAACTGTACCATGAAGGACCCAGGTACTCCAACCAACAAGCCACCAGCTGGTCCTGTCATGTGCTTTTTAAAATACTCTATTTCACAAATAAAATGCATGTTAGTGACAATGGTGTTTTCCTTTGAGGGATTTTTGCTATAGGGCGCGTGTGCTCGCCAGAAAGACAGAGAGAGACAGAGAGACAGAAAGCAAAAATTCACCCCCCAGGGGGGATGGCCATGCTGCAATCCATTCCCCTCCATTCTTCTCTGGGGGTCTTGGACACACACGCACATGTGCCTGGCGTGAGTTTAAGCAGCCAGGTCTGGGACTTGAACCTGAGTCGACTACATGGGAGTCCAGCAACAGAGCCATTACACCAACTGCTGGTCCCTAATTTTTAGCCTAATGTACAGGGGGCTTCCCAGTCCCTGATCCATCTTCTGTTGCTCCTCTCAGTGTCCTTTGGGTTCCTCCAGCCTCTGCCACTTGCTAAGCCATGGCTGACCACCCTGAGATATGACTCACTCTGTCAAGCCTGGCACACCTATTAGACAGAAGTTCTTCAGAGCGAGTGCCCAGGCTAGAGTCCTCCGAGGGCCCCCAGTTCAGGGCCTGGCACACAGGCACCTCTGGGAACAACTGCAACCATGCCCACAGCATGTGGCACCTCCCTCACATTATCACCTTACACACAAGGACTTCAAAAAGTTCATGGAAAATGGAATTAAAGGACGTGTTTATCTTGGTGCCCAAATTTGAAACCCGTGCATGGGGTTGCCATGATACACGGTTCCCAGAATTATTTTTTTTTTTAGAAATTTTTGCTGTACGGCATGTGTGCTCACCATTGAGACAGAGACACAGAAAGTGAGAAATCACCCCCCAGGGGGAATGGCCAGGCCACAATCCCTTCTCCATTCTCCTCTGGGGATTTGGGGCATATGCCAGTGTGAGTTTCATGCAGCTGGTACTCGAACCCTGGACAACTACATGGAAATCCAGGGACGTAACCATTATGCCATCTGCTGGCCCCTCTGCGGACTTATTAGAGACCCCGCCTATTGGAACTGTCAGGATGTCTGCGACCCAGTTCCTGCTCCCCACACAAGAATGTGGCAGCAGATGGCTGCAGACCTACAGGGTTCGGGGAGGGGGTGACTCCGCTTTTCCACTTACCTCCAGCGTCCACCCGTCTGTCTACATCCCTGAGGCTTCTCTGGCTGTAGTGTGTCCTCTCTGTCACTCTGTTGAACTCTCCTCTCTGTGGCACTATGGCCCGCCCTTCCTCCCACTCCCAGGCCCTACTTCTCATGGCCAAAGCCTGTCCACACTGCACAGAACCCTGTTTTTCATCCCTGAAGCTCTTTCATTTCCATGGGATGGTCTCAGGGCCTGGAACCCAAACTCAGTGCCCCTATTTCAGGGCCTCGAGGGTCTATCACCCTGCTCGTGAAATCCACAGCGCATGCGCTTTCAGCGGTGGCGGCGCAAAGAGGCATGCCTGGCAGTTCCCGCCACCATGGACTAATTGGCACGCACTGCGCCTGCGTGCGCTCCTGCGCGCTGAAGTTAGGCCTTTTTTTTTAAAAAAAAACAAAAAACAAAAAAACAAACTTGAGCATGTACACGCATACGCACCTGCGCAAGGGTCCAGTGTGAAGGGTCCAGAACATAGGGCAGGGCCTCTGGCCCAGACCTGCAGCAGGGAAGAGTCTAACTGTCTCCAGCTAGGCAGTGGAACTCAACAGACAGGTGAAGAGGGGGATCCTGGCGTTTGGCCCTGCAGTTGGAAGCTCAAAGGAAGCTAAAGAAAGCGGCAGCTTATGGCTTTAAGCACCGGTAAACACTAAGTGGAGGAGACCCTCAAATTTCCAAGGTCATGAAAAGAAATCTGTGTCTCTGGCCAGTTCTAGCTCTGTGGTCAAGGCAGCTGGATCCCACCGGGCTGGTGGATTGAGAAAAATGCCAGGCACGAGTGCATGTGTGCCCAAAATCCCAGGAGAGAAAGATGGAAGAGACCGGATTATGGCTTGACCATTACCCATGGGAGGTGCTTTCTCTTCTTCCTGTCTCTCTGTCTCTCTCTGATGAGTGCACATACCCTCTAGCAAAAAAAATAAAAATAAAGTAAGCTTATGTTTCTGTTAGGCCGAGGAGGGCCCTTGCTCTAGGAAAGTGTCCATCGAGAGAGTGGAAGCCCCATCTCACTCCCCAACCCGACTGCTGTCACCAGCGTAGATTCTCTCTACTTCTCTATCCCCTAGGCAAGTCATTTCCCATCTCTGACTGGCTCAAATCTTATCAAAATTGGTGATAAAATCCCACACAGGTGGCTGTGATAGATCTTGAGTAGGTGCCCAGCAGAAGTTAGCTCCTTTCTAGAGGGAGTGAAGGCAGAGGCTGGGATCACCGAACAGCTGGACTCCTGGACAGGGCTCAGGTCCTAGACTCACATCAGCACAGGACAAGTGTGCAGGACAGCTTCCAAAATGTAGATAGGTGCGCTCCTTCCCCAGGAAAGGCTTGCTCTTGGGAATCCCCACCCACTCAATTCTCCACTCCCCAGCCCTCATTCCTTTCTCCCTCAGGAAAGAAAATCCCAGGTATTGTGTAAGAAATTTGAGTTCCTGAGCCTTTACACAAGAAGAGGGTGAAGAAAGCAGAAGCTTAAACCTCAGCTCTAGCCACAGACCAGCAGGAAGTGTTTGGTTTCAGAAGGAGGAAGGGAGACCCAGGTTAAGAGAAAAAAAATGTCCGGGAGGTGTGAAGGGTGGGGAACCATGTGGAGAGGAAGCTGAGGCAGAGAACCCGACTGCCTGTTCTTTCAATTTCCAAACCTCAGGGCCCCATCAGCCTCAGGGGTAGCTGGCCCATCTCACTGGACTAGTTAAACATCCTAGGCTGTGCTCTTCCTGGACCATACAGCAAAACGTGGGAATAGACTTGGAAGAGTTTATGACTCCAAGTCAGTATTTCCTTGACAGATAAGGAAACTAAGGCCCAGAGAGGAGGACAGCTGTAGTCGCAGCTGCTAGATGATCTAACATCCTGTCTACCCTTCAGCTCCTAACACTGAGGCAGGAACACTTCCCCCAGCTCTTCATCCATGAGAGTGAGGCCCACTTAAACCCCTTTAAGGCAGTTACACTGGTGCCATTTGTAAAAGGTCTTTCCCATCAGCCCGCAAGCCTTTGTCTTCCTTTTCCAAGAAGGCAGCTGTTTTCTGGTTTTGGCTCAGGGATGACAGCAGGCCTTGGTCTGATGCTGCTATAACACCCACATGTGACACTCTGGGTGAGGGTCCCAGTGCAAGTGTGTCCAGCTCTGGGGAACGGGGAGGTGAGGTAAGCCAGGTCTGTGCATGGAAGCTGTCCAGAGCATCAGCTACTAGAAATATGTGGACAAGCAGGGTCCCTGTGCACCTCAGCCCACAATGTGGCTGACACCCAGGTTGGGGGCAGTAAAATTCAGGATCCTGAGAGAAGCCCTCAGGGAAGCGGGGCACAGGGAAGATTCCAGAGGGGATGTGTGTGTGTGTGTGGGGGGGGGTGGCATGTGTGGGCGCACACAAAGCCCAGGATCAGAGACACAATAAAGCAGGGACCTTTCCTTTTGGTGAGGTGCCATTTGTAAAAGGTCTTTCCCATCAGCCCGCAAGCCTTTGTCTTCCTTTTCCAAGAAGGCAGCTGTTTTCTGGTTTTGGCTCAGGGATGACAGCAGGCCTTGGTCTGATGCTGCTATAACACCCACATGTGACACTCTGGGTGAGGGTCCCAGTGCAAGTGTGTCCAGCTCTGGGGAACGGGGAGGTGAGGTAAGCCAGGTCTGTGCATGGAAGCTGTCCAGAGCATCAGCTACTAGAAATATGTGGACAAGCAGGGTCCCTGTGCACCTCAGCCCACAATGTGGCTGACACCCAGGTTGGGGGCAGTAAAATTCAGGATCCTGAGAGAAGCCCTCAGGGAAGCGGGGCACAGGGAAGATTCCAGAGGGGATGTGTGTGTGTGTGTGTGGGGGGGGGTGGCATGTGTGGGCGCACACAAAGCCCAGGATCAGAGACACAATAAAGCAGGGACCTTTCCTTTTGGTGAGCGTGTGGCTAGGGGCTCCCTCCCTTCAGGGATCCACAGGCCTGAGCTCCTGGCCTCCTGTGGCTGAGGGAACTCATCTGGGAGCTGAGGAAACACATCTGGGAGGGGGGAGAGGTTAAGAAGGAAACTCAGCTGGAAGTGGTTTAGGCCCCAGATCCACATCCTGTGGGAGGAGCCTGTCATCCAGTCACAGTCCTCAAAGAGCTAGAGCTGTTAGATGACAGTCCTCTGGGGCAGAGAACGTGGCTGGAAAATGCACAGGTGGGGTCATTTCTGCTAGACCCAGGATTGGGAGGCCTTTCTCAGGCTCCCTCCCACCCCCCCCAACCCATCAGTAACAGGCAGCGTGTGCCAGCCTCATAGTTAACCTCATCTACACTGACCAGCAAGCCAACAGCCTCCTGGCCCACTGTTTGGTGCAAGGCCTGCAGCAGGGCACCACTCAGGTAGTTGTCCTAGAAGGCTTCCAGATAGCAGAGCTCTGAGAACTTGATGTCACACAAAAGAGCTGGTCCCAAGATCTCAGCACAGCGGTGGCCTGCCCAAACACGCCCAGCTGCCATGCAGGCACCTGGGGCAGCCATGACGCAATGCCCTACTCCAAGGCCTGCCCATGCTCACAGCACTTCTCTTGAACCCAGTGCTGGATGTCACAGGTCGCTCTGCCTTGGGAGGCAGGCCTGGCTAGCTCCTGTTGCTGCTGAGAAGCAGCTGGGATCCCTTCTCTGCTGCCGTCTGGCACCACCCCTGGGCCAGCCCAGGCTTTGCTGCTGTTGCTTGGGAGCCTGTCCCCCAGAGGTCCTCAGAATCTGGACTGTTTGCTGACGGCAACAACTGTCCTCTGTCTTTTTGAAGAGGAGCTGGCAGTACCATACCTGTAGTGTTCTGAGACACTGGTTGGCATCCTCAGCCAGCAAGGTGTGGCAGCAGGTCATGTTGGGCCGCACATGTAGGAGATGCCCCAGCAGCTGCAGGTGCTCTGTCTCATACATTACCATGGGGCTTCGCAGAATCCTTTAAAAAATTGTTTTTTATTTGCTGTAGGGTGCATTACTCACCAGAGAGAAAGAGAAGCAAAGAGAAAGAAAAGGCAAAGTGAGAAAGCACCCCCCACCACCAAGGGGGGTGGCCATGCAATCCCTTCTCCTCCATTCTCCTCTCAGGCTTTTGGACACACAAACACACACATCCGGCATGTTTTTCAAGCCACTGAGTCCAGGACTCAAACCATGCATTCAGCCATGTGGGATCCAGTCAGTTTAACCAGTACACCACCTGGCTGGCTCCAGAATCCTCTTCTTTTCCTTCTGTAGCAGTGAGAAAAGTCCTCAGCCCTTTAAAGACCTGTTTGTATGTCATTATTTTGTTGTAGTTGTTCTCCCTCCTAAGGAGGAAAGGGCAACTCTTTTCTGGGTCCAGAGAGCCAAGTCTGCCCAGAGTATGGCTTACCGCCCTCCACAGCCTGGCAGAGAAGACAGGCTGCCTTAACACCTCCGGTGAGTGCATTCCACAGGCATCTTTTTTTTTTTTTTTGGAGAGGTTTTTGCTATAGGGCGCATGTGCTCACCAGAAAGACAGAGAGAGACAGAGAGATAGAAAGCGAGAAATCACTCCCCCCCACCAGGGGGGATGGCCAATGCCATAATCCCTTCTCCTCCATTCTCCTCTCAGGATCTTGGGCACGCACACACATGCGCCCGGCGTGAGTTTTTAAGACACTGGGTCTGGGACTCAAACCATGGTCAGCTACATGGGAGTTCAATGACATAGCCATTACACCAACTGCTGGTCCCCCAAAGGCATCTTTCAAAGTGGTGAAAGGGCTTGGGTATAAGCTGGAGCTGAAGCTGCTTCTTCCTGCTCCCTCCTGCTCCACTCAGCAAGGTCTGAGGATGGTAGTGCCTATTTGTCTGGTAAAGAAACCCCACTTGCCCAAAGAATGCAGTCAACTTCACTGCCCAACCTCAAATCACCAATACACTTTGCCATCTTAAAACGGATGCTACTTCATTCCCTGTTTGTTCATTTCGAGCCATTTTCTCCACATATAAACCCCAGAGAAAAGCACATGAGGTGATGGATGAAAACGTCTGCACAGTCTTTCCTCCCCTTCAAGCTCACAGTGATAGAAATACTCAAGATGTCAAGTGGGGAAGCTACTAGAGCCTCATCATTACCCAAGTTACGTTGCACTTTTGATTGGAAAACGTAATTACGTTTATCATGTTAGAATCTCACCTGCCTTTATGTTTTTGCAGAAATTGCAAGAGAATACATCTTCTGGAGTGAGTTGCCCTTGCTAATCAGCTGATTCATGTCTGCTGAAGCTCTCATTGCACTTACGCTAATGAAGAGATGCTGCTGCTCCGTGTCTCAGCTCCCACCCAGACTCTGGGGCTCATTTCTCAGAACAAACGCTTCTGCCTCAGTTCTGTTCTTCATCTTTTAGTAACAAACAAGAAAATCTGGCATGTGAGTTTACTAGACCTGACTTGTTTCCCTAAGGATCTGACTTCTATTCTTTTTGTTTTTTGTACTCATTCAATGATGTATTAATTCATCACACTGCTATTAAGTGCCTTTTAAGTTGTGCTAGATGTTATATTAGGCACTGGGCCTACAGAGTTAAAAAGAACAGGTCTATGCCTTTCAGAAGCTCCTATTAGTGGGGAGGAAGGAACAGCAGACAAATAGAGACAAGTAAAAGCCAATGTGACCAGGGCTGTGTGAGAGATAAGACCAGGGTATCAGAAAGGCCCAATGGCAAAGATCTAACCCAGTCTACAGTCAGGAGTGAAGAGCTGAGCCAGACTTCTAGGTAGGAGCGATGTTTGAGCTGAACTTTGAAGGTTGCATAGGAAAGTGGCAGGACCAGGGAGGTGTGGTAAACAGTATTTGCCACACTGTTCAGAATGGCTAGAGCAGAGTGTCAGTGAGAGTGTGTCTGGAAGGGGGCAGAGGGGTGGCAAGAGGTGAGACTACAGAGTTGGACAGGGCACACTGTAAGAGTCTTTTATGCTGCTGTGTTGGGCATGGTGCAGAAAGCTCTGAGCCACTGAAAAGTTCTAAGCAGAGAAGTGACATGCTCAGATTTGTGCTACATTTAAAAAATCCCTCTGGGGCCAGCAGGTGGCATGGTGGTTACACCACTGGACTCCCACATGGCCAACTACAGTATGAGTCCCGGACTCAGTGGCTTGAAAATCACGCTGGGCGCATGTATGTGCATGTCAAAGAACCTAGGAGAATGGAGGAAAAGGATTGCAGCATGGCCATACCCACTTGGAGGTAATTTCTCACTTTTCCTCTGTCTTTGTCCCTCCCAGGAGTGCACAGGCCCTAAGGCAAAAAGCTCTTAAAAAAAAAAAAAGTCCCTCTTGTTACAGTGTAAAAGAAGGAGGACTCCACCAAAGTCAGGGAGCTCAGCTGCTTTTCAAAATTCCAGATGTTCTCATGAATTCACTTCCCCCCCAGGCTTGACCATAATGGGGATAGCCATGTTGGAGTACGATTTCTATCCACAAGGTCCATGTCTTCTATTGTCTAGGTAACAAACTACCCTTGGCTCCATCTGCTGTGCCAGGGTAAAGCACGTAAGACCTATTAGCACAGCAATGGCTTTCTCTGGTTGCTCAAGTGAGGCAGGGATTACAAGGTGTGATCCAGCAGTGTTGGACCCTGACTTTCCAGTCTAGCCACAGACTGGATCTGTGACCTGCACAAGTCACTTCTCATCTCTGGGTATCAGTCCTAATCTATAAATGAGATTGAACTAGGTTCCTGAGGGTTTTTCCAGCTGCAAAGTCACTACGACAATAAGTTAGCGAGCTGGCTTTAGAATCATATGGATTTGTTTGAATTCTATTTCTGCTTGCATGACCTTGGCTAAGTTATTTAAACCGTAAGTTTTAAATGAGAGGGAGTAAAACCTTTCTGGCAAGGTTGTGGGGATTAAATACAACACTATATATTATTTGGCAACCCAGCCATAGTAATGCAAATAGGAAGGTGTCACTAGGCAGTGGCGCCTGGGATGTTTGGTGCCCCCATCAATTTAAACAGCCCGGGCACAGTGGCACACACGTGCAGTCCTAGCTAACTGGGAGGCTGGAGTAGGAGGAGCGCACCATGAGAGACTCAATCAAAATACCTATCCCTCAGATCAGTAGGTGGCATGGTGATTAAGATGCTAGATTCCCACATGGCCGACCAATTTGAGTCCGGGACCTGGTGGCTTGAAAAATCACACTGGGTGCACATGCATGTGCCTAAAATCATGAGAAGAGAATGGAGGAGAAAGGATTTTGGTGTGGCCATGGCCCCTGGGGAGATGATCTCTTATTTTCCCTCTCTCTGACTTTCTCGTCTCTCCATGAGTGTACGTGCCCTATTAAAAAACCTAAGAAAAAAAACCCAACGAATACCTATCCCCCTTTTACACCACCCCTTGTGCTGGCTTTTTCTTTCACTCATTAAATAAATAAATGAAAACATTTACAACTGTATCTATAAATGGGTGGATGCTATTAAAATAAAATACATTCAAAAGTGAAGCTGGTTAAACTGGAGAGACAATGGAACAAGGAGACTCGCCCCTAGGACACACAATGTCAAGGAGGACACACAATGTCAAGGAATTAGAAAAGGAAATATACCATGTTTACAAATACAATCACATGTGCAATTTTTTTACTTTGTTAGGCCAACCAACCTTACAGGGCTGCTTGTCACACTAATATACTGTGACAGAGCACCCTCTAGTGGCTTCAGACATTAACATTTTCATTATGACTGAAGAACAAATACGGCTTTGTGGATATATAAGCGAACATGGAAGATGTGGGGGGTTCATCAATCTTAGCTAAAGCTCATAAAGCTAATCTTAGATAATGCTAGTAAAAAGCCCATTAATTACACCACTTCTAATAATGATTCCATAGCCAAATTTTTCATAAAAGTCATGTTCTAGACATTTATAAGAAAGATACTGGTGTTTTAAAGACAAAATCACATTGTAAATTAAAACAAATTATACTAAATGTTTGCTCTGCACAGTCTTCAGAGTAATTCTTCATGTCACTCAGTTGAGAATCATCACTCAAAAGGATGGTTTAATTGTACTTGGGTAGCAGAAGTAGGGTCTTTCTAGAGGTGACCATGCTACCAAGTTGGCTATGTGAATTTGGGCAAGGTACTTCATTTCTATGGACCTGTTTCCTCATATTAAAATACAATACTTGGGACAACCAGGTGGTGTGGTGGTTAAGGTGGCTGCATCCATATGGATCTTGTCACAAAACCTTGTCATACGACCAGTTGGCATGGTTTAAGTCCTGGGACCGGGGGCTTGAAAAACATGCTGGGCGTACAAGTGCATGCCCAAAACCCTGAGAGGAGAGTGGAGAAGGGTCTGTGGCATAGTCATCCCCCCAGGGGAGCTTTCTTACTTTCTCGCCAGCGAGCACCCACACCCTATAGCAAGCTAAAAGGAAAACAAAACCTAAGCCTGTACATTTCTAAGGTCTTGTCCAGTTCTAACATTATTTTGAAGGGGATAAGTTATCCATTTTCTTTCATTGTTGGGCCCTGGCTTCAGAGAAACTCAACATCATCTTTTCTTTACAATCTTGGAATCCTTAAGCACAGTCGTTTAAAGGCCACTTAAAGATAAATTTATAACATTAAAAAAAAGTCTCCTGTACTCAAGATGGTGAGTAATTAACGAAGTCATGTTCTCTTCTCTAGTGTAGAATTTTGTTGAGAAAGCAGCTGTTCCATCAGGACTCCATTTAGCAGCCCCATTTGCATTGCATACAGGTGGGATCATATGACTAGTCCTTGCCAAAGTACTGTGAGCAAAATCGACATGGGCTCCCAAGCCAAAGTAGTGAAGTGTCAGGTGTATGGATCCTCCATGCTTCCTCTTTCACCTTATCCTCAAATAGATGACACTTAAGTGAAAGGAACCTGGGTACTTGACATCCAGGAGTCACCCAATCAGAATATCTGTTTTGGGTTTACTATGAGCAAAGGCACTGAAAATTAGGGTTGGTTGGTTATAGCAGCTAGCTGTAATTATCATAATCTAGCCCACCTCATGGTGCTGGAATCCAATTTAAGGCACTGCAGAAAAGAAAACTAACTGATCTCTCAACTGACCTCATATAAAAACAAATTCTGTGAGGAGTACAGGAAAAGAGGAGGAAAGGGAAGGAGGGAAAGTAGAAAAGATTAATCCAGTCATTGTTTTGTGCTTAGGAAAATAGTTCTATCCTGAAAGAAAGAAATCTTGTCAAAAGATTTTCTTTACTTTTTCATTATACAAAAGGAATCTGATGTAAAGAATCTTCTGGTTATCAGTAGAAAGAGAAGTCACAATCACTGCCCAGTTCTATCAGATGTGTTGGAATGGGAGCAGAGTTCAGTAATCACTGATCTAGATAAAATAAGTGGATGCTTGTTTTCTACAGCTTTTCTATTCTTCTGTATTTTGAGGTGATTTTGTTAATGGGGAAAGGATGGATGGGAGGGGAATTATTGATCACATGCAGTAACAGCAATTAGATTTGTTAACTGATAAGTCTTTTTAACAGCAGGAAAAACTGAAAGTCAAGTAGTATTCTATTTAGCTATCTCTCTCTGCAAATGGAAATTACTTTAAGTTAGCCTTCTATGGGAAAGTAATTGAGACTCAGTGAAAAAGAAAATCAGCAAGAGTAAGAAAAATCATCATAATACAAACAGAATTATGGAACAATGCTGGCCTCGAAGCACAGTCTTAGTATAATGCTGGTCACAATCAGAAAATTAACTCAAATGCTTAATTACCAAGAATCCATAACAACTCTACAGAAGAATAAACTTCCAGTGAAATCAGTGCCTCACAGAATTAGAACTCCCAGGATTTCATTGCAGAAGTGGACTTCAAACAGTTCACTGTAAAATGAAATGCACGTACATGTTTACTTTGGTACAAAAAATGTTTTGAAATCAGTGCATTTTTTTTTTCATAATATAAATTTTCATGAACTTTTGAAGACCTCCCCCACTTTGCCACATAAATTATCACTGCTTAGCTACCTGAGTTAAAACTGGTTGCATAAACAAGATAAACATAAACCTGTACTACTATTAAATTTTTTTCTGCAGATACTAACAAAATGTAAATGATACATAACTATTCATTTAGCAACTAAGCTCGTAAAAATCGATTCTGAGAAAAAAGAGTGGGGAAAAAAGTAGAATTATTTTTCATATAAAAATAAGAACAATTTCAAATTCAACTAAAAACTGATCAGATCAACTATGACAATTCTGTACTTGTAGAATGCGACATACTGTGTCAAAGAATGAATAGATCTTTATGAGCCAATGTGAAAACATGTCCTCAATGAGAAGTATAGAAGTTGAAGATATACAGTATGATTCTGTTGTTTTATATATTTACAGGTTTTGTATATTCTAGGGGAAAAAAGACTAGAAAGATATTGATCAGTTAATGAGTCAAGACATATTTTTAAAAAGAATTATTTAATTGTATCTATTGTTATTTTAAAATTTGCTATAGGGTATTTGCACTCACGAGACTGAGAGAGAGAGAGAGACAGAGACAGAGAGAGGAAGCAAACTGCCAAGTCCAGGACTTGAACAGTGGTTAGTCATGTAGGAGTCCAGCTCCTTAACCACCACGCCACCTGCTAGCCTCAAGTTAAGACAGATTTTAAGATGAGATTTTCATTTAATACTTTCTATAGCCTTAATGTTGCTGACTATGTGTTGCTTTCATAACTAACATCTTCATATGCCCTATCCTCTGACCAAGACTCACCATTCTCTATAATGCTTCTTCTGTACCCCTACACGCATGCTAAAGGTCGGCTCTTTCTGGAACATCTTCCCCTCAAAGGCCATCTAACCAAATCCTGACAGGCAATTTCTTTGAAGAAGTTGATCTCACTGCTCACATTCCAAAGAATGTTCTGTCATTTGTCTAACCATCTGTTACCTTTGAAGTCTCTAAGCCGCTTATTATCAATTTCAGTTTGCATCTTAGCCATTCATGTTAGGACTTATCTGTTTTCTCACTGGGTAATAGATGCCTTGTGGGACAAAACCAAGACTTACCCTCCTTATGTCTCCTATACTGCTCAACATAATAAAATCCAACAAATGTTAGTTGAATTAATGCAATTTTTTTTTTGCAATTCCAAATATATACTGCTAATAATTTAGAAGAAATCAAGATGATCACTTTAGTTTCAAAATTTTATTTATATGGAATCTTCAGCATGTTTCCTTTTGATTTTTACAAGATAAAATCTCAACACCTATAATCAGATATTTTATATTTCACAATTAAGTATGGAAGGAGAGAGTTCAATCATTTTTGAGGAAACTCTTTCATAATTCTACAAACACTGCTATGTACAGTATTTTTAATATATACAATATGGCATTAGATTTAGATATACAAAATAGTTTAAATCTTTTTATTCCAGAACATTCCAAAATTCAAACTAATAAAAAAAGTCCACAAACTGATAACATTTGGAAAAACAACAGCAACAAGTTTATCAATAATCATGCACTAGTTAGTAAACTTACATACAACACATAATTTACATGTAAAATCCACACATTTAGAGCTATATGACCTATCTATTTAAATCATGCTAGAATTTCAATACTATTTTATAATTAATTCATAGATTTAAACAACTGTTTTGTGGTATCTCATGAAACAGAAATACAATCTATAAAAATGAATTTAAGACTTAATTCCTAAAAGACTATACTAAGACATCTCAGGATAGCAAATCAGGCATTTCCCTTGAAATTAAAGTCCTTATGAAAACATTCATAAACACCAAAGGAAGAAAATAAAAATAATTAATAAAATTAATTTTACATTCTCAAATTTATTTTCATATAGAACCCTTGACATAATCACAGCTTCTCTGGGATATTTTTATTTTCTCCCCATAACTATGGCAACATAAGTATGGGGCAACATACTTATCCCAGTCCCTTGTTCTAGGAAGGATGTAAGGTGGCTTAGAAGACACATTCAGAAAATATCAGAAAGCACAATTATACACTAAATGAAAAACAAAAAAAGAAAGGAAAAGAGATTTTGGGAAAACAGTACACATAAAATCATTTTTTAAGAAGGTAAGCAAAGAATAACCTAAAGTATATTACATTATTCTCCCACAGTGATTTTCTGGGAATACTGCAAAATACACTAGTTTGTAAGAAAACTATTAAAGTACTAGTAAACTAGAGGTGCAGATCAATTTTCTTTGTTAAAATTTTTCATTAACTCTGATAAGCTAGATGATTAAAAAATGCATATCCTTTTCTTTGTGCTTCAGTAAAGTAAGTTTTCCTAAATGCCATTAATACGTGATTCTGGATTTAGTCTCTAGCTAAAAGTATAGTTGAAAAAAAAATTGGGGTACCCTGATTTAATTTCTGCAGAGAAATTCTTCAATGAGATGTCTGTTGATGACTTGCATATGGTGGTTATAATTCAGGTGGTCAGGTGTTATGTGGTCCCTTCGTCAGCATAAGACAGAACATCAATCCTAGGGCATCCTGAGTATACCATTGCCTCCAGACCCTCCACTCACCTCATCTGGACCCAGCACAGTAAAGTACACATAAGTGTGCTCGTGCTGGCATGTTGAAGCCAGTCTGCTCTGCTACCAGAGTTGCAGAGGCTCTGACTGTGCATACAGCCTACATGGCACAGACCTCAGCATACTCCTAGGAAGAATGTAAGGAGAAAGTTAGGCAGCATTAAACAGCTGAAATATGGAAATACGAACTCAGGGAAACGCCAGTGGCTTCTGATCATTCAGGGAAATAGATGGGCCTAATGTACAGGCCTAGCTTTCAATAAACAACAAGATGAATGATCTTGCACCTCTATGCTGAAAGGTAAGAAGTAGGAGTGAGGCTGAAGGAAGGGATTCGAGGGAAAAGCAGTAGAATATTTCTCTTTGAAGGGTGGTACCAGTTCCAAAAGTATAGATTAAGAAGCAGAACAAAAATATCTACCTGAAGTTTAAAACTGAACTGTGCTTCTCATCTTTTTAGAGGAGGGATGAATCCAAGCAACACTCCTGAGTTTTGGTCAGGTGAGGAAGGAATGAAGTTCAAGTCCATAGCCATAATAGTGGGAATTACAGTGCTCTCAGATGTGATGGCAAAGGCTACATTAGGGTTTGTGTTGGTGGTGGAAGTAGAGGAGAAAGTACCGTTAGCTGGTTTTTCATTGCTATCCTTCAGATTACAGACAGGGACAACATATCCATTAAGCACAGAGCCTCAGGCCTGCAATATTTTTAGAGGCCCATAGAAATATTTAATTCTTTTAACTTCGTAAGGAAAAAATGAACTTTTAGATGAAAGGAAATGTTTTAATCTAAAATATTAATAAATTCATCTTATAAAAATGCAATTATAAAATATAATTTTAAGTTTTGTATGGAAGGGGTCCAAAAAGGCAAAAGTGCCTAAGGCCCACAAAAATCATAATGTAGTTCTGAATATAGGGTCAAACCAATTATAGAAAAGGAAATTGAAGATCGTTTAAAAAAGGATTAGAGAACCAAATGGTTCAAGTCTGAAATAATAAAGAGGGAAAGAGAATCTGATCTTGCTGATCTTGTTCGGCCTGGTTTTTCTTTTCTTTTTTTCTGATGATTACTTTGGAATTATTTTTAAAGAAAGCTAAATCTAATATTAGGTACTACTAGTGTCAGTTTCTATCAGCCAAGACAGAAAAAAATTAAGCTCACTATTTTATAGTCGTTGTGCAATAACAAGAACAGAATTGGGATACCGGGACGTGGATGTTTTCAAGTCCTTTCTCCACTTCTGCAAACATTATTTGAGGTAGATTTTTCCTTGTGACTCTGCTTCCTAAACTCCCTGTATTACACTCCTACTGAGTTCCACCTTTCTGTGCTTTTCCAAGGCCCTGGCTCCAACTACTACCCTCTGTAGCCCAACATTGGCAGTTCCAGGAATGTGGGCACCTGTGGTTGCAAAAACGTTTTAAGAATGTGACCAGAAAATAAGGAAGCAGAGAGATTAAATAGGGAGGAAGAAAGGAAAACAAAACAAAACAAAACCAAACCAACACATTTTAATACTCTAAAATTATACTGTCAAAAAAAATGAGGAAAGATTTATAGTAATTTCTTAATTGTGGTTTTCTATACAGAATTGAGACATCTGTACTGTATACTTCTCTGTATTTACAAAAATATTTTATAAGGTAGATTATACTTTATAGTCAGAAAAAAAAATACTCAGAAGATATTTTAAAAATTGTGCTCTCAAAGACCCAAGTACTAACATTACTATCTTTGAGTTCCTTATAGTATGGCTTACACTAATAAATATCGTTAAGCATTGGCATGCAAAGAAAACAGAACTTTTAACAATTTCCATTACTGAACATCACCACCCAAATTCATAAATATTACAGTGAAATATGAATAAAGAAAGCAAATAAATATAGTGCCTGTTCCCCAACACACAATATAGAAAGAAGTCTAAGAAGAGTACAAAGGAATGAATTACTGTCAGCCACAGAACCACAGACCTGTGCTTGAGAGGAACACCAAGTCATTTTGTGCAGACCCTTGAATTACGAGAGAGGAGTCTGAGGTTCAAAAAGGGTAGGTAATTTCATCAAGGTCACACTGCAAAACTGGCAGGCAGAATCAGAAGAGCTCAGGTTTCTTAGTTTTCATGAGTCTTTATGCTCCTAACCATAAAATAAATTACTTTATAAGCTATGCTTCATTGTTTATCCCAAATACACCAAGAGATGGAAAATGCTACCAGTTTTCTTAAAAAATATATGTTCATTTAAAACTGTATTATCTTAAAATGTAAACTTCAAAATGAGCAAGCAGTCCAACAAATTAGAAAGAGCCATAGAATTTTGTCCCTGCAAGGATACATCAAGAATTTAGGCCCAGAGATAGATTATATCTCCCCAAATCATGAAGAGGGATTGGTGACAAGAACCAAGTCACCTAAACCAGGCTGACTACTACTTCCACTACTGCCTTATTTTTCTCTGCCTATTGGATTATGACTAAATAGAGCAAAAATATATTGGGTCATCAGGAAAGTTATGACATATTTTTGCATTAAAAAACATAGAAAACACATCATGACTTTCCCAAAGACCTAACAGTCATATCTAGTTCAGATATAATAAAATTATTATAGTCAGCCCTTCATAGGGTCTGCATCTGTGGGCTTGGTCAACTCCATTCATTCAACAGGAGCCCCTCACATATGAAGAGCCAACGTTGAATGCCCAGTGGGTTACCAGTCCCTACAGATAATGAGAGAGAAATGTGTTAATAAAAGAGCTTGGAGAATTGGTATAGGTCAATTCTCTGGTTGATAGAAATACACTAAAATCGATTAAATTTCTGTAATTAAGGCAGCATGGTCATTTATTTTTATTTGAAAATATACTTACATATGGATCATAATTCTGAATTTGGCTGTCATTAGAAAATGATGCAAGATTGGTTGGTATCTCAGGCTTAGAATAAAATTAAATCCTAATGTTTGCAATTCTCTAGATCAAGCATCAGAAAATAATGGCCAGTAGCCTGTGGTGTGGCCCATGAACTAAGAATGGTTTTTACATTTTTAAAGGGTTGAAAAATACAAAGAATGTCTGATAGAGACTATATGTGGCCAAAAAGCTAAAATGATTTACTTACTGGTCTTTTACATAAAAAGTTTTCTGACCTCCATTTTAGATTTAGAAAGTATGTGAAACTGGGCTAGACATGGAATTAATCTCTGATTTATTCAAGCTACATAGTACTTTGCCTCTTTCTTCTGATAGAGAACAGTGTGAAAAAAATCTAGTTTGAGGGTTGTCATTACCAGTGACAGTTAAATAAGGTTTTATTGCAGACACTAATTAAGTGGACATATAGTTGAAGCTAATTATGTGTCTGAAATCCATAAAAACCTTTTCAGATAGCCAAGAAAATGGTGTATCTCATAGTATGGTAGTTACAAAATAAAATGAAAGCAGAGATCAACAACTAAACACTGATAAACTGACTCTTCTGGGTCTCTCCTCTAGCTGATCTGTTTTTAGATTTTTCTCCTCATGCCTCTCTAGGCATGTTGTTAGCTTTATTAATAGGTAGTTCTCAACCATGTTTATTACCTTAGTGACCACTATTCATATCTCATTTGCAACCATAAACAAATCTCACCAGAACATATGGAAAATATGGAAGTGCTTCTAATGAGTATGAGGTATCAAAAGGGAACACACTAAATGAGTAGTCCAGGAAGAATAAAAATTATTCCACTCATCAATATGAAACAATAAAGCAGACCACCCTTCAAAGTTTTTGCCATCTACTACACATTGCCTATTAAAAGAGAAGACCACTGCAGCGACCTCTGGTTTACACAGCACTCTGCTAATCACTGTATGAAAATAAATACTAATCTCTTCCCTTCCACAGGATTTATGTGGTCAAGTTTGGGTTTTGTGAATGAGAGTAGAAACACCACAGTTGTGCCATTGTTAACCAAATCACAGTAATTTCAAGGTTATAACTCTGAAAGTAGGGTTTCTCATGTCAAGATCAAAATGTCTTACTTTAACATAATTACATTAACAATTTCTGTGTACAATTCTCTTCAGTCACTCCATTTTCTTGCTTGCTTTTATAATCGGAAAGGAACAAATTTTCTATTCGAGTCAAGAATTCTTCAGCAATGAAGCAATTGGTTACTTTGCTCAGAGTTTTTCTCAGACACTCCAAAAGCTAGTTGAAAAGAAATGTTTTATATTCAAATACATAAAAAGTATAAAAAGAGGATTTGCATAGTATCACTGTTTTATCTATTTCTAAATCTCAGATTTCCTCAAGCTCAAATGAGAAACTCTCTCCTGAAATATGGTTGAGGATTAACCTGTATTCAGTAATTGTACAGCTGGAATGTGGGAAACTTCTGTTGAGGATCACTTAGCTTATTATTAGTTCCTTTATAATTTTAAAAATATGTGAGGCTTTCTTTCCACTTCATACACATCTGGAACTTTGCTCCTTTGTTAGTACTTATACTTACAGAGCAAAGTAATTCTGTAATTATTAAGAAAAAAAAATCTATGTACGTATAAACGCAGGACTCTACCATTTCAAAATAGGATACTAGAGTCTATTTTCTCAAAAATGTGTATATTAATCTTTCAACAGCACACAGAAAAAGCAGTATAACAGAAAGGAGTAAAACAAATTAAAAAGAAATGTAGTATGTTTAAATTTTTTAGTCCTAAACTGCTACCAAACCCCCTTCCCCAAATACTAGTAGTCTACCAGTCTTAACTCATAAAAATAAAACTAGAAGTGAAATAAAGGAATTCAAAACTCTTAATTTCTACTGGAGTGTTAAATAAAATGACCATTTAAATTTAATTGTTAGAGTTACACTATCATTCTTAAAAATGATCAATTGTTAGGCTAAAAATAATCAATTGTTAAGACTAAAATGGAAACATGGTGTTTTGAATTAAATAAAATGAGAAAAATGTTCTCCATTGTGTACAATAAAAATCTGCTAAGAAATTTATAAGCCATCACTGACAAATTTATTCTAAAATAGCATTATTTCTATGTGCAAGCTTGGGCAACAAAACACATCTCTAATTATCTCTTAGAAATTAATTTCAGAAAGGAAAAAGTAATAAAGGAAACATACAGGAAATGTATCCACAAAGCACTAGGCATCATGGGAAAACACATTGAGATGAATAGCTTTAGAATCTGTGAACAATGGAACCAATTATAATGAAGGCAGCTTACTTTCTGCAAACAAGTCAGGTCAGAATCTCGGCGAAAGAGTTTATCCATGGGGACACTGCTGTAAGAAGAAATATGGAAACCAACCAATGAAACAAATTCGATAAACTAATCAGTTGTGTAATAAACTATCACTGATGCCATACATCACAATTTTATATTTAACTTGGGCTTCCTTTGAAATATAATTTAATGAGCAATACTGCAGATGTGCAACCATTCCAAACCACAGCACATACCTATGGGACATCCTGTACTTTTCTATTATCCATCTTGTCTTTTCAAACACTAATCCCCACCGAGGCTCTTCTAACATCTGTTGTACTTCAAATTTGTAAGGTAAACCTAGAAAGCATAAAGAAGCACATTTTCATCAACAATTTTTAAAATCTCCAATCTCCTTTTAATTACTTGAAATTCCCTTCAGTGTTTTTACAGCCACAGCTTGAAAGATCAGCTGAATAGCACTTTAAACATTGTAGGCATTCATTAAACATTTATTGCCTGACTGTACTTGGTCCACCAAGCATATTAATGCCAAGCTATTAATAATAATACAGAAAAGTAAAAGAACCATTTGCCTGAAAATTCTATGTACGGCACTGTGAGAAGGAGAATGATTACACAATTTATCACCCAAACCAAGAGGCTTTTTCAGTAAAAGGGGACACTCAATAAGAATGCCAGAAACATAGGCTTAAATCGGGCCTGTCCTAAGCAAATCAAGGCATGTTGCCATTCTAGTGACAGCTTTTATTTTTTAAACATAGGCTATTATGCTTACAACAAGCAGTAAGGTGGCATTATTCATATTTTATGATAAGGAAACAGGCTGAAACACAGGTTAGCAATGTGGCAGACCCTGGATTTGGAAACCTTAGCAGAGACTTCTGAGCCTACTCATTCCATGTCCCTAAAGATACTAATCTAACACAAAAAGGGAATAGGATAAACTACGGGGAGGCAGCAACTGCACTTGAGTCAAAGCTGTCATGCTCAACTCTGGAAGGAGCCTGTGGAATGGACCTTATGTATACAGTAGAGTTAGAAAGAAAAAAGACCAAATGATGAGCCATCTTAGCAATTTCTTGCATACCCTTCAAAACCGCCATGTAAACATATCTACAATGTCCTGAAAGAAAGCCTGAATTGATTCAGTACCAAAGGCCGATACCATCATAATACAAGTAACACATAATGCTTACTATGCACCAAACTTTCACTGCTTTATATATGTATGCAAAGTCACATAAATGAAGAAGCTACCGTTATTGCTCCCACTTTTTGATGAGGACAGTCACAGAAAAGTTAGATAAGCTATTTATGGTTGTACATTAAAGATAAAGGATTTGAACCCTGAAGTCTAGCTCAAGAGCATATGTTCTTAGCTTTTCTATTACAATGCTTCTCAGTTGGGTTTTTGCTGTGATAAGGCTTTTCAAGGACATAAAATGTCAGCAAATCAAAAGGCATGGAAAAAAAAAAAACAACAAAGAAAAACATGAATGTGAGGGGTCTTCAAAAGTGGAAAATGCATATTATGAAAGAACCATGCATGGATTCCAAAATTGTTTACACTGAAATAAACTTGTATTTTAATTCCACCTTTCTAGGAACTTTTTGAAGTTTCCTTGTATACTTCCTCACAACCAAAGCATAGCTTAACTATCAATCCTCTTAAAAAGAATTTTTCCCCCCATTTTTCAGGTATCTGCAAAGAGGAAAAGGGACAATAAATCTGAAGATGATTGATAATTTCTTTGCTCTAAGGAGCCTGTGGTCTCTGGAGACAGAGAAAGAGAAAGAGAGGAAAAGTGAAAAAGCACCACCCAAGGGGGATGGGCATGCTGCAATCCCTTCTCTTCTATGTCTCCTTTAAGATTTTCGGCATGCACGCATGTGCACCTGGCATGTCTTTTGAGCCTCTGGATATTGGGCTCAAATTGTGCAGTCAGCCATATGGGACCCAACTGCCTTAATCTCCACACCATCTGCTGGCTCAATTATTTTTTTTTCATTTCTCAGTTCTCCCTTTTGTTTTATTTCTCCTTTCCAAAAACTTAAGAAGACCAACACATTACAGGGTAAGAACTAGTAAGTAAACTCCTTTTGATGGCAAGTCATTTACTTGATGTGCTTTGATTACCTTCTAAGCACAGAAAATCATAACTATTAAAAGCCTATTATTATTTAAACGCTTGAAATCTATTACCAAAATATTTTACAGCAATCGACCCTATAAGTAAGGTAATGATTTTTGTCTCATTTTACAGAAGAGAATGAGAGAGGTTAAATAAAATGCTCAAGTAACCAATAAATTACCAGAAGGAAAACTCCTGCTCTTAATGAAAGCCAATAAAGGGATTAAAAAGAGGTGAATAATGCATTTCCAGTCTGTGCTGATAGAAAAACACAAATGTGCACACGTGCATGCGTGCATCCACAAACTATGTGCAGTTTTATTTGGTGTTAATAATGTTTCGCAGTGCCAGCCTGTGGCAAGGTGGTGAAGGCGCCGGACTCTCACATGGCAGAATATGGTTTAAGTCCTGGACCCGGTGGCTTGCTTTCTCACTTTTCCTCTCTCTTTCTCTTTCTGTTTCTCTGTGGTCAAAATTAAAAATAATCCTTAAAAAACAAAAAAATAATATTTTGCTAAGTTAAAAAAAAGACACTGAAGTCAGTTAAAACATTCTTTGTATTTTTTTTAAAGAATTATTTCATATTATTACTATTTTTAAATTTTCTATAGGGCATATGCACTCACCAAAGAGAGAGAGTGGGAAACTGAGAAAGCAAGCTGCCAGGTATGGGACAAGAACTGTGGCTGGTTATGTGGGAATGTAGTGGCTTAACCACCATACTACCTGTGGGCACCTTTTGTAGTATATTTTTATCTGGGTACTTGGTTTAACAGAACTCACTAAATGAATAAATTATATTAAGATATCAGTAGAAAACTAGTTACTAAGTATATTTCCTGCCCATTACAAAAAATTCTTTGTCATTCAGAGATGTTTTAAAGTACTACAGTATAAGATATTCCATAGCTTCAGGAAAATTCTAATTTCACATCAAAGAAAGTTTCTAAGAGGAGCAAAGCAAAGGGACAAAAGATCTAATAATATGCAGTGTCCAATCATTTGTGGGGCAGCTCTGTACAAGAGAACTTTCTGTAGTGAGGGGAACATTGAAGACCTGCCTCTACTGCAACTCTGTCCTAAGGAACAGGACTTAGCTACAGTGGTCTCCTCACCTTCATCAGCTCAACAGTCTGCCAGTTCTGGGTGAGTTTCTCCCACCTGAGCTACATGCGGAAATCCTTCTAAGTCAGCAGGTGAGGGTAATTTTGTGTTGGGGGTCACTCTGTTTCTCAACTCTCAACAATCATATTCATTCATTGTTTGATGCTGTGTCCTAAACTCTACTGTTTTACACATTTTTGTCCCGTTTGTTTGGTTATTACACACAAGTCCTTGTTGTTTCCTTTTGGCCAGAAGTAGAATTCCACAAACTGAATTCTAAAGTTTCATTTAATTCTAATAATTTAAACAGTCATATGTGCCTAGTAGCTACTTTATTGGACAGCAAGGGAACAGAAGCTTCACTACTAAAATCTGGTAGACTGAGATTAAGAAATGATTTAAATTGGGGACCAGCAGTTAGCGTAATGGCTACGTTGCTGGACTCCCACGTAGTCGACTGCGGTTTGCGTCCCGGACCCGGTGGCTTAAACGCACGCTGGGCACGTGTGTGTGCATGCCCAAGATCCCAAGAGGAGAATGGAGGAGAAGGGATTGTGGTGTGGCCATCCTCCCTGGGGGGTGATTTCTCGCTTTCTGTCTTTCTGTCTCTGTCTGTCTGGCAAGTGTATGTGGCATCCTATAGCAAAAAAAACCTTTCTTAAAAAAAAATGATTTAAATTGAGAACAAATTAATTGTGATTGCTTCTTTTGCAACTTTTTGTAAAATTATACTGAACCAAAGAATGATATATATTGTGTACTAAGTTCAAAATAAAGCTATGCCATTATTAGTCGATAGATAAACTTTTCCATCAGTTTTGCATTATAATTCTTTGATGTGTAGGATCCAAAGCAATGAAAGCAGAATACTTACGATACGAGCCGTCTGGGCTAATTTCCTCACTTATAACCAGACAGGTAATCTGGGAATAAGGTAAAGGATTGTTTCGATTATAGGGACTAACGATCATTCCAATGAACTTTGCACCTCCTCTGGAGAAGTAACTCTACAATTATAAGAAAAATAAAATTAGTTTCAATTACATAATAATTAATATTTATATTAACATTTAAAATATGTAATTGGTAAAAGAGAGATAGAAATTTTCATTGAAAACTTCATATCCAGGGACTAGCAGATGGCATCGTGGTTAAGGCACTGGACACTCCCACATGGGTAACCATGGTTCAAGTCCCAGACCTTGTGGCTTGCTTTCTCAGTTTCTCTCTTTTCCTCTCTGGTCAAATTAAAATAAATGAACGAATAAATAAAATTAAATTATCAATTATTTTTAAAAAAAACTTATCTGAACAGCAAACATATTCATTTCACACTATAAATTTTTCAGGCCAAAAAGTATTCAACCCAATCTGGAACAACCCTTTAAAAATCACGTGGCCTAAAAAAATCCACATTTGCCATGAATATATTTACTAATTATATGATTATGACTACCCTTCAGTTGTAATCCTTATCGATATGGTAATAATTTACAAATAGCTGTCTACAGAAAAAACATTCATATATCAAACATAAAACTGCAAAACAAAACAAAGCTTTATTTTTTTCAGAGACGCAAAATATACTGTTTCTGATTACTTCAATTATACTCAGTCCCTGTCCTAGCTGTTCCCACCCATTTTCAGTTTAAGCTCTGGGAATATTTATCACTGTTCTTTTCTTTTCTTTCTTTCTTTCTTTTTTTTTTTTTAAGGTTTCTTGCCATAGGGGTACGTGTGCTCACCAGATAAAGAGAGGGAAAGTGAGAAATCACTCCCAGGAGGCATGGTGATGCCGCAATCCCTTCCATTCTCTTATGTGGATTTTGGGGATGGGCACACACACACCCGCATGAGTTTCAAGTCGTCAGTTCCAGGACTCAAATCTTGGATGGTCATGTGGGAGTCTAGCACCTTCACCACCACACCATCTGCCGGCCACTATGACTGTTACTTTCATGTCTGTGTATACTAAGCGATGTAACTGACTTTCCAAATCCTAAACATATACTACTCTTCTAATCAGAAAAAAACAATGCAAGTTATTTCAAAACCCCAGATGTAGAGAATATTAGAAATGTAAATCACCCCAGATGTAGAGAATATTAGAAATGTAAATCTAAAACAAGGCAATGAGGGAGGAAGGGAAGTGCAATCATTTACAAAATATATATATACATAATATTTACATACACACCTGGTATTTGGCTTGCGTGTCAATATCTCGTAAGGAAGGATTAGGATCAAATGCAGGATGAGAATGATACCACCCGATAACACTGTAGCCTCTGACAGCCAAGGCTTCTGAGGCCTGTGTTTGTGATACTGGGTCCATCTCACACTGTAGTCCTGTACTCAGACTATTACATGGTTCTGCTGCACAGACCTGTAAAGGATCAATCCTCCTCTGATTATACTTCAAAAGTAGGACTATATTCAAACAGCGTGCACTTTTCTACTCAAGGAAGATCATAATAATGGTTAATTTTCCAGGTCAACCAGAGCAAAGATATTCTTTCATCATGACTCCTGTTACTTAATGATAATACATTTCAACAGAACAATGCATACCAGCTTTCAACTACAAGTGTTAGAACATACTTCTGGCCTCTTAGGACTTGTAACCTCTTTTTTTGGTGGGGGGGAGTGGTTTTTGCTATAGGGTACATGCAATCACCAGACAGAGAGACAGAAAGTGAGAAATCACCCCCCGGGGGATTGCCATGTTACAATCCCTTCTCCTCCATTCTCTTAGGATCTTGGGCACGCACACACACACACACCCAGCATGAGTTTAAGCCACCGGGTCCAGGACTTGAACTGCCGTCAACTTCATGGGAGTCCAGCAACATAGCCATTACACCAATTGCTGGTCCCAGGACTTGTAACTTTTTATTTGTGCAGGTAATGAGAAGTCAAGGTCTGGCATTGTTCTCTTTCTTATTGGT
The DNA here is from genome assembly GCF_000334495.1 of Tupaia belangeri chinensis. Taxonomy (NCBI): domain Eukaryota; kingdom Metazoa; phylum Chordata; class Mammalia; order Scandentia; family Tupaiidae; genus Tupaia; species Tupaia belangeri. Next base: position 1,100,145 of record NW_006159930.1, read on the forward strand.
AAAAGGAAACAGGTGCTCAATATATGGAATGTTAAATCACTTCTGGGAATATATAACCTTCTACATATGCATATTCTCACATATATCATAGGTAAAGTGTATATTTTACTTCTATTCACTGAATTCTACAAAAGTATTTGGTAAGGAGGCAGGACTAATTAGTAGTTAAAACATTTTTTTAAAAGACAGAACTTACTTCAACTATCTTATCAACTTCTGAGTATCTTCCTCCTAAAAGTCCAATCACTTCTGCCATAGAAACATGAGCATGCTAAAAGAAAACACAAGACATACTTAGCCCAAGTACACAAACCTGACAAAAATCAGAATAAAACTCACTTATCATAGGAGAGTTGCATACGTGTGGTAATTACACTTCTCTGAACTATAGTAGCATAGTCGGGGAACTAGATGCTAGGCTCAGAGCACAGACTTAGGTTTAAGCTGACTTAACCACTGGCTGAGAAACTTTAAAACAAACACTTAAACAATCTAAGATTTTTTCACTAAAAAATTATAATAAGATGCCCTTTGCTCTCCCTATTTAAGAAAAGTATTATAAGGATACAGAGTAAAAGTCACTCCTGATCCTTTTAAAGAAAAAGATCACCAATGGGCATGGTTATGTGAGCCTATAATCCCAGCTACTAGGGTGGCTGAGACAGGAAGATCTCAAATCGGAGGCCACCTTGGTGACACAGCAAGACCTTGTCTCTTTAAAAAACCCAACCACCACAAACACACAACTGTTGGATGTATCAATAGTTGAGTGCAAACAAGGAACCTCTAAATTACAGTTGTGCTTTGTTTTAGTGATTTAAAAGTCAGCAGACACAGGATATCAGGAAGTGAAAATAAGGTAATGACGGTAAAGTCTGCAAAACTCACATTAATTTATTTTCTCTAAAATATGGAAACATGCAATTGTTTGGCTTTTCTCCAAAAGAAAAGACTTATTTTTAGATTCCTTGTAAAAGAGGATAGTTAAGATCCAAAATACACGTCTTCCAAACTCTCTCTTATGCCTGCAATAAAAATACACAAGAATAGAAATCAGAATGACTAAGTAAACACAATAGGTTATCCTTACCAAATCCATTATTAAAAGTGCTTCTGAAGCTACTTTCACCTGAAATGGCTCCTGAAATATAAAAAAAAAAAAATGGGGAGCATAAAAATAGAGATTTTGTTCTCCCCAAATGAAATGTCCACCCTTTCCTCCTTTACCTATTCCATCAAGTTCTCACTACTAGTCAAGACTCAGAATAAACCTTATCCAATCTTTTAACACACATATGCCTCACACACATAAAAGAGTATTTCCTGTCTGACAGGAACATATTATTGATGGTCATTCATTGATGCACAATTAGTACCTGTTTTTCCTCACTGAAAAAATGACAAGGTATAAGTTGAAAAGGATCAAATGAGCTGAAAAAGAAAAGAAATTGATTTTTAATATAAATTCAATATTAGAAATACAATATTTCTTTGCAAACCTGAAAATGTGTATCAGTAATAGAGCCCCAAATTCTGTGTGAATAAAAAACTAGGAGAATGTCTTAGGACATTTCATATAACCCTTTTGGAAAATAGATTTTTCTTTTATATTTGACAACAACAACAACAACAAAACCCCAGAAACTTTTGGAGAAAGTAATTTTGTTGTCTTAATGTCCTTTATCATCCAAAGAGAATACTACAAACCATCATACAGGTGTGTCCTATACTAATAGCAAATTTCAAAAAGTTCATTGAAAACATAATTAATTCCTGAAAGATAAGAAGATCAAAGTTTCTCAAAAATACTTCTGTTGGTATAATAATGGGTCTACCAGAGCAAGGATTCAATAAATATTTTTTGAATGAATGAATAACAAACAATTCTGTTAAAGAAATCAAAATGCATAGAAAGTCCTACAATAAACTCTTATTTAAAAATGAAAAAGAGGGCTAGCAGGTGGTATGGTAGTTAAGGTGCTAGACTCCCATGTGGCTGACCATGGTTGGAGTCCAGGCCTGAAAGTCACACCAGGTATGTGTGTATGCATGCACAAAATCCCGAGCAAGAATGGAGAAGAAGGGATAGCAGCCTGGCCATCCCCCTTAGGGAGTGATTTCTCACTTTCCCTTTCACTGTCTCTCTCCAGAGAGCTCACATATCCTATGGCAAAAACCTAAAAAAGAAAGACAGACAGAGAGAGAGAGAGAGAGGAAGAGGGAGAACTTAAGCAAGTTATATTGCTGGATTCCCATGTGGCCAACTGTGGTTCAAGTCCTGGACCTGGTGGCTTGAAAATCACACCAGCCACATGTGTGTGTATGCCCAAGATCTCAAGAGAAGAATGGAGAAGGGGTGTGGCCATCCCCTGGAGGGTGGTTTCTTTCTTTCCCTCTCACTGTCTCTGTCTCTTATCCCTTTCCAGAAAGCTCACACATCCTAAGGCAAAAACCTCTAAAAAATTTTTTTTAGGCGATGCTGAGAGAAAGACAAATAGGAATATATTCACATTATTATAACAAAACTGGAAAAGAACAGGACTATTCAGTATCTGTCCTACCAAAGAGACTATTAATTCCATGAGATCAGACATGTGGTTTTGCTCAGTACTATGTCCCAAGAACCTGCTGCACAGTAGTCATTCAAAAAATATCTGTTGAACAAAGAAAGACCTTTAAATTAGAAAAAGCATAATCAACACAAATAAGTAGAAACTAAAGGCTAACACAGATAAGAAAATTGAAAGAAAACAGAGAGAGGAAAAATGCCCTACAGCACTTTTAAGAACTATGGCTATGGAATTGCTATCAGTGTTTTATGAGGAGTTGCAGTGAATGGCAAAGTTACTGGAGGGCTGAGGATAGGCAATTATTGGACTTATTTTCAAAACACAGAAGAATGGCCTTCCAGAACAGAGCTAAAATGGCAAAAAATCTAGCAGAGATTATCAAATACTGATTTGTGAGCCTTTCCCAAGTGAAGAGCCTAAAACAATAATGGGCTCCTGAAAATAGAAGTTATTATAAGCAGACTTTATTACAGGCATTCGGATAGGAGTGATCTGCCAGAAACTAGCAGATGACATAAAGATTCAAATGTATTTTATCTAAATTTAAGTAAGATATTTTCCATGATTATCTTGCATAATGTGAAGAAATATGAATTAACTGAGGTCTTATGCAGCTGACTAAACAATAAATTGAGATTTGTTTATTCCAGTTAAACATTTTTAATCAGTGGTTAAAGAAAGAAAAAGCAAGTGTATTGAAAGTTGATGATTCAATGTTATGAAGGCTAAAATGAGAAGTGGGTCTGGATTCAAAAAGATCCTGACAAGCTGGAATAAGAACATGAAAATCCTAACAAATGTAAGTCTGACATAACAGACTCAGAAAATCAACTGTCTGGACTGAAAAAGTCCTGGCTCACATAGATCATATTTTTTACATGATTTATCTAGTTTAGTTGATTCTCAGAACAACTGTGTAAACTTTAATTTCTACTATAGGGAGGTAATATATATAATGTTGAAGTATGGATTCTTAAGTCTTAATGCCTGAATTAAAATCACAGCTTCAACATAAAAAACTTGAGCGCCTTACTAGACCTTTCTATGTCTATTTTCTCACCTGTGAAATGGGAGTGAAATATAACTTTTAACTGCATATGGGTTGTTACATGGATTAAATGAGATAGTATATGAGGGGACTTCAAAAAAATTCATAGAAAATGGAGTTAAAGCATGAGGTTTTTTGGGGGCAATTTTTTTTGAAATCCACATTTTTATATTATCTATTTTCCATGAACTTTCTAAAGCCCCTTTATGTATGAAGTTCTTAAAACACTAGCCTGTGGTATCAACTATTTTAATTTATAAATGAGCATTCAAAGCTTGCTGAGGCTTTAAGTAACTTACCAAGCCCATACAACTGATAAGAAAATGACCTGGTAGTATTCTTGGATACATCATTTTAAAAGAGACAGTGACAAAGCTATATTGTCTCTTTAATGAGGTATGTGCACGAAGTGACAATTCTAGGATATCAAGATCAAATTTAACTTATTTGGTGACTCTTATTTTTATAGTTTTCAAACTGAGCTTATTAAATACATTTAAAAAAGCAATGATAACAGCAAAATACCTTACAAATTGCTAACAATCAGCACCACCCAAAGAAAGAACCAGTCATTTCATGAGGGTACTCGTCCATAATGTCTCTAATGAACTGAATGACCATCTGTTACAAATAAGGCCCCTTTATAAAATATGTTGGATCCTATATTCACTGGACCTGAACACATTTAAAACTTTTGTTCAAGGTCTCTAAAATCAATAATGAACTAAAAAATTTTCAGAATTTTTAAGCTTAAGCTTAAATAACATACTATAAACAATATAATGCAGCTTTTAGATATTTATAAACTATCTAACCACTTGTGTAAGTGAAAAAAAAAACTCATTTATATAACATAACACTACCTTTTTGTTGGTCTTGGCACTTTTGAAGATTTGACAGGTTTGAGTTTTTCTCCTTCTCTTCTTTTTGCCAACTCCTCAGCAGAGAGATGCTAAAATTAAATACCATTAATCAAAGAGTCCATTAATCATTGAGACAGAATTAATAAAGAGTCCTCTAAAACCCAAACTTTAGAGCATGTGATACAAAGACAGACTAATCTGGTATAGATATGTCATCTTTTCATTACTGACAAACAGAAATGATGATGAATTGTTTTAGAGGTTATTCTGCCATAGGGCACATGCACTTGCCAGAGAGAGAGAGAGACAGGGAGAGGGAAAGTGAGAAATCATCCCCCAGGGGGAATGGCCACACCGCAATCCCTTCTCCTCCATTCTCCTCTTGGGATCTTGGGCATGTATGCAGTGTTGAGTTTCAAGACACTGGATCCAAGACTGGAACTTCAGTCAGCAATGTGGGAGTCCAGAGACGTAACCACTATGCCATCTGTTGGCCCCAATGGTTAGTTTTAAAAAATTGTTTCAAAATATGCAGCAATACCAAACATAAAATTCACTCCTTCTCTGTACTTGCTCATTTCAATTAGTGGTATCAGTCACTCAAATTCGAAAACCTCAGAACCACCTGAGTCTGTTATTTCCTATTTCTAGTTATTAAGTCTTACTCTATTGAGGTTTTTTGTTTTTTTTTTTTTTCCCCCCCCACAACTGAGAGACACTGCGACACTGCAGCATAAAAATTAAAGAACAAGGGTTCTGGAGCTATTGGGTTGTAAGGAAAGTCAAGACGCATTTTTAGATAGAAAAACACAGAAAGATATGTCTTGACTTTCCCGATGACCTGATAGAACACCCAACTGTGATATTTACTAAGTAGGTGATATTCGGCAAGTTCTGAAGGTTTTGGGCTCTAGTTTCCTCATCTTTACAAGTGGGAACAATAACAGTAATAAAGATAATGACCTCATGTTACTGTGGAGATGAAATGAGTTAATGTTTATAAAATACTGACACTACTGTCTGACTCATAGTACGCCCTATGCAAGTATTTATGAAATACAGCAAATCTCTATTTCTTATTCCATTTCTACTACCAACTTTACACTCTAGGCCAAATGACTTTACTCCTTTTCAAGACTCTATGTAGTACTCTCCCATGTCTGTACCTTTGCTTACGCCATTCCTTCAGCACTAACTGCTTTCATCTACTTTTCAAAATTCTTTGGCTAATTCTTCAGATTAAACATTACATCCTCTGAAACTTCCCCAAATTACACCAGTAGGAGTCCTTTATAATTCTTGGGACCAAACACTTTAGAACTTACAATAGCTTTTGTCTTTCTTACTAGAAGTATAAGCTCCTTATGGGAAGGAGCCATAGATTACTAATTATGCCTAGAGGAGTGCTTGGATGTGAGGCTGAGGGCAGGGAATGTGGAAGAGGGAAAATAGGCTAAAATTTATTTAATACCTTGTACATGCAAGGTTTACTGGGTAGCTGGTACTAGGACCTTTATATAGTTTATTTCATTTATTTCTTACAACAATTCTTTCAGGAAGTTATTATTATCCATACTTCTAAGTAGTTGCACAAGGTAACCAAAGAGAAAAAAAACAGTCATACATTCTTTCCATTCTACTGTACCAGTTGCTTACAATTATGTACTTAGTTTATGTCTGTGTGTGTGAATACACACCTATTCATTGTTCACGTTTTCTTTTAGAAGCATAGTTTTTATTAGTAAAAATAATACTTCAGTAATTCTAAATCAATTTATGCTTAATGTTTGCAACAGTATTTTAAATGAAGTATCAGAATATCATTCAATATTTAATGAAATGAATTGGGTGCACCAACTTCTTGATACCTTGGCAGATATTTCTAAGCTAGGGACAAGAATGTGGAGATAGAGAATCAAAGTTCTAAAAATGCATCAAACTTCTAGTTAACCGCATTACCACCAACGTCTACTTTGTTGTGTACTGGTAACTTCTAGACAAACAAATTAACCTTGGAATAAAGACATAAATATGTAAATATATGAACCAAAAGCAAAACATATGGCATTAAAATATGTAAATATAGGGACTGGCAGTTGGCATAATGGCTATGTTGCTAGACTCCCACGTAGTTGACTGTGCTTTGAGTACCAGACCCAGTGGCTTAAGCTCACGCCAGGCACGTATGTGTGCATGCCCAAGATCCAGAGAGGAAAATGGAGAAGGGATTGCAGTGTGGCCATTCCTCCTGGGGGGGGAGTGATTTCTCACTTTCTGTCTCTGTCTCTCTGGCGAGCGGATGCACCCTATAGCAAAAATCTGTCCAAAAAAACTGTGAAATTCTTTATGAAATAAAGTGGTGAGTGCATGTGCTCAATAGCAAAAACTTCTAAAAAAAAAAAATAAAAGTAAATATACACTGATAAAATTTTTTATGGGTGAGATATTTGAAAAGTCAAAGTTACCTCAAATGTTTGTCCTTCCAGGTCTTTTGCATCACACCAATTTCCCCATGGGTCTCGCACCCTACGTCTCCTTGTACGCTGTGACAAATAAAATAAAGCAAGAGATAGCCAGATCAACTTGAAAAAAATCACAACACTTTAACACATATTGTCCGACTAAATTTCATTTTAATAATTTATATTGAATAGTTAGAACTGTGCTTAGAAATGAATTGGTGATGATGAGCTAAGCGTGAACACTGGCAGTAATGGGCAGGGTGTGAACCAGGTGGTGGTCATGGTCTAGAAGTCATGTTTAAAATAAATGAATGAATGAATGAATGAATGAATGAAAATGTTCTGTATTTTATTTGTATTTCTTCTTTAATGGTCACTTCCTTTCACTATGTAGAAACTAAATACTAGGTCAAAACAATTTTAAGAATGAAAAGTAGCAACAGAAAATGGCTTCCCTTAACTACTTATGGTATACGATGTGCAGACACAAGGCAAGAAATACAATATTGAAAACTAGAAGCAAAATTTTTCTATCTCAGCTTTATTTTTTTAAGAAAAGTTTATTTATTTGAGAGGGAGAGAGGGAGACAAGCACCTTCAGCAGGGTCTCCCTGTGCAACCCTTGGCCTTTTCTAGCTCACTAGGACCGCAGGCATGCACGCAAGCCCAGCATGCAGGGGTCAGGCTGGGATCCAGCCCAGATGGTCTCTATGACTTCCAACCTTGCAGGGCATTGTGCAACTGTTACACTACCAGAATTGGGTCATATCTCAGCTTTAGAAAGATTACCTGGTTAACACAAATACTGAAAAATTACAACATTGGTTGACTATGTTACTAATACCCAGTTCTGCAAACCTAAATACTGGGGCTTTTAGGATGGACCAGATGCCAAAGGACAGTGTATGACTAACGCTATTACCAGCAATTCTATTTGAATATATTCTTTAAGATAGTAAATCTAAATATAGTTTACAGCTCAAATATGTTGAGAAAAACAGCTACTCTTATCATCTATCCTTTTTTTTTTTTTTAAGAGAGATTTCTGTTATAGGGTGCATGTGCTCGCCAGAGAGACAGAAGTGAGAAACCACCCCCTGGGGGGATAGCTACACTGCAATTCCTTCTCTTCCAATCTCCTTTGCACACCCAAGCACCCAGTGTGAGTTTTAAATGGCTGGGTCTGAGACTCAAACCACAGTCAACTATGTGGGAATCCAGCGAAGTAACCATTATGCCATCTGCTCGTCCCTCATCTACACTTTAAAAAAATGTACATCTTTATTGTTACTAACTTATTAGTAAAACTAACAAGATCACATCATGATACTGTCATAGAGAACACTTATTGGGTCATTTTATTTATAAAATGAGACTCAAAGTTTTAAAATATTGTGGGCCAATAGGTGGCATGAAGGTTAAGGCATTAGATTCCACATGGCTGACTACACAGTTCAAGCCAGGCACATGTGCGTGTGTGCCCAAAATTCCAAAAGAAGAATGGAGGAGAAAGGATTGTGGCGTGGCCATCCCCCATAGCGGGTGATTATTCACTTTCCCTCTATCTCTATTTTTATCTGTCTCTGGCAAGTGTATGCACCCTATGGCAAAAACTAAAAAAAGGAAAAAAAAAATTGTAAAACTCACTGATTCCAAGAATTAAAAAATAAAGTTAGTTATTTTAAAAAGCTGAATCTTACTGATTTGTTTTTTTAGGTCACTGTCATAGGGCATGCATGCCTGGTGTTGATTTTCAAGTTGCTGGGTCCAGGATTCGAACTGTGATTACCCAAGTGGGAGTCTGGCACCTTAACCATCACACCACCCACTAGGGCCACAAGTTGATTTTTAAGGTGAGAATTTTAAAAGAACGAAAATAATTGAAAGGAAAAAAACTGTATCATTTAAAAAAGACATATTATGGGAACCAGCAGTTAGCGTAATGGCTATGTCGCTGGATTCCCACATAGTTGACCGTGGTTCGCATCCTGGACCCGGTGGCTTGGAACTCACGCCAGGCGCGTGTGCGTACGTGCCCAAGATCCCGAGAGGAGAATGGAGGAGAAGGGATTGTGGCGTGACCATCCCCCCTGGGGGGTGATTTCTCGCTTTCTGTCTCTATGTCTGTCTGTCTGTCTGGCGAGCGCACGCGCCCTATAGTGAAAACCTCTCAAAAAAAAAAAAAAGACCTATTACATCTATCAAGCAAAACTAAGAAGCCATGCCTACTTTAACGTTATACTTCTACATCAAGTTTGTCAGTGAATTTTAAGAGTTTTTTCGTTTGTTTTTGCCTCAAAAACCAACAAGGAATTAAATGGAAGCCAGAAAAGTGAACAGCTAAGGTGAAATTCAAGAGAAAACATCCTCTTTCACTAAATGCCCACTTGCTAACTAGCTTAGAGAAGTAGGCATACTCTACTGAGACGGGATAAAGAGCAACGTGGACAATCATTTAGAGATGACTGCTTACCATAGACTGCAGACGCTGGGCGAGTTGGTATGCTTCTACTGCATCTTTTCTGTCTCTCATCCGTACTTTATCAACTGGTTGTGGCCTATTATATACAGCCTGTTCTATTGGAATTCAGGAAAAACAAACTATTATCTAGGGATACTCACTTGTTAAACTGTAAATGTCTACAATGACTATAAGCTTCTATGAGTCTATCTTATTCTACATCATACATGTGATGAGTTACTTAGCAGTTCTCAAAAGTAATGTTATTATATAAAAATCTCAGTAAGAAGGAATAGTAAGGAAATGGGTAATTTGCTTAATTTCTAATTAAATGAGTGCTAAGCCCATTTTGCTAACTTTGGCAAATCATGTTTTCTTTCATTGGCTAAGTAAGTTAAAATACCTCACTGTTCTTAAAAATCTTGACTCAATTTATATAGGGCTTTGGACAAAGACACTAAAATGAAGGATAGCCCCCAAGGCAGACTATGAAGTCTTGCTCTATATAAAATGAAATTTCTGACTAGAAGCATTCTGAATAGTTATCTCACTTTCATAAAGGGTACAGTACACACTCTTTTTTCTTAATTTGCAAGAGGGTACGTGTACTCACTAGAGATGGACTAACAGAAAAGGAAAGTGAGAAAGTACTCCATCAAGGATAGTCACATTAAAATCCCTTCTCCTCCATTTCTCCCTCCTTTCAGGATCTTAGGAAAGCATGCACGTGGGCCTGGGGTGTTTTTCAAGCTGCTGGGTTGGGACTTAAACCGCAGAGTCGGTCACATGGGCTCTAGCCACCTTAACGCAACACCGCAGGCTGGCCCAGTAATATAATCTTCTTAAACTATGGGTTACAAGGGTTCTGATTACCTTATCACTTTGTAATGGTAGTAATAGCTTTTTCCAATATTTTAACTCATGTTAATTCAATAAAAGGGTAGGACACACTTAAAAATATGCATATTTATCAACTGTAAATGTGAAAAAAACTAGGGTGAAACTCTTCCATGACAAGTTTTTTTGTACCTTTTTACATTTAAATATAGTTCATAATTTCCTATAAAATTGCTAGACAACATTTCTAGGATGAATACTTTATTTAGAAAACAAAGGTGTTATTAGGCTTTTCATAAAATAATTTCACTTTTACCTTAAAACCATATTCTCAAATTACTTCTATTATTAACTTGGGTATTTTTTTCCTTTAAATCACACCTTGAATTTTCATTCTGGATCAATGGGAAACAATTTAATAAACAGAAATCTGATTTACAGAAAAATCTTAACACATTTATTCTATAAATGTTATTACATCTCTCTGAATTCTATCTACCTAAATCTACTTGAATTCTAACCATCAGAGTAAATAATGGGTCCTGTAAGGTTAAAAAATGTTGAGTGAAAGATGTTGCTGGATTTTTATTTTTACCACATCCAAAATTGATTGCTCCTATCAATTCGAGGTATGTATGAATCCGTCCAATACAATTAACATCCCCACAGTTCTTCAGGCCAGGACGTACTGAGGTCTTATTTAAGTATTTCGGTTTGCATATCTCCCTAATTAAGAAATGGAAGTACAATTATTTTGGATAAAAATAAAAACATGAAAAAATATTTCTGGGGAAAAAAATTAATATTTGAAATAGCTTAAAAATTTATTCCCTCTAAATATGTAAAATGTTTAATACAATACTAATACATAATGCCCAAGTGTACTCCTTTCTAAAATACCCAAGTATACTGCTTTCTTAAATAAATGATTTTTAATTGACACAATAACTTATAAATACAGTATGACTTCTAAATGCATTATTTCTTCCCCAATATTAAACAGATTCCAGTTATCCCAGGACCTCAAAGTTAGAAGCTTATTTATGTACAGATCCAAATTCAAGCCTGACTGAATAAAAAGAGTGTTTTGATACTATATTGCAAGTTTTAAATTCACTTTAGTCATGATGCCAGTATTAAATATTGTAAAACTTTTAGTGGAAAACAGACATAGATATTATAGAAGATTCCACAGGAATCAAGAAACTCTCAAATACCACGATATGAAAGGTTTAGGTAATAAAACACACCTTTGATGAATAAATATACTTAATATACCATGTTGCATGACACAATAAAAAACTTAAGAGTTATAGAACAACTGAAAATAGTAGAAACCAAATACTATGTGCTCATGCTGGATGCTCTACTATGAATTAAACATCCTCAATTTTTCACAATAATTCTGCAAGGGAGACTTATTATTCTCATGTTAGCAGTGAGGAAACAAAAGGATCAGAGTGATGAAGCACATAAGTGACAGAATCAGGATTCAGTACAGATATAAATTAAGTATTCAGATATATCGAATAACATAGGTATTTATTTAATCGTTTTATTCTACAAATACCTATTTTGTGTCCTACACATGAGACATTGTTCTAGGCACTAGGCATATAGAAATGAACAATATGAAGTACCTGACCTCACAGACCTTACATTCTAATGGGGAAGACTGTCAAAAACTCGATGAATAATACATATTGTATTGTCAGATTGCAATATACTAAGTAAATGTGAAGGATAAAGAACTAGTGAAACAAAGACGCAGAGACTATTTCAGACAGTTTACAGAATGCCTTTCTAAGTAGAAACCAACTTTTAAAAAATCTTAACTAGAAATGCATTTAATATACCTATCTGGCCCAGAGATCTAATTTAAAGTCATAAATTCTGTAGAAGTCTAGAGAAGTACAAAGTAATTGTAATATGGAACAGTATCATAACTTGAGATCTCCGTGTATCCTGAGAGAAAACAAACTGGACAAATGAACGCAAAAAAGAAGGAAAGAGTACAACTACCAAAAAAACCATAGTAGTCTGAAAACGAGGGTGATATAATTCAAGATTACCCAAATTAAATGGTTTTAAAAGGAACTCAGCAATCTAGTACAGTGAACAACTCTAAAAATAACGATTCATAAAAAAGTGATGATTCATATGTTCAATCCTCTCCCTCAATAGAGTGTCATCTGTATTCCCAGTATTGTTCTAAGCACAAGCGATTTAACAATTAACCAGCTAGACAAAAATCTGCCCTCATGTGGCCTGCATTACCATGTGGATGGGAAGTACAGGAGACAATACACAAATGAAAAACAGTAATTTTCAGTGGTAATAAGTTCTATGAAAAAAATAAAAAGTAGGGTTAGAGAACAAAGAATGAGAGGGAGGAGGTATATGTGCTACTTAAGATAGGATGGTCAAAGGCCTCTAACTTCCCTTGTGCAGACCTGAAGATGAGGAAGCAACATTTGTCAATAGCTGGGAGAAAGATCCTTTAAGGCAGAGTAAAAAGTTAGGGTCAGGCCATCTGGTGGTGTGGTGGTTAAAGTGGCTGGATCTCATGTGGCCAACTGCGTAGTTTGAGTCCTAGACCTAGTGCCTTGAGAAACATGTCAGGCATGTGCACATGTGTGCGTGCCCCAAATCCTGAGAAAATGGAGCAGGGATTGCAATGTGGCCTCCGGCCAGGTGGTGCTTCTCTCTTTCTCATTCTGTTTCTCTCATGTGCTATAGCGAATTAAAAAAAAGAAAAAAAAAAATAGGGTCAATGCCCTGAAATGGAAGTGTGAAAATATACTTGACCCTTAAACAGCATGGGGGGTTGGGGGCGCTGACACCTGGAAGTAAAAAAAACACATACAACTTTTTTTTTTTTTTTTTTTTTTTTTAGTTCTTGCCTTCATCCCATGTGCTCACTGGGGAGAGAGACAAAGACAGTGAGAGGGAAAATGAGAAATCACCCCCAGAGTGGATGGCCACACTACAACCCATTCTCCTCCATTTTCTTCCCAGGATCCTCCCAGGATCTTGGGCACACATGCAAATACAGCAGGTGTGATTTTCAAGGCACTGGGTCCAAGACTAGAAACACGTTCGGCCATGTGGGAGTCCAGTGACTTAACTGCTACGCCATCTGTTGGCCCCACATACAACATCTGACTTCCCCAAAACTTAACTACTTATGGCCTACTGTTGACAAGAAGCCTTACTGATAACATAAATTACTGAGTAACACATTTTTTATATGCTATATGTATTATATACATACTGTGTTCTTAAAGTAAGATAGAGAAAACAAAAATATTAAGAAAATCTTAAATAAGAAAAAATAACTTATAGTATTGCATTGCATTTTTCAATATATTTATTGAAAAAATTGCCAGCTTGAGTGGACCCAGAGTTCAAAAGCCATGCTATTCAAAGTTCAACTCTAATGAGCTAAGACTGAAGACTATGAAAATACTTTTACCCAGTATGATTTAGAACACATTCCTTTTCTCTGTGAATCTCATTTTTCTTATCTGTAAAATAAGGACAAACTTACTGAGAGGACTAAAGATGATTTAAACACAATGCATAGCATTTGGTAGGCAATGAATAATGGTACTAGTAACTAGTTTAATAAAAATATTTCCCTAAACAGGGAGTCAACTAAAAAAGTATCTAAAGGAAAAAAGAGATCTTTTATCTACAAATAAATCTGTTTGTACTTTTTTTTTTTTTTTGAAAGATTTTCACTGTAGGGCGCGTGCGCTCGCCAGACAGACAGAGAGAGACATAGAGACAGAAAGCGAGAAATCACCCCCCAGGGGGGATGGTCACGCCGCAATCCCTTCTCCTCCATTCTCCTCTCGGGATCTTGGGCACGCACGCACACGCGCCCGGCGTGAGTTTTTTTTAAGCCACCGGGTCCGGGACACAAACCACGGTTGACTACGTGGGAGTCCAGCGACATAGCCATTACGCTAACTGCTGGTTCCCAATCTGTTTGTACTTTTAAAACTTAACTCTCTTTAAGTTTGCTATAAGATGCAAGCTCTTTCCTGAGAGAGACAAAGATAAGAGGGGAAAAATGAGAAACTGCCATCTAGGGGGGGATGGCCAAACCATAACTCCTTCTCCTTCTTTCTCTCAGAATTATGGGAACATGCACACATGGACCTGGGTCTGGGACTCAAATCATACAGTAGGCCATGTGGGATCTGCCTCACTTAACCTCTGTCCCACCTGTTGGCCCACTCCTCTATTTTTTTTCTGATACCACCCCTAGTCTCTAACTATTCTCTCTTCTACTTTTGTAAGAGAACAGATTTGAGTTCCCATTTAAAAGGTTTCTTTTTGCTTTCACCATATTAAATCACCATACTTAAACAGCAATAGCTAATCAGTTTCATGAACTGATTAGGAAACTGTTGCCATAAAATTTGTAATACTTATAAGAATTATTCTGCCTTATTTAGAATCCAAACTTTATAGTAACTAATGGAATCTGTTTAAAATAACACTAAGTAAACACCAATCATTCATACAAACATTTTTTAGTTACTAGTATTTTCAAGTCCTTGGCTGTTCATTCCCTAATTTCCAAAAATGAAATTACATACCAAAGCAGATCTAATTTAAATAGTCTTTTTAAATTGTATGAACTAGGCAATGTTAAATAACAGGAGTGACTTAGAGAGTTAAGATTTACACTAAAGCCCTTTATGTATCAAGTAGCTGGTTATATAATTAAAGAAAGATCGCTAAACCTTTCTTGATCTCAGAATTATTCTCTAACAGGAATAATATCTGCCTATCTCACAGGACTGTTGTGAGGAATTAGGTGAGATAGCATAGGAGAGCTGTGTGTAAACTATAAAACATTATGTAAAGGTCAGGAGTTGTTCCTTTTAAAGTATTCATTATAATGGCTTCCTTATCCAAAAGTTGTGCTTTTAGCACCTCAACAATTTGCAAGATCACTGAAACTTAGGAAACTCTTTTAGACATTGGAGTTGCAAAAATTTCTTCAATAAGTCTCCTAAGGCACAGGCAATCCCAAAAACAGACAAGTGAATTACATCAAGCTAAAAAGCTTCTACACAGCAAAGGAAACTACAATCAGAGCAAAGAGACAACCCTCAGAATGGGAGAAAATAATTGCAAATTATGCTTCAGACAAGAGATTGATAACCAAAATATACAGGGAATTCAAGCAGCTAACCTGCAAAAAATGAATAATTCAATTTTAAAAACGGTTAAGTGAGCTGAACTTTCCGAGGAAGATTAACAAAATGCATATGAAAAAATGTACACTATCTCTTATCATAAGGGAAATTCCAATTAAAACCACAATGATACCCTTTAACCTGTTAGAATGGCTATAGAAAAAAAAAATAAGACAAGTGCTGATGAGGCTGTGGTCAAAAGGGAACCCTCCTACACTACTGGTAGAGATATAAATTAGTACAATGATTTTGAAAAACAATATGGAGGTCCCTTAAAAACCTACAAAAAGAACTACCATATGACCTAGTAATCCTAGGTATTTACCCAAAGGATAAGAAAATACTCAGTTGGAGAAACACCTGGATATCCATGTCTATTGCAGCATTATTCATAATCACTAAGATACAGAACCAAACTATGTGCCTAAGAACTGAAGACTAGATTGAAAAAAATGTGGCACATATATACCATGGAATACTACCAGCCATAAGGAACAATAAGACCCTGTCATTTGATTCAAAGTGGTCGAATATAGAAGACTTAATGCTAACTGAAGTAAATCAGACTCTGAAGGATACATACTATATACCCCCACTCAATATACACTGAATGTCTACACTCTTATGGCAGAAATGGAAATATTTGAAGATATGATAGTAAGGAGGATGAATATAGGTGAATATAGGTACCAGAACCCATAGGAGGGGCATGGATTATAGAGGGTACGTGGGAGGAAAAAGGGAAAAAAACACTTAACACAAGCGAATGTAAGATTCTCTGTTGAAAATGATGTATTGGGTCGTCAGTAAAGTCGTGACGCATTTTTGCATAGAAAAACATGCCATGACTTTTCCAACCCAATATATGGTAATATCCTCGATTTAATTGTCACGTACTACATGCATATTCTGAAAAAATCATATTTTGTGCTATAGAGATATGCAATGATGGAATGTAGACAAAAATAAATCCTTCTTTTAGAATATAGCAACCCTTTTTCTTTTTCCCCTGCAGAAGAAAAGATAGAAGGAGGGAGACAGAGAAAGCACCTTCCCAGAAGGAATGATCATGCCATTATCCCTTCTCCATTTCTCCTTCCTGTCAGGATTTTGGGCATACATTCACGCACAAGTAGCTAGCATGTTTCTCAAGCCACTGGATGGAGACAGAAGTTGAATTACTTAGTCGGCTGTGGGGATCCAGCTGTTCTACCTACTTACCATACCATTGGCTAGCCTAAATAGTGATTTAAAAGCCACAATATTGTATGGGTAAAAAGACTATTGATTTAGCAAGTATGTTTTCTCTGGTAACCACCCTAGGTTATTGCAGAAAGGTATTGTAACAGAATAGAAAGACCTTTAATGCAACAGGAGAGAAAAGTAAGGGAAGAGAAAAACAAGGAACATAGCAGAATTCCTATTCAAGCAAGTGGAAGACTCTACAAAGATGACCCTATACAGTTTGATAGTTCCTAAAACACTAGTAGCAATTATGAATATTTAATGATGGCTTAGATAAGCCATTAAGAAAAATTCAAATTACTTAGAGTATTTGGGTTAACATGGTAGGAAATTTTTTGGTTTGCCCCCACTACTCATTAAATAGTTCAAATAAAAAAACTGACAATTTAAGAGAATAAACATCAGAAAATTCCTGTATTCCGATGAAGCTTGAATGAAGAAATTATTAGCACCTTATACCATAAGTTTAAAGTTAAAAGCTTTAGGAGAACAGTTACTACAATCTAGCCACAATTAATAACACTATTCCTGTCACCAAACTTTTGTTTATACTGAATGTAAACCCTTCCCTTTCTGAATAGTAGTAGTGGTCTCTAGCTATATCTTGCCAATATTGTTCCAAGAGGTTATTTCTTTTTATTTGTTTGTTTGAACTGCCAAAAAGTGCATGTGCTCGCAGAGAGAGAGAGAGAGAGAGAGAGAGAGAGAGACACCTCTCCCCACCCCTACACTTACGGGAACACGATCATGCCAAATTCCTTCTGTTTCTCCATCCTGTTAGGGCTGGGGGCATACACATACATGTGCCTGGCATGTTGTTCAAGCCACCAGGACCAGGATTCATACCTTGGTTGGCCATGAGGGAACAAGTTCCCTTAAATATTAGGCCATAAGGCCAGCCAGGCTTACTTCTTAAAACAATCATCTATCCCTTTTTATTTCCTCCAGGCCCAAACATTCTGGCAATAGGATGTTTACCAACCATGTGGAAAACAAACTTCAAAAAAGTTTCACTAAGAGAAATTTTAAATATTGTTCTACTAAAATGATAATGCATGTGAAAGCTCTCTGGATCGCTAGCAAAATTCTAAATTCTGCACAGCCTAGTTAAAATACTTTCTTACCACTGATCCAAAATGTAATTTCTAATTTTCAAATAGCGTTCTGGTGTTTTAGCTTGGCGCCCTTCAAAAAATTCAGGAATTGCTTGTTTTTCTTCTTCTTGAATGACGTTTCTATCTATTTCTACTTCTTGTTCTGGTGGCTTAAGCTCTTCTTCTTCATGGCTTTCCTCTACCATTTGGCAAGAAGAGTGAAAAAGCATATCATTATCACTCAAATCGTTCTGACTTTCACAAGGTTCTGGAGAAGGCAACTGCCTGGCATTATCAACTATTCTATTTCCATCATGTATGTTACAGTTTTTAATCAAGTTATTACATTCCTGATCATTTAATTCAACTGATTTCTTGTCACTGTTGCTGTGTTTTTCAGTCCATAATGTGATTTCCGAGCGCGAAATAGTTTCCATTTCATTTTGCTTTATATTCTGAAGATATTCTACAGAAGATTTTGAAAAGGGATCCACTTGGTTGTCAGAAGCAATGAATTCTCCTTGACCAGCTTCACACATTTTGCTATTAGGAATGTCTAAAGACTGACCACCACTAAACTTCTGAGGTTTATGAGAAGTTGATTCATCCATCTCATCTGTGATATCTACTTCTTCATCATCAGATAATTTTTCAATTTTTACTGCATTTAAGTTGGGATCAGCACGTCCTCTTAGACATGATGGTGTCCATGCCTTTGTCCCTTTAACTTCATTTTTAATCTGAAGATCACTGCAGTTCTTCTGATTCGGTGTTTCTTTCTCTGGGCTCCATTTTACCTTATTAAAAAAAAAAAAATCAGAAACAATCTCCATAATATTAGAATCTTAAAATTTAATTACTGGCATGAAAACTATGATAAGTACAACACTAGTGAACTGAGTACCTGAATGTTAATGGTACATTACATTTTAATTATGCTTTTCTTTAAACAGTTTACAACTCCATTTGAAATGTAAAAGATGAACATTTTAAATTTCCATAAATATAACTCATTTATGGTCTGGTGATTTTTTTTTGCTAAGCAAATAATTCTAACCTATATAAAACTACTACTAATTTTTCAACATTAAGTTTAAAGTAGGGGGCTGGGTCAGATCAACAATAGAGAATGAGCCAATAACTATCATACTAAGGTGTTCTATAAGGCACTAATATATGGTTTATTTCTTAGAATAAAGGTTTATTTCTTAGGCAGTTGATACCACTGCTAATCGTTTCTTATAATACTAAAATCTTTTATTTACAGGAATCTCACATAAATAAAAACAATCTTTTACTTAAATAAATGGACAGCAGAAGTAAACTGCTTTTTTTTTTCTATAGGTTCATTTAGTGCAGCTCCAATATTATAGACTTTATATATTAAGGCATGAAATTATCTTCTGTGTATGTTATTATGGGCATAAATAACTGGTAATATAACAAAAAATAATAAAAGTCAATGAGTAAATGTGACAAAATAAAATCTAAGTTTTTTTTTAAAAATCTTGAAATGACTGACATACCTATGAAGGGATATGACAGCCCTCAGAAACAGATTATTTAGGAAGCCAGCAGATGGTGTAGTGGTTACATTGCTATACTCCCACATGGTGAATCACAGTTTGAGTCTCAGACCTGGTGGCTTGAAAATCACACTGTGTGTGTGTGTGTGTGTGTGTGCGCATGCCTAAAATTTCAAGAGAATGGAGAAGAGACTGTGGCACTGCCATTCCCCCTGGGGGGGAGGGTGATTTCTCACTTTCCCCCTTACTGTCTCTGTCTTCTCTACAGTGAGGGCACATACCCATAGCAAAAACCCGTAAAAATTTAAAAATAATAATAAAAAAAAAGATTATTTACAAGGGCTATATGGTGGCCATGGTAACACAACTGGACCAATATGGGACTGTCCCAGATTATCTCAGGGTCGGTCTGTCTTTTTTCAAATTTGCTATAGGGCACATGTGGTTGCTGGAGAGTGATAAACCACATGCTACAGTTTGTGACACACAGGGATAAGAATAACAATATTTTTATTCTGTTCCTTAATACCTTGGTCTTTTTTTGGAGAAGTTTTTGCTATAAGGCACATGTGCTCACCAGAAAGCCAGAGAGAGACAGAAAGCAAGAAATCACCTCCCGGGGGATGGCCACACTGCAACCCCTTCTCTTCCATTCTCCTCTTGGGATCTTGGGCACACACGCGCACAAGCCCAGCATGAGTTTAAGTCACCGAGTCTGGGGTTCCAATCGTGGTCAACTACATGGTTGTCTAGCAATGTAGCCATTATGCCATCTGCTCGTCCCCTTAATACCTCAATCTTGGTAAACTGCCTTGAAAAATGCTTAGATTCAGTTAAAAGAGGAAGCACTGGTAAATGATGAATCCAGTTCATTATTTATCACTTATGCACAGTCAACACTAAATTGGACAAATCTTGTATAAAGGGTAGAACCTGTGATTTACATTAAAAGAAAACATCAAATTTCACTTTAAAACACTTTTAAATTTTGTATATTTATATTTCTAGAGTTCATATTTTAAAAATTTAAGTATCAAAGATACACAACTGAAGATACCATAAGTTACTTCAAAGATCAAGGAACTAGACCATAACCATACCTTTCTGAACCTTGTAACGTACAACAATTTGCAGGCAATATTTTTCTTCTTTTTATTTTTATAAAGGTTTTTGCCATAGGGCATGTGTGCTCACCAGAGAAAGAGACAGTGAGAAGGCAAGTAAAAAATCATCCTCTAGGGGAGATGGTCATGTTGTAATCCCTTCTCTATTCTCCTCCTTAGATTTTAGGTACATGCACACATGTACCTGGCACAATTCTCAACTGACCAGGTTCAGGACTCAAACTGACATGTTCAGTGCCTTAACCACTATGCTACCTGCTAGCCCCCAGACAATATTTCATTACAATTGTAAAAATGTCATTGCTATTAAACAGATTTCAGAATTAGGTTAGCATATTTGTTAATGACTAATTTTTTTAAAAAAATTTATTTATCATTATTATTTAATTGACTATAGAGCACATGCATTTTCAAGAGAAACAGAGAGAAAGGGAAAGTGAGAAAGCAAGCTGCCAGGACTGGGACTTGAACTGCAGTTGGCATGTTGGAGTCTAATGCCTTAGCCACCATGCCAATGCTGGCCTAAGGTCTAATAATTTTTAAAAGTTTCCCTACTACAAATATTTTAAAAATAAAAGATCAGGACCAGCAGATGGTATAATGGTTACATTGCTGGACTCCCACTTAGCTGGCTTCTGTTTGAGCCCTGGACCGAGTGATTTTAAAACTTGCCAGGCACATGTAAATACATGCCCCAAATCCTGAGAGGCGAATGGAGAAGGGTTTTGCAGCGTGGCCATCCCCCTCCAGGGGTGATTTCTCACTTTCTGTCTCTCTGTCTCTGTCTCCCTGCAAGCGCACAGGAAAGAAAAAAGAAAGGATCATTTACAGTAAGATAAGACCTCCAAGGTTTTCTCACTGGAATACTATTTGCTTTACAGGATGTTTTTGAGCAATAATTATTTGTCATTCTATTTAACTATATGAAATTAAGTGGACTAATATGATACCTACCTATTTAATAGCAACATTCAAAGCTGAAATGCTCTTTAGTTTTTAAAGGTAAACAGATGTATAGTATTTTATAAGTATAAAATAATTTCTCTATAAAAACTTTTAGCAATAAGACTTTAATGAATGAATTTAAAAAACTATTTATGCTTACTAATTTTTTTTTATTATTAACTAAGGTATTTATATCCTACTTACCTTATTTTTAAAGTACTGTCTAGCGTAACTCTTCACTTGTAAAACTGTGCGACTTCCAATCAGCTTTGCAATTTTGGTCCACCTTCGGCCAAATTTAGCCTGTGTTATCAAATGAAAAAAAAAAAGGCTCTTCATTAACTTACTTATTAACATTCCAAGTTACTGCTACAATAATAATCAAAACTAAAAGAACAACTCATTCCTATTTATTTTCTAAAGCACATTATGAAGTGACTATGCTCTTAAAACTCAAAGTGTACATTTTTCTTTTGGTACTTGGAACACCTGAAAACTGACCAAAATGACTGAGAAATTCATTTTGTTATTTTTTCTTTGTATCTATCTAAAGGAAGATCAATTTGTTCTTTTTTTCTCTCTTAGCTTTCTTTCTTTCTTTCTTCCTTTCTCTCGCTCTTTGTTTCTCCCTTTCTCTTTTTCTTTCTTAGCTAGTAGGGATGTGTGACCACCAGCAACACAGAGAGAAAGGGAGAAAGCAAAATCAATTATTTCTATTACTTAACTGTATGAATTTATAACGTATATTATGATGTTCCAAATCTAAGATAATTTTTTTACAAGAAATGAGTGCCTAAAAGAGAAGCAACTAAATGTTTTGCATTAATTTCAACATTTTTTACCCAGATTTCATATTTTATAATGTTATGTCCTATACCAGATCCTTTTATTTTACTCTACAGAGATATCAAAATGAATTGACTCCAAAGGTAAACACTCACCAACTTCAAAAGGGAATGAAGGAATAGTACTATGCGCAAGAAAAGGAAAAAAATCTTCCTTTCTCTGCCATGGTGCTCTCTATGAAGTAGCTGCCGCTCAAACTCTGTGTGGTAGAGTTCTCCATCTTGCCTGCACATTAAAATCTGCTGAGGGGCCAGCAGATGGTGTAGTGGTTACATTGCTATACTCCCACATGGTGAATCACAGTTTGAGTCTCAGACCTGGTGGCTTGAAAATCACACTGTGTGTGTGTGTGTGTGTGTGTGCGCATGCCTAAAATTTCAAGAGAATGGAGAAGAGACTGTGGCACTGCCATTCCCCCTGGGGGGGAGGGTGATTTCTCACTTTCCCCCTTACTGTCTCTGTCTTCTCTACAGTGAGGGCACATACCCATAGCAAAAACCCGTAAAAATTTAAAAATAATAATAAAAAAAAAGATTATTTACAAGGGCTATATGGTGGCCATGGTAACACAACTGGACCAATATGGGACTGTCCCAGATTATCTCAGGGTCGGTCTGTCTTTTTTCAAATTTGCTATAGGGCACATGTGGTTGCTGGAGAGTGATAAACCACATGCTACAGTTTGTGACACACAGGGATAAGAATAACAATATTTTTATTCTGTTCCTTAATACCTTGGTCTTTTTTTGGAGAAGTTTTTGCTATAAGGCACATGTGCTCACCAGAAAGCCAGAGAGAGACAGAAAGCAAGAAATCACCTCCCGGGGGATGGCCACACTGCAACCCCTTCTCTTCCATTCTCCTCTTGGGATCTTGGGCACACACGCGCACAAGCCCAGCATGAGTTTAAGTCACCGAGTCTGGGGTTCCAATCGTGGTCAACTACATGGTTGTCTAGCAATGTAGCCATTATGCCATCTGCTCGTCCCCTTAATACCTCAATCTTGGTAAACTGCCTTGAAAAATGCTTAGATTCAGTTAAAAGAGGAAGCACTGGTAAATGATGAATCCAGTTCATTATTTATCACTTATGCACAGTCAACACTAAATTGGACAAATCTTGTATAAAGGGTAGAACCTGTGATTTACATTAAAAGAAAACATCAAATTTCACTTTAAAACACTTTTAAATTTTGTATATTTATATTTCTAGAGTTCATATTTTAAAAATTTAAGTATCAAAGATACACAACTGAAGATACCATAAGTTACTTCAAAGATCAAGGAACTAGACCATAACCATACCTTTCTGAACCTTGTAACGTACAACAATTTGCAGGCAATATTTTTCTTCTTTTTATTTTTATAAAGGTTTTTGCCATAGGGCATGTGTGCTCACCAGAGAAAGAGACAGTGAGAAGGCAAGTAAAAAATCATCCTCTAGGGGAGATGGTCATGTTGTAATCCCTTCTCTATTCTCCTCCTTAGATTTTAGGTACATGCACACATGTACCTGGCACAATTCTCAACTGACCAGGTTCAGGACTCAAACTGACATGTTCAGTGCCTTAACCACTATGCTACCTGCTAGCCCCCAGACAATATTTCATTACAATTGTAAAAATGTCATTGCTATTAAACAGATTTCAGAATTAGGTTAGCATATTTGTTAATGACTAATTTTTTTAAAAAAATTTATTTATCATTATTATTTAATTGACTATAGAGCACATGCATTTTCAAGAGAAACAGAGAGAAAGGGAAAGTGAGAAAGCAAGCTGCCAGGACTGGGACTTGAACTGCAGTTGGCATGTTGGAGTCTAATGCCTTAGCCACCATGCCAATGCTGGCCTAAGGTCTAATAATTTTTAAAAGTTTCCCTACTACAAATATTTTAAAAATAAAAGATCAGGACCAGCAGATGGTATAATGGTTACATTGCTGGACTCCCACTTAGCTGGCTTCTGTTTGAGCCCTGGACCGAGTGATTTTAAAACTTGCCAGGCACATGTAAATACATGCCCCAAATCCTGAGAGGCGAATGGAGAAGGGTTTGCAGCGTGGCCATCCCCCTCCAGGGGTGATTTCTCACTTTCTGTCTCTCTGTCTCTGTCTCCCTGCAAGCGCACAGGTTCTCTAACAAAAATCTCTCTTAAAAAAAAAAAAAGAAAAGAAAAAAGAAAGGATCATTTACAGTAAGATAAGACCTCCAAGGTTTTCTCACTGGAATACTATTTGCTTTACAGGATGTTTTTGAGCAATAATTATTTGTCATTCTATTTAACTATATGAAATTAAGTGGACTAATATGATACCTACCTATTTAATAGCAACATTCAAAGCTGAAATGCTCTTTAGTTTTTAAAGGTAAACAGATGTATAGTATTTTATAAGTATAAAATAATTTCTCTATAAAAACTTTTAGCAATAAGACTTTAATGAATGAATTTAAAAAACTATTTATGCTTACTAATTTTTTTTTATTATTAACTAAGGTATTTATATCCTACTTACCTTATTTTTAAAGTACTGTCTAGCGTAACTCTTCACTTGTAAAACTGTGCGACTTCCAATCAGCTTTGCAATTTTGGTCCACCTTCGGCCAAATTTAGCCTGTGTTATCAAATGAAAAAAAAAATGGCTCTTCATTAACTTACTTATTAACATTCCAAGTTACTGCTACAATAATAATCAAAACTAAAAGAACAACTCATTCCTATTTATTTTCTAAAGCACATTATGAAGTGACTATGCTCTTAAAACTCAAAGTGTACATTTTTCTTTTGGTACTTGGAACACCTGAAAACTGACCAAAATGACTGAGAAATTCATTTTGTTATTTTTTCTTTGTATCTATCTAAAGGAAGATCAATTTGTTCTTTTTTTCTCTCTTAGCTTTCTTTCTTTCTTTCTTCCTTTCTCTCGCTCTTTGTTTCTCCCTTTCTCTTTTTCTTTCTTAGCTAGTAGGGATGTGTGACCACCAGCAACACAGAGAGAAAGGGAGAAAGCAAAATCAATTATTTCTATTACTTAACTGTATGAATTTATAACGTATATTATGATGTTCCAAATCTAAGATAATTTTTTTACAAGAAATGAGTGCCTAAAAGAGAAGCAACTAAATGTTTTGCATTAATTTCAACATTTTTTACCCAGATTTCATATTTTATAATGTTATGTCCTATACCAGATCCTTTTATTTTACTCTACAGAGATATCAAAATGAATTGACTCCAAAGGTAAACACTCACCAACTTCAAAAGGGAATGAAGGAATAGTACTATGCGCAAGAAAAGGAAAAAAATCTTCCTTTATCATTTTATACCACTTAATACCCTCCTCTTAAGTCAGAAAGAATTCAGCCTGTACACGGAGCATATCAACGGGTTGACAAGGCTGGGATTGGGCCCAACAGGTGGCATGGTAATTAAGGCAGCTAGGTCCCACATGGCTGACTGCTTGGCTCAAGTCCAGGATCTAGTGGCTTGAAAATTATGTTGGGCATATGTGCATGCATGCTCAAAATCCCATGAGGAGGGACCAGCAGTTAGCATAAGGGCTATGTCGCTGGACTTCCATGTAGTTGACAGCGGTTCGAGTCCTGGACTCGGTGACTTAAACTCACACCGGGCACGTGTGCATGTGTGCCCAAGATCCCGAGAGGAGAATAGAGAAGGGACTGCGGCATGGCCAGCCCCACTGCGGGGTGATTTCTCGTTTTCTGTCTCTCTGTCTCTCTCTGCCTTTCTGGCGAGCACACGCGCCCTATAGCAAAACCTTCTCAAAAACAAACACACAAACAAACAAACAAAAAAAACAAAAAAAAACAAACCATAAGGAGAATGGATAGGGGACTGTGGTATGGCCATCCCCCAGGGGGTGATTTCTCACTCTCCTCCTCCCTTTCTCTTTATGTCTCTCTCAGGTGTACATGCCCTATAGCAAAAACTGAAACACAGAAAACAAACAAACAACAAGACTGGGATTACAAAATATAATTCTGTTTTTTTTTTTGTGTGGTAAAACATTATAAATTTAAAATATCTCTTAACTTAGATAAATATCTACATCTTTCTAAATAAACAAACATATATTCATGTATATATAGACAAACACTTCTGGAAGGATACACGAAGAAGAGATAACATTGGTTATCTCAGGGAGAAAACTGAAGGCTAAGACAGGAGAGAGGAGACTTAACACTCTTTAACTTTAGGTACCTTTTGAATTTTAAACCATGCAAACGTAATCCCTATAACTACGACCAATATGAAAAATAATAACCTAATTGTGAACCTTAAATTCACAGTCCATTTGCATATGTAAGCATATATACATAGGTAGTCTTTTTTTTTTTTTTTTAAGAGAGTTTTACTATAGGGCATATGTGCTCACTGGAGACACAGAGAAGGCAGTGAGAGGGCAAGTGAGGAAAAAATATCCCCAGAGGGGGATGGCTACATCGCAGTCCCTTCTCTTCCCAGGATCTTAGGCATGCATGCATAAGCGCCCAGTGTGAGTTTTAGGTCACCGGGTCCAGGACTTGAACCATAGTTGGCCATGTGGGAGTCCAGTGACATTATTGCTACACCATCTGCTGGTCCCCATATCTAGTCTTTGATAAGGGCCAAAACACCAAAGTTGCCAGCAATCTTAAATACTGATGACTAATCGACTATAATTAGGTTATATAGATAATACTCATACAATATACTGAAATACCAATATAAAAAAAAACATCATCTGCTGTATAGGTTAAAACTCAAAAGATAAAAATGTTGAAATAGTTTGTATGTTTAAATAAAAATATCACAAAGTACAGACATATCAGGGATGACTAACTAGGAAAAAAAAGGTTTTATTTGTCATCATCTGTAGAAATGTTAACAATATTTCAGTTAATACTCATGAATCTTACAAAAATGTTATATCCTATATATGGAACATATATATAATTTCAACATTAACAGTACAATATTAGTAACATATACCCTTAAAGGAACTAATATAATCTACTTTCAATGTTAAAACAAAACAAAACAAAAACCTGAATTTTTTTTCATATTAAGAAATATTTTCAGAATTAGAAACCGGCAAATAATATTTTTTTCCATTATGTAATTTGTGGACACTTAAATAGAACTCAGTGAAACATCCATGCAAAAGAAATGATTCTGGTCTTCAATTATAGCTACTGAAATGATTAGACTGTGTACACAATCCCAAATATCTGAATAAGAAAGAACTTAACTATTCACCCACTATCAAAATACACAAACGGTTTGTTTGTTTTTTGGAGAGAAAACATCAGACAACTAAATAAGTTTGCCTGTTAATCCAGGTAGTTGGGTTATAGATACAGCATAGCTCAGTTTCCTGGATTTTATGAATACTAAAAGAAAAAAGTGTGAAAAGCATCCAAAATATAATCCAAATCTATTTAGTATTTTAATACCTTAGATGAAAGTTAAAAGGAGTTCCATTATACTACACTACAAACATCATTACTCAATAGGAAAACTAAAAGTATTACGACTATAATTAAAAAGAAAATGCCAGTCTCTACAAATTAATTTAACCTTACAACTGTATCACACACTTGCTTCTAGAGTTATTTTACTATAAATTAAAAATTGCTCTATTTACCAGCCCTTGTTCAAACAGCTCTTTTTCTTCTACCGTCCACTTTACTGAGTAACTGGCTGGTTTTGTAGGAGAGTGTATCCTGAGGGGAAAAAAAGGAATTGCAAAAAAATTTTCTGAAATGGAACATTCCATATTTATGCAGCTAAAGGTTATAGATAGCCATGGGCTAAGTTCAATACTTTGAGTTGATGTTTTTTTTTTTTTGTTTAAAAGAAGGATGCAGCCTCTACATGGGGGGGAGGGGGGATTTATCCTATCACCAATCTCTAGCTCCGGATGATGATAAGAGCCCCAAAAGACATAATCCTCAAGTCTGAGTGAGGATCACACTAAAAAACATCAAAGGAAGTCAACGTGGTAACAAATAGACTTTCTTAGACTGAATACAAAAGCAGCAAGCTTCCAAATCCTAAAATGCATGTAAGAGTTCAAATAACTATCTCTGGTGCTTCTGTTTAAACACATGTATGTATTAAGCCAGAAAGATCATTTATTGATTTTAAAATTCACTATATTAAGAAATTAAAAATAAAAGTGATGAAGTGCACTAGTTTAGGCAAGCCATTAGTATTTCCATTCTGTTTTTGTCATTGTTCATACAGCCAATAGAAAAGCCAATAGCTGCCTCAAAATTCAGTTCTTGAAAAATTGCAAATACATAAATTTATCCTTAAGAGATCATAAATTTGTAAGTTTATAAATGCTAAATAAGGTAAATTTTTTTCAACTATAAGAAAAGGATACCTATAAAAGTTAATTTCTCTAAATAATTTTTGAAAGCCACAAATCCAAATTAAAGTTTTGTTGAAAATAACTGAAAATCAATTGAAAGAACAATAGAAATCAAGTCAA
This sequence comes from Tupaia belangeri chinensis, assembly GCF_000334495.1. Classification (NCBI taxonomy): domain Eukaryota; kingdom Metazoa; phylum Chordata; class Mammalia; order Scandentia; family Tupaiidae; genus Tupaia; species Tupaia belangeri. The sequence continues at coordinate 1,128,880 of NW_006159930.1, forward strand.
TTCCTAGGAGCATCTTAAAATTTTCCCATAAACCTCCAGGAAACCATCTTTTCTATAATCTGATAAAACTCTATTCTGAGCCATAAAAGAAATTATGGCAAAAAAAATAATGTCATAAAATTATACTTGTGGCATTCTAACATCTATACAAAAAAAACTTGTTTTGAAAAGCTATTTATTTAATTTTATTATTATTATTTTAATTTGACCAGAGAGAGACAGAGAGAGAGAGAAGGAAAGTGAGAAAGCAAGCCACCAGGTCCATAACTTGAACCATGGCCACCCATGTCAGAGTCCAACAGCCCAACCACCATGCCACCTGCTGGACCCCAAAAAACATTTTTTATATTTATGTTTTTCTATAATCCAAAGTCAGGAGGGCAGTGAACTGAAATTTTTAAAAAGTTTTCCCACAAGTTTTAATTAATCAAAAAAGATTTTAAAAATATAAAGCATAAATACATACATGATTTTTGTTGTTTTCTGCAGACTTCACCACATGAAAAAAGAAAATAAGGAAGCTTGTGAAGTTTCTAAAAATGCAATTCAGACTTTTAAAAGTATTATAAATTGATTTTACCTCTTCATGTATTTTTTATCATCTTCTTTTTGGTCAAGCCAGAATTTTTCTGGAAGTGGTTTTTTAGATAAATAGTATCTGTGTAATTATTAAGAAAATTTTTGAGCAATTATTAAAGTCATAATTTTTACACGACATATAGGCACTCTCAGATTTATGAAAGTCACGCTCTTTCAAGGTCTGCAAAAATTACAATAAAACTGTCTCATCTGGGACCAGCAGTTAGTGTAATGGCTATGTTGCTGGACTCCCATGTAGTCAACTGCGGTTCGTGTCCCGGACATGGTGGCTTAAAACTCACACCGGGCGCGTGTGCGTGCGTGCCCAAAATCCCGAGAGGAGAACGGAGGGGAAGGGACTGCGGCGTGGCCAGCCCCCCTGGGAGGTGATTTCTCGCTTTCTGTCTCTCTGTCTCTCTGGCGAGCACACGAGCCCTATAGCAAAAACCTCTCTAAAAAAAATAATTGTCTCATTGGGTAGTTATATAGGTTAATTACATGTGAAATCATACAATGACATAGCACTTATACAAAATGCATGCCACATAAAGGATAGATTCTTGTATCTTCTATATTATAAGTGGTTAAGAGAAGATATATCCTCAATATTACTGGGAATACTTATTTCTACATTTCTAAGATAACAGAAAGGAGTTCAAGTTTCTTGTCTACCCAAATGAAAATAACGCCTGAATCAAACCTACCATGGAGTCTCCCTTTCAAAGTTTTTGAAACTAGCCTACTGCAATACTGTTAGTCTCAAATAGTCTTAACTAATATTTATTGACTATACCATATGTCAGGCACTATGCTGGGTACCAGGTGCCGAGGACAAAAATGTAAAACATGGTAGTTAGGTACTGGGCAGGGGAAGCCAGAAACCACAGCCAAACAGCTTTTGAGTTCATGCCCCATAGCCTTGAAATATATGCAGGGCACATGATATATGCCCAGGATCCTGAGAAATGGATAACTAGAGGAAAAAGGACTGTGGTGTGACTAGGCATTGTTAGGAAGGTATTTTTTCTCTCCATTCACATCCCCATCACATACCGTCTGCATAAAAAAGAAAAAGATATAAGAAAATATTATCCTTGTCCTCTAAATGCTTATGTGTAACTATTATTCTCATTATTTTCATTTCCAAATATGGAAGTGTTCATTAGTCTACAACTTACTGATAAATACAGGGGACAATAGCCACATGCATGACTTTGGAGAACTTAAACATAGCTAATACAAACTGAGATGTACTTTAAGTATAAACTATACATTGAATTTCAAAGACTTAGTACAAAACAAAGAATGTAAAATATCTCATTAATAGTTTATTAAAATGGCAATATTTTAAATACTGGGTTAAATAAAATATTATTAAAGTTGATTCTCCTGTGTTAGCTTTAAATGAAGCTACCGGAAAATTTTAAATTATAATATATGTGACTCTCATTGAAAAGCAATGATGTAGGCTATAACTGCAATGTTTTAGAAGAATTAGAGAATAAGAAAGTTTAAAATGATTATAACCTATGAAAATTAAAGGTATAGAGACACTAGTCTAAAACCAACATAACAATAACTAGGAACAGAGGTAAAAAAGAAATTCTGACTGCAAAAGTAGATAGAAATCCAAGAAATTCATCTAATTAAAAAATAAAACCAGTACTGGGTCCAGCAGGTGTACAGTGGTTACGGTGCTGGACTTTCACATGGATGACTATGGTTAGAGTCCCAGACCTGGAGGCTTGAAAATCACACTGAGTGCATGTGTACTCATGCCCAAAATCCCAGGAGGAGAACAGAGAAGGGATTGTGGTATGGCCATGTCCCCTGGGGGTGATTTCTCACTTTCCTTCTCACTGTCTCTCTCCATCTCTCTCCTCTCTGGTGAGCACTTGCACCCAGTGGCAAAAACTTAAAAAGAGGGGGAAAAACACAAACTTATTAGACTATTACTAGCAATATTTGAACTTGTAACATCAGAAACCATTTTCTTCAATTTTCTCAAGTTACATGTAAGAAAATTAAGTCCCCAAGAAGCTAAATCACCAGCATCACACAGAAATAAAAGAAATAAGAAGCCAGTGGACGAATCATGGATTAGGCTCGCTCCAAAACTTCTGAAGGGGAAAAATAAAATCTGCATCATATAGTGTGTATTTTCTGATTATTTTACTTAGATTCCTCCCCCATAATACCTATAAACTAGTAGAGTAAGAAGTGAGAAGAATTTTCACATCTAATTCTATGTCTTTGGAAAGATTAACATCTCTAGGTTTTATCTTACATAATTTTGAAAATGAAAACCTGGTTAAAGGTTCTGACTTACATGTTCTTTAATTTTTACTCAATATTCAGATATCATGAAGAGTCGGAAGACAACTCAGCAGTAAAAAAGCTGATGAGTGGACAGCAGGAGGCATGGAGTTAGTTAAGATGCTGGATCCCACAAGGCTGACCATGTGGTTCAAGTCCCAGACCTGGCAGTTTGAAAAACACAAGAGGCACGTGTATGTGCATCCAAAATCCCAAGAGACTAATAGAAGAGAAGGATTGAGGAGTTGGCATCTCCCCTGGGATCTCAATTTCACTCTCTCTCTCCATGAATACTTCATGTGCAAAGAAGTTTAAGTTCTGGAGGGCCCAATCCATGATATAATTACATGTATTTTAAACCAGGAATGTTCCCATGTGCGTTTGCTTCACAGAGCATTATGCTTTACCATTACACCACCATCCAGCCCTGAATTCAGAGGTTTTTAACCCTGAAACCTTTACTTTCCTCATGATCATTAAAGGATACTCTTCTTCCAACAACATTTTCTCAATGACAGCTCTGTTCTCTTCGCTGATAGTGTTATCCAGAGTCCACGGCTATTAAAAAAGAGAAAAATATATTTCTTTTTATTTACTGCTTTTTGCTATTCTATGATTTGCTAAATAAAAATACTTAATGATATGATGATTACAAATAAGTTACCACTTACTGATTATACAGACATCATAACATTATACCCAACATACTAGGTTGTCAGAAAAGTTATGACATATTTTTCTATTTTTTTAATGCAAAAATGCATCATGACTTTTCTGACAACTACAAAATATGATAGGCATAAATACCTCACAGATGAAACCATAGCACTGATAGCATTTTAAAGGAGGAGAAAGACCCTACTCTCAAGTCTGTTGGATTTCAAGGTTCATGTTTCTACCCATTATGAAGCATAAAACAGTTTCATGCACAAGGAATTATTTATTAGATATCTTGCATTTTGCAAGATACTTAATCTATTTTCAGAACTTACTATTGGCTTGTTGAAAAAGTCAAGACATATTTTTCTGTTTTTCTATGTAAAAATGCATCATGACTTTTCTGATAACTCAATATAATTCTCTTTTATTCCTTAGCCACAACTCTTGGGATGATCATACTCATTTTCAACTCTCAAAGTTTTAAAATGTTCAGCTCATATCTGCAAGTTCTAGACCAGGGGTCCTCAACCACTGGGCCTTGGACCAGTACCAGTTCATGGCCTGTTAGGAACTGGGCTGCACAGCTGGTGAGTGGGGACAAGTGAGTGCAGCTTCATCGCTATAGCCACTCTCCATCACTCACATTCCCGCCTCAGCTCTGCTTCCTGTCAGATCAGTGGAGGCAACAGATTCCCATAGAAGCACAAACCCTATTGTGAACTGCACATGCAAGAGATCTAGATTGCATGTTCCTTTTGAGAATCTAATGCCTAATGATCTGAGGTGGAAGTGAGGCAGTGATGTCAGTGCTGGGGGAGTAGGAGCAAATACTTCATTATGGAGAGTTGTATGTTATTACATATTCCAATGTAATAATAGGAATAAAGAAATACAAGTGCACAATAAATGTAATGTGCTTCAATCATCTCATAACCATTTCCAACCCCTGCAGCCCCATCCATGGAAAAACTGTCTTCTACAAAACCAGTTTCTGAAGCCAAAAAGTCTGAGGACTGCTGCTCTAGATCATTATATTTAATCGCCTACTCAAGATTTCCTCTTGGATATTTAATTGGCTTCTCAACTTAGTATGTTCAAAAAAGAACTCACCAATACACGTCTTTACCTCCTTCTTCCCCTGCATTCCTAACTTGGTAAGAGTTACTCTACTAGCCCATCTACAAACCCATCAATAATTGTGGATTCTTACCTGTTCCCTCAACCCCTATCCAATCTCCTGAACAATTCTACCTTCAAAATATAATTTAAATCTATTCACTTGAATCTGTTCTGTTCAGACCAACTCATCATCTTCAAATCTTGATTTCATTATCATAACCATTTCAAGATTAATTCCACTCTTTCTTCCCTCCAATCTGATCTTCACTACAGTTCCCAAAATTGGTATAAAGATTCATTCCCTCCCCCATATAAATCTATATGAAATATTCATTTTCCCCTGCACACAATCTGTATGAAATATTTCAATTATTTCTCAGTTCACTTACAATAAAATTTAAGCCCTTTAGAATAATGCATCCTGGTCTGGCTCTCCAACCTTGTGACATGCTGCCATTCCCCCTTTACTCACTATATTCTTGACACTGGCTTTCAACCAGTTTTGCACTTGCTATTACTACTGCTTAGAATTTACCCCCCCAGAACTTTGCACATTATCTACCCTTTCTATCCACTACTTTTCAACTTAAATTCATTTTCTCAGAATTTCCCTCACTGAAACTTGACCCTGGTATTCTCAGTCAATATCTTGTTTATTTCTTTTAAAATCTAATTAGTTAGTATACTTGTATATCACCCAGCTTCCCTTTAGATGATAAAATCCTTGAAAACAGGCTCATGTCTATCTTGATTATACACTTGGGCTAGGTGCATTCTCCAAACCTGGACTAGTGTCCAGCACACAGTAACTACTCAATAAACAACTGCTACATGAAGAAATTAACTCTGGAGCAAAGAGAAAACAGCTAATGCATTTGATATTTTCATAAAATACTTACAATAAGGCCATTCTCAGTTCTCCAAGATGAATCAAGATAGTGATCTTGGTGTAAAACTGATGCTGTATTTTCATTGCTTCTACAATAATTAAGAAAATAGGTATAAAAGCTGTTATAACGTTTAGTGGATGTAATCTATATAGTACAGTTACTGGTAGGCTATAGGTATTAAACAAATATTTAGTTTACAATTCTCCCCTTAACAAACAGATTCAACACTGCAGAAATGCCTGCTCTACCTCCTTGGCCTATAAAATAAAGAGAGGCTTATAACTACTCTATCTCAATTGCTAAACATCGAGTCTGACTGCTAACTTCTTTTATTTCTGAATAATAAAAAACTTCATAAGGGAAAAAATACCCTCAAAGCAACAACCACAGAATGCTCTGTGACCATGGACCAAGACTTTGGTTTCTGCTGATTATATAAAACGTATAAAAGTATATAGAGGAATTCAACTTTGCAATTAAGTCTTTTAGCTATGTCTAAACCACGAAAAATACCATCAACAGCAACACTCTCAAACCGAAATAACTAAATAGAAGAACCAAAACAGAAGGACAGTACAGTGAAGAGATTTTTTTAATGTTATATTTTAATAACGCAATTAAGAAAATGTATCAGTAGCTTATCTGGGAGATTTTCTGAGTCCATGAGGGATCAAATTTGTTAATTCTCTCACTCCTTTCACTGACCTAACATGAGTTCTCTAAAATCACGGTGTTCATTCACTTCATGTGCAAAAAGGTTGAATAGTTAAGCTTTGGAAAGGGTCAATCCATGATATGAATAAATGTAATATTTTGCTTTTGAAGTTATAAAGTTTTTCAGTTAAGTGACCTTTCCCCAGACCTAACCCAGTGGTAAGAATTTGTCCCTTTAAGACTGCAAAATCTATCAATAGGTTTATACATCTGAATCTTTAATTAATGAAATGATTGCAATAAGCTGTGGGACTAATGGACTATTCTCTACAACAAACTAAAAGCAATAATTTCTCTCAATTGTTGAGGCAAACACATTTAAACTCAGTAACTGTCAACTCTGATCTGGAAGAGGATACCAAGAATAAAGGATCCAGAGACTTGCGTCAGCAAAAGGGAAACTGTTAAAAAACTAGGTCTGCCACAGATACAGGAAGGGGAACTACTGTCACCTCAAGTTCACTGCAGACATCTTTTCACGTTTTTGTATTCTACAATGATAGCAACATCCACACTCTCGTGTTCTCCTCTCAGTACCTATGTGAATCTTGTAAAGAGGTACCACAAATTAGTATATAATCCTGATATCCCCTTTCTTCCCAAATCTGCTACTCTTTCATTGTTCCCTATCTCAGTAAATGGAGATAGTTCCCTATCTAAAGTCTATTCTAACTTCAGGGAAGAACAGAAGAGGGCAAAGGAGACAAGCAGCAGCAATGAGGGAGTGACTATCAACATACTAGAGAAATGTGATAGTAACTTACACTTAGGAAACGAGCACTGTCAACAGGAAGAAATGAATACACTTGAGAGAATATTTACACAGAATCAACAGGCCCTTAAATGATAAAATGGGGGCAGTGGAATGAGGGAGGTAAGGAAAAGGGATGAAGTTGAGGTCTGTGCTTTAGGTGACTGGGAGAATGTCAGTGCCATTCATTCCACTAGGAAACACTGGAGAGGCAGGTTTGGTGGCGAAAGTTTGTAAGCTGAGAATGAGGTCCTTGTGGGACATCCAAGCATACAGACAGATTCAGAAAGCTGGATAAATGGATCTCAAGCACACAAAGGAATATTTGAGCTGGTGACAGATTTGGAGAAGTTAGCATTATTTAGGTTAAATTTTGGAAACTCATTTTGTAGACAGGTCAAAAGTGATTGAAAATTGGCAAAATTTCATATGGTTCAAACTGAAAGTGCTATTGAAAATAAGTAGATTATTTAAGAAATTTTGTGAAACAATAAAATGTGGGGGGAAAAAGGAATAAAAACTGTGGACACCTGAGATAGTGTGGGAGGAGGGTGGGAAATGGCAGAGAGTGAGAAATAGCTGGACAAAAAAATATATATATACGCACATATATATGAAACTAGAAATGGAAAATTATTGACAATAACATGTATGATTAAGTCACTATACAGCATATTCTGGATGGGAAATCACATTTTGTATGCTGTGACAATGCTCAGTGAATGACTGTAAATTAATTTTAAAAAATTTAAAAATAAAATATTGAAAGAAAAAAATGTAAAAAAAAAAAAGAAAAAAAAGTGGTGTGGAGGTTAAGGCATTGGATTCCCCATGGCCTGAGAGGAGAATGAAGAAGGGATTGTAGTGTGGCCAAGCCCCCCCCTGGGGGGGTGGGGTGGGTGATTTCTCATTGACTCTCTGTCTCCCTCTGGAGAATGCACACACTCTATAGCAAAAATTTAAAAAAATACATCTTTTTAATTAATCTTCAAGGGTTCCACAAATGCTACCATCAACTGTAACTACACACTTCAGGGGAGTACCTTTCACAATAAATTCCCTAAGATTGGAGCCCCCACACTACGAGGCACCATTTACTAGCATTTAATGCTAACGCTGCTACGGAGTAGTGTAAGGCAATGACTGGCCATCAAGAACCAATAACCTTTGGAATCCTGCTTGTATGAGACTAAGATGACCACAAGTACCAACAGTAGACCAAAAGATTAAGCGAAATAAGAAAGAAAATGGGAGAAAAAAATAAACACAATCAGAAAAAGTAAAACTATAAAAGAGGCACAAAACCAATGCCCTTTAGCATATTCAGTAGAGTATTTCCAAGGCCAACTGATTACTTTATGGACTGCTAATAAGTACACCTGTCCACCTATCTCATTGACTTGCTGTGAAAAATAAATAAACCATGCAAAAGCACTTGGTCTGTATTTAAACGTTATACTAATGTAAGTAGTTATCGTTATTAAAGGCTCTCTACTTTGGACTACTTCGCCTAAAGATTTAAGGGAGAATAACTATATGAATTCAATGACCCTTCACATTTTTATAATGCTTTACAAGGCAGTTTTAATTTTTAAGCATACTATCTTGGTGCTTATTAATGGCAGGGTTGGTGCTTCTCCTCAGTTCACAGCGGCCCTAACATTGGGGTTGAATCTCATGGGATTGCTATTTTATAGGTCAGAAATGGTCAAATATTGGCAATTTCATATGCTTTAGCCCAAAAGAGTCTAACGAAATAGTTCAGTTATAAGCTTCATTTACAGAGCACTTAATATATGCTAAAGTATATCCCATAATTATTTCATTTGCTCCCTACAACCTTAAAAGATATCATGACTCTGAGGTTACACACAAGCAGTCTGAGACTCAGACAAGTTAGGAGTCTTGTCCAAGGTCACACTGGCAGGGCCAGCAAACACTGAAGAAAAACCCAGAACTCTCCAATTCCAAAAGCCGGTCCCTTCCCCTTACGTCAAACTGACTCTCAGAGAAAGTTTTTCAAAATTATCCGTTTGTGCACGAGACGAAACGACTAGCACAAGGTCAAAGGGCTTGCGAGGGATGGAAAAAGGGTCCCTGAATTCAGGTCCCGTCCAGTAGCTTGACAGGTACATGCTGGGGTGATTCTGAGCGGAGGCAATGGAAGGAGGATTATATTGTTGGTGGAAGTGCAACGGGATAGGCGAAACCGGCGGCCTTCTAGCATCCTAGAGAAAGAGTCTCCTGGCTCTAGAGTACCTGCGCCCCAGGTACACGTCCATTGGGCTTGGGCTCAGGACAAGCAAAAGGGCGGGTCGGACAGGGCGCCTCCCAGACCGACAGGACCCCGGCCCCGTGAAAAGTCTTGTACTCCTCTGTCGCTTGCTAGACCAGGGCCCTCTCCTCGCATCCGTGCCCCTCCCTGCCTCGGAGAGACTTGGTCACTACGCCTCACCCGCTGTGCGGTGCCACCGCCGCCGCCGCCAACACCACGTCTCCTTCGATATCCACATCCGCTTCCTCAGCCGCCATGATGGAACTTGACCTCCTCAGTCCTCCCGAGAAGTCTCGCGAGAAGTGGAGGGCCCGGGGCGGGGCTGATGCGTCATTGGGCGGAGTTGCAACTTCTCCAAGCCCTCCGGTGCCCGGGAGGCGGGGCTTGTAGGAGAGGCTTCCGCAGAGGCCTGGGGCGAGGTCCGTTTGAATTTGACTTGGAAAGGCCTTTGAAAGTGAGTGATCTAGTCCTGGGCTTATAAGAGGTGATGCTCTTGGACAAATTACTTGGCGCCTTACTGCTTTAATTTTAGAAATTTAAGAACTCTTTAAGAATATAACGGTTCTCTGGACTCGGACCTCTTTCGTGTCGACCTGGCCAAACGCACCGAGAAGGTCGGAATCCTAGTAAATACGGACTCGCCGGCCGCGGTGCATACCTTACGGAAAATGGTGAAGAAAATGGTAATCAACCAGCTGGCCGAGTACTTGCTCTTTCTGTAGTGAAACCAAGATAAAGAGAGGAGCTGTAGGAACTGTCGTTGTGGTTCCTGCATGAAAATGGTAGTTTGTGGTGCTTGAACCTACACCACCACTGCACCTGTCGCAGTGAAGGCTTTCGTTGTAAAACTGAAGGAGTTGAAAGACCAGTAGAGGCTTCACAGACATTTGGGATATTAATGGCCTGCAGTAAATGGATTAATTTATGTAAAGGGAAAAAAAAAAGCAAAGTAACATGATTTTGTAATTTGTTCTGTAGATATCTTTACAATTAAAAAAATCACTCTAGTGACCATTAGTTTGTACAATAACCCAGTGAGGTGGGCAGGACAGATATTATGTTATACCTTACAGTTGTGGAAACTTAGGCTTAGAAAGCGAGATGACTGTCCCAGGGCACATACCTTTAAAGACAGCTAAGAAGAGAATCTAAGCCTTTGTGAGGCTATTGAGTATTCACTACCTACAAGTTATGTTGTTAGGAACTGTGAAGAATAAATACTGGTTCTGTCAAAGACTTTATGGCTTCTCAAGAAATTAGATATTGCCTTATGCATTCCTTTACATTAACATCTATTACATGTTGTCATTGTTTATTTGCTTGTCTGGCTCCCCTGGCTGGACTGTGACTTCCTCAAGAACAAAGGCTGTTAGCCCTTATACTACCAATATACTATTTTTTAAAGAAGTATTTTATTTAACTTTATTTTCATTTGACCAGAGAGGGACAGAGTGAGAGAAAGTGAGAGAGCAAGCCGCCAGGTCCGGGATTTGAACCACAGTTGGGAGTCCAGTGCTCTTAACCACCATGCCACCTGCCAGCCCCTACCAATATACTATTAATACTAACATTCAGTATGTTGTCTGTTATATAGTAGGAGCTCAATAAATATTAATTATACTAATGTGAGTAGTCATTGTTATTAAAGGCTCTCTAGTAGAAGCAAGCAGTGAATACAATGAGCTAACTTCCCACACTATTCTCAATTTGTCCCATTTTGCCTCCATTTGTTCTCAGAGTATAAGATGGAATGTACTATGAATGTGATGGCAAAAGATGGGGGAGATATTTGTAAAGAGGGCGAGCATAGTGTACCATAACTGAATACTATGAGGGTTCATTCTCAGGCTACTCTGGGGTTGCTGCTTGTGTTCCAAAGGAGTTATCCAGTGACCAGTCCTGATGGTAAAACCAAGCCTGGCACAGAGTAGGAATTTTAAGATGTCTGTTGATTTTAATTTAGAGCAAGGATAGTATATGCTAGAAAGGTGTACATAGGCCAGATATTCAAAAGAAAGGTAGACTTGATGTGCCTTTCATAGACAATAAAATTTCATGATTCATGAAGCATTGGGTAGACATTCTGAAGGGTAATACCTAAATGGTGGAGAATGGTTAGCTCTAGGTGGTATCTTGCTCTGGTATTGCGCAACGAATCTTAAAGACAAGATCTAAAATGATCAAACTATTTTTATCAACTGTATCCCATGTGAAAGCCCAAGAATATGTATAAATATTTTAAAATATCCAGTACCAACAAAATCCACAATATCTAGAATCTAATTACCAGACATAAAAAGAAGTAGGAAAATACAACTCGTAAGAAGGAAAAAAGAAATCAATTGACTGAAGCACATCTAAGTACTGACACAAATGTTAGAATTATCACTCTGTTGGGCCAGCCCCATGACCTTTTGATTAAGGGAGCTTGATCTCATATGGCCAGCTGCATGGTTTGAATCCCAGACTCAACTGCTTGAAAAACTCACTGGACATGTGTGCATGAATGCCCCAAATAGAGAAGGGATTTCCACTTAAACACACCCCATTGTGGGATGCTTTCTCCCTCTCTTTGTGCATCTCTTTCTCCTTGAGTTTTAAATAGTTTTTGTAACCTATTGTGCACATACCCTCTGACAAAATTTAAAAAAAATTGTCACTTTAAAACAGTCATTATGACTGTATTTTATATGTTGAAAAGTTAAGTAGGGACATGGAAAACATTTTTTTGAATGAAGTTAAATGTCTAGAGATGAAAACTACAATCCCAGAGATGAAAAATTATCTTAGAGGGGATTAAGGCAGACTAAATACAGCATAAAGAAGGATTAATGAACTTGAACATGACCACCACAAAAATGAAACACAGAAAAAAAAATTTTACAAATGAACAGAGAATCATTGAACTGTAGGGCAATTATAAGCTTTCTAATATATGTGCAACTGGAAAAGTAGAGGATGGGGGAGTCAGGAAAAATATTTAAAGACATAATGACTACAAAAAAATGTTCAAACTTTGAGGAAAGTTAAAAACTCACAGATCCATATAACTCAAGGAACCCTGAGCAGAAGATACATAAAGAAGAATATACTAAGGTTTCTCATAATTAAATTACTCAAAAACAGTAATAAAGAGAAATCCTTGCCAGAGGGGGTAAAACATGTACCCTGCCAAGGGACAGAGGTAGAAAGTATAGCAAATTTCTTGTTGGTAACAAGAGATACAAGAAGATGGTAGAGCAACATCTTTTAAAGTTTCGAAAGAAAAACCAATCATAAATAGCTAAATCATAAATAGCTATAATTCTGTACTACTACAAATGTCTTTGAAAAAGAAAGGCAAAATAAAGATTTTTTTAAAGGTATACAGAATCTGAAAAAAGAAATTACCAACCTAACTATACTATAAAAAACATTTAAAGAACATCTTCCAAGCAGAAGAAAATTTCATGAAGTGGAAGTCTGAATCTACATGAAAAAAATAACACAAGGAATGGTAACTGTTGATACATGAGCACATATATAAGGCTTTCTTCTTAGTATTTAAAGCTGTTTCAAAAAGAATTGATAAAAACAAGTAAGGTAGTATATATGTATATATATATATGTGTGTGTGTGTGTGTGTGTGTATGTATGTAAAATATTTGTGTGTGTGTGTAGTGTATATGTATGTAAAATATGTGTGTGTGTGTGTATGTTTGTGTAAAATATATGATAACGTAAAATCCAGGAAGGAAGAAATGCAAGTACAATATGTAAGGTTCTTATACTACATGAGAAGTTCTATAACATTACTTGAATATGCTATTACTATTATATGTTAAAGATGTATATTGAGTTGTTGGAAAACTCATGACACATTTTTGCAACAGATGGTGCTAGTTCATTTTTGGAAGTACTAGAGTCATTTGCCTCTATGTTATTGCTATGTCATTTGACAGCTGACAGTTCTAGCTTGAAAAAAAAACTTAAGTGATTTGGTTGAATTTTGAAGATTTTACAAGTTGAAGATGGAAAACCAAACTGTACATTTTCACCATATTTTATTGTTTTACTTCCGTAAAGGAAAGAATGCATGACAAGCTTGTGAAATGTTTCATGAAGTTTGCAGTGATAATGCTTTACAAGAAGGTCTTTGCCAACACTGGCTCATGAAATTCTATGCTGGTGGTTTTGATCTCGATGCTCCTCAGTCAGGGAGGCTCCAACCCATTGAAACATTGAACGTCCATTATTCAAGCGTTCACTGTCACCTGAAGAAACTGGGATACATAAGCAAGCTTGATATTTGGGTTCCTCATGAATTCAAAGAAGTTCATGTGATGGTGCATGTAAACATCGGACATATGCTCATTATGTGTGAGAACAATGATCCTTTCTAGAAGCTACTGATAACCTGGTGAGAAGTGGATTTGTTTACAGCAATGTGGTGAGCAGTCTTGGTCCTGACTTGATGATTCACCCCAGACGACATCAAAAGTGGACATTCATCAGAGAAAATTTATGCTCTCAGTGTGTGGGGTTTTAAATGTGTCATGTTTTTTGAGCTCCTACCAAGGAACCAAACAATCTATTCAAATGTACACTGTCAGCAATTGGATGGTTTAAATGAATCCATTATCCAGAAATGTCCAGAGTTCATTGATTGTTCTATCACGACAATGCAAGACAATACACAGGTTCGATCACCTGTCAAAATTATTGGAGCTTGGGGACCAGCAGTTGGCGTAATGGCTATGTCACTGGACTCCCCTGTTGTCGATCGCAGTTAGAATCCCAGACCTGGTGACTTAAACTTATGCCAGGCGCATGTGCGTGCGTGCCCAGGATCCCAAGAGGAGAATGGAGAAGAAGGGATTGCAGCATGGCTATCCCCTCTGAGGAGTGATTTCTTGCTTTCTGTCTCTCTGTCTGTATCTATCTTTCTGGCAAATGCATGTGCCCTGTTTCACTTTCTTCAAATATGGTATAACATTCAATTCAGATGAGGTTGTAAATCAGCACCTTGTTCAGTTTTTCACCGACAAAAACAGATCCTTCTATGAATGAGAAATTATGAAGCACACTGAAAGACGGCAAAAGATGATTAAGCAAAATGGGCAATACATTATTGAGTGAACTTTGTTCTTTATATAAATAAATAACCTTAGGAAAACATAGAAAAGATGTATCATGACTTTTCTAACAACCCAATAGTATATATACCTTAATTCAATCACTAAAATAACAAAAGTATTTTAATGTTAACAATAAAAAAATTAATATATTACTTGAGGTATTTTTGGGGGGAGAGTTTTGTTTTTGTTTTTTTTTTTTTTTTTTTTTTTGCTATTGGGTGTGTGCTCTCCCCAGAGAGGCAGAGAGAAAGAAAGAGAGAAATCACCCCCCAGGGAGGATGGCCATGCCACAGTCCCTTCTCCTCCATTCTCCTCTTGGGATCTTGGGCACATATGTACACACCTTAGCTAAGTTTAAGCCACCCGGTCCGGGACTTGAACCACGGTCGACTACATGGGAGTCAAGCAACATAGCCATTATGCGGACTGCTGGTCCTAACTTGAAGTATTTTTTAAAGCAGCTAATCCGAATGGCTTGCTAACTTGGTGAAGGACATAGAACAAGGAATTAATGGAGCAAGAATTCAAATCAAAGCCAACTTCATAGCAAATGTTATTTTTTTTTCCATGCCAGACTGTCTTTCTAATATATATATATATATATAAGGGTACTTCATTAAGTTCATTGAGAAATGGAATTAAAGTGTGAGTTAATTTTGGTGCTAGAACTCTTGAAATCCACACATAGTTTATTCATAATAAGCAGTTTCCATGAATTTTTGGAAGACTCCCTCCCCCGTATATTCACACTACCATAGTCCATTATTGCACTGCTAACAGAAATATCTGAGACTGGGTGAATTTAAGAGGCTTCATTTTGACTCATGTTTCTGGTGACTGGGAAGTCCAAAGGCTTCACAAATGGTGGAAGGTAGAACAGAGCATGGTCTGTATCATGTGCTTTTTTCTCTCTGCCATTCTGGCCTCACTTCTGTTATAGAGCCCACCTAAACTCAAACATGGAGGCCTCATACTAATGACACTATCATACCTAAAGGCTCACTTTGGGACCCCATGAAGGAATTAAGTTTTTTTTTTTTTTTTAGGTTTTTGCTATAGGGCGTGTGTGCTCGCCAGACAGATAGAGGCATAGAGACAGAAAGCGAGAAATCACCACCCAGGGGGGATGGTCACACTGCAATCCCTTCTCCTCCATTCTCCTCTCTGGATCTTGGGCACACACGCACATGTGCCCAGCGTGAGTTCTAAGTCACCGGGTCCGGGACGCAAACCACAGTCGACTACGGGGGAATCCAGCGACATAGCCATTATGCTAACTGCTGGTTCCCAGGAATTAAGTTTTTACCTAACACTTTTACAATACAATCCATACAATTAAGTTCCAATACATGAATTTCTGGGGCATATTTAGTCATCACCCACTGAGCCCAAATTCCAAAACATGAAGGGCTGGAAGATAGACCATTATTCAAATTGAAACACACACACACACATACACCACACACACACACACACACACACACATAAACCACACACACACATACACCACACACACACACACACACACACACACACACATTATATTTTTCTTTTTTTTTCTTTTTGGAAAGGTTTTATTGCTATAGGGTACATGTGCTCGCCAAAGAGACAGAGAAAGAGAAACAGAAAGCAAGAAATCATCGCCCCAGGGATGATGGCCATGCCATGATCCCCTGTCCTCCATCCTCCTTATGGGATCTTGGGCACACATGCACACGTGCCCAGTGTGAGTTTAAGCCACTGGGTTTGGGACTCGAACCGTGGTCAGCTACATGGGAGTCCAACGACATAGCCATTACACCAACTGCTGGTTCCAACACACACACATTTTCAGTTTCTAGAGTTATAGAGAGTTGACTCTCAAAGACCTGTGAATAAAGAGCATCAGATTGTCTTGAGAATTAAGTAGTGGGATTATCTCATCAGAGCAGAGATATCTAGGTACACTTAAAAAAAAACTGGAAGGGGGCACGTGTGGAGAGGAGAATGGAGAAGAGGGGATTGCGGTGTGGCCATCCCCTTTGGGGAGTGATTTCTTGCTTTCTGTCTCTCTGGTGAGCGCACATACCTCAGAGCAAAAAAACTCTCAAAAACAAACAAACAAACAAACAAAAAACTGGAAGGACATTTGGACCTGAACAAACTCACTCACTTAAGTTTGCAGTAATACAGGCTGTCAGTGCCTTCAAAGCAATGTCCAAGGAAAAGGAAGTTGAAGTATTATAGATATCTGGTTATATTATGGAGGACATGTTTTTGTTTTAATTTTCTGGAGAAAATGTGTCTAGAAATGAGTAGAAAGTATATTTTGAAGATTGGACTCTTGTCTTCAATTTACAAATTCCTTTTCAGTCACCATCAATATACTCTAATTCATTCATTAATTCTAAAAAAAAAAAAAAAAAAATTAGCAGAAGATGCCATAGCTGTAAATCCTCATGGAAGTATTTTTAAAAAATAATTAGTTTTATATAGATTTATTTATTTATTTATTTATTTTTACTTTGGCCAGAGAGGGACAGTGAGAGAGCAAGAGAAAGCGAGAAAGCGAGAAAGCAAGATGCCAGGTCCAGGACTCAAACTGCTGTCAGCCATGTGAGAGTCCAGCACCCTCGACCACCATGCCACTTACAGGCCCTCCTCATGGAAGTTTGTAGAAGAACAGACAGTCAATAAAGTGCCTCATATTGCAACTACATTGTGTTTGAATACTTTGGGGGGGGCAGCTTACCCACTTATTGTTTCTTCCCATTTCTAGTAAAAAGAGATCACTGTATTTTAGTTGGAAAAAAGCAAAGTATAATTACAATATTAATCCATAAAAAGCTGGCATGTTAACATCCATGTTAATTAGCTCAGATTTGTAAAGTCCTTTAAAGTGCAGAAAGTGTCATACACCTTCTCCTAATATTATTATTATGTTATGATCCAAACTGTCTGTGAAATGATTGCCAGAGATTCAAAAGACTTCCCACTTGAGGGGGGAAAAAAAAAGCTAGTGAGCAGGGAAGAAAACCACTTTATCTATATAGAGGTGAGATAATAGGTGGCTGCAGACATAGGCTTATGGGCTACACTTGGCAGGCGTTGGATGTGACTTGAATTGTTCCAGGAAAGAGAGCTGCATTTTATTTTCCTTTCCCTTCCCAATTCCCTGAAATCACATAAGGTAGCTACTGAAAAAGCTGTTCTCAATATGTTGTAAGGAAAGTCTGCCAATACGCTTCTTACATTTTAATGACAGTAATGCTACATCCATCTGACATTATTCAGAAGGAAAAGGAAGATGCCAGCATTAATGAGCTCCTACTATGTGCCAGGTATTTTACATACACAATTTCTTTATACCAGACAACAGTCCTTTTAGTTAGGAATTGTTTTTGTTTATAGATCTGGCAAACCAGGCTCAGATTAGTTAAGGAACTTACCCAAGGAAATGAAGCTTTTCTTCTCATTTGATTATGCCATCTTATGTTAGATACCAATAGTGTTATTTGAACTTACATCTTTTCTTCTCCGCAACCCCAGGAGGAAAGATGTTACCTCTTTCGCAATAGCTCCAGGAGGATGGATGTAGTTAGCCAGGTCTGGGTCACATGCCATTCCTGATCTCAAGTGAGTTCAGTTCCACTAACAATATAGAATGAAGAGGAGTGGGAACCAGCAGTTAGCGTAATGGCTATGGCGCTGGACTCCCACATAGTCGACTGCGGTTCGCGTCCCGGACCCGGTGGCTTAAAACTCACGTTGGGCGCATGTGCATGCGTGCCCAAGATCCCGAGAGTAAAATGGAGGAGAAGGGATTGCGGCGTGACCATCCCCCCTGGGGGGGTGATTTCTTGCTTTCTGTCTCTAATGTCTCTCTCTGTCTGTCTGGCGAGCGCACGTGCCCTATAGCAAAAATCTCTCCAAAAAAAAAAAAAAAAAAAAGAAGAGGAGTGATGGCTCCCCAAGCAAAATAAGGGTGCCATTTTCAGAGAGATGGTAAAGGTGTCTGGGAAGGCAAAATAACCAATGCTCACTACACTGTTTTGTGTTGTAATCCTGTTCCCCTGAATTTTAGCTAACGCTGTTAACTACCACCAACTCATGTTAGTCTTACATCAGTAAATTATTCAACCTTGGCAGGCTACTACTTCCTCATTCATGAAATGAAGATGGTTAAATGATCTATAAAATAATTTCTTCCAAGGATAAAATTATTTAATCATGTTATAGACATTTATTGAACATTATTATAGGCAAAACAAGGGGATAGGTATGTGGAAGTTTACATGGTTCATGTATAGCTGGCTGGTTATGAAAACATGCACTACAATGAAAATACTCCATCTGCCTGGAAGCCATGCCTTTTCCCCCCACTCCCAGCCTGTTCACATTCTCAGGTGGACTTTGGCTTTTTCCTTCCTTCTTAAAAAGTTGGCCTGACTCAGTTCTGGCCTACTGTTGCCATCCTGGAACTCTGACTCAAAGTTGCTAGCTCTCTCATTTTTTCTTGTGAGAGAAGGCAGAAATTGAGCTTAATTACTAAAAATTAATTCTAATAATAATAACAATAAGCCATAATGACTTAAACAAGCACTTATGTGGGCTGCCTCTGACCGGCAGGTTGTGACTCTTGGCCTGCATCCTTTCCTTATCCGACATGTAATAATTCCAGAGTGATCTGGTTTGCTGGCATGTCCACCTGTCCCACTGTCATAAGCTTCTTAAGGGCAAGGAATATGCCTCTCTTCTTCATATTCAGCATTTGTACAATAACTGGTATGTAGTAGGTAATTAATAATTGTCTCTTGAATGAAGGACTGAATCAATTGGAAAGAATAAGGTCAGACTTTCAAAAATGAATGATGGGGGCCATCGGGTGGCATAGTGGTTAAGGTGCTTGACTCCCACACAGTGGTTAAGATGCTTGGACCTGGCAGCTTGCTTTCTCATTTTCTTTCTCTTTCTCTCTCTCTGATGAGCACACATGCCCTATAGCAAATTAAAAAAATAAATAAATAAAATTAAATATTAAAAAAAAATCAAGAATAGGAAACTTGAAAACATACGACCAAAACATATGACCATATATATATATGCTTTTTTTTATCCTCATTAAACTTTGTTTTATGAGGAAATTCTGTATCAAATTTACGTCTCAAAATTCTGTGACAGACTTTTGGTCAAGTTGTTTCCATCAAAAAGTACTAATTTTCAAAACAAATAACTTAGAACTGTTACACATAAAAAATAGTCTACAAAATATTTTCCTTTCCTTCTGAAGGTTTTATGATGAATTATTATCATTAACTAGTTTTTTACTGTGAAACTGAAATGGCCGATTGAGACAGTTCTGAGACTGTTTTTCCACTACTGATTAAAACTGTGGTGGCAGAAATTAGGGATAGTCGTTTAGGCTTCTGAGTTTTCTGGGCAGACTTGTGACCTTGCCAGCTCCAGCAGCCTTCTTGCCCATGGCTTTGATGACATCCATGCCAACAGTCTGTCTCAAATCACGAATAGCAAAACAACTCAGCAGATAGTCAGAGATGCTCCCAACACACACGGCCTTGCCAAGAACCATGTCAACAATGGCAACTTCACCAGATTTCAAGAATTTAGGGCCATCTTCCAGCTTTTTACCAGAACGGCAATCAATCCTTTCCTTCAGCTCAGCAAATTTATAAGCAATGTGAGCTGTGTGACAATCTAGTACAGGGGCACAGCCAGCACTGATTTGGCCAGGATGGTTCAGGATAATCACCTGAGCAGTGAAGCCAGCTGCTTCCATTGGTGGGTCATTTTTGCTGTCACCAGCAACATTGCTATGCTAAACATCTTTGACAGACACGTTCTTGACACTGGAGCCCACACTGTCCCTAGGAAGTGCTTCACTGAAAACTTCATAGTACATTTCAACTTTACTTCAGTTGTCATCATACCAGGTTTAAGCACACCAGTCTCCACTCAGCCTGTGGGACAGTGCTGATGCCACCAATTTTGTACACATCCTGGAAAGGCAGATATAAGGGCTTGTCAGTTGGAAAAGTTGGTGGTAGGATGCAATCCAGAACTTTAAGCAGTGTAGTTCCACTGGCATTGCCATTTTATGGGTGACTTTCCATATCTTGAACCATGGCATATTAGCACTTGGTTCCAACATGTTGTCACCATCCCAACCAGAAATAGGCACAAATACTACTGTGCTGAGATTTTAGCTAATTTTATTAATGTAGGTGCTGAGTTCCTTAACAATTTCCTCATATCTCTTCTGACTGTAGGGTGGCTTAGTAGAATTCATTTTGTTAACACCAACAATTAGTTGTTTCACACCCAGTGTGTAAGCCAGAAGGGCATGTTCCTGGGTCTGCCCGTTCTTGAGGATATCAACTTCAAATTCACCATCACTAGCAGCAACAATCAGGACAGCACAGGTGGCCTGAGATGTGCCAGTAATCATGTTTTTGATAAAGTCTCTGTGTCCTCGGCTATCAATGATAGTGACATACTTGCTGGTCTCAAATTTCCACAGGGAGATATCAGTGGTGTTACCACACTCACATTCAGCTTTCAGTTTATCTAAGACCCAGGCATACTTGAAGGAGCTCTTTCCCATCTCAGCAGCCTCCTTCTCAAATTTTTCAATGGTTCTTTTGTCGATCCCACATTTGTCATTCAGATGGCCGGTAGTGGTGGACTTGCCGGAATCCAGGTGTCTAATGACAACAATGCTGATGTGTCTTCCCCTTTCCCATTTTGGCTTTGATTTAGTGGTGGTTTTCATGACACCTGTGCTCTGGCAGCATATCCATTGCAAAAAAGAAGCCCAATGGATAGTTTAATATAGATATAGAGATATATATGTGTAATTGACACCTCGCAACTATTAAAATGGCTACTTAGAAAAAAATATATAACGAGGGGCCAGCTCTGTAGTGCAATGATTAAACACTCTGCAACAGGAGCTGGGTCCTACATGGTCCATCACGGTTCCAATCACAGCCCTGGGGGGTTGAAAAACAGTTTAGGGACATGTGTACATGTTCCTAGGATCCTGACAAGAAGGAGAAATGAAGGAAGAGATTGCAGCATTACTGGGTCCCATTGGGAGTCACTTTCTCTCTCTGTCTCTCTTTTCTCTATTGCACACACATTCCCTCTGGTATAAAGGAATGGAGAAAGACAGAAAGAAATGAAAAATAACAAGTGTTCATAAGGATGAGAAGAATTTGGAACTCTTATGTGGGGAAGTAAAATGTTGTGGCTGCTATGACAAACGGCATGGCAGTTTCTCAAAAAAAATTAAAATAGAATTGCCACATGTTTCAGTAATTCTACCTCTGGGTATAAACTCAAAAGAACTGAAATTAGGAACTTTGTATACAATATTCCTAGCGGTGGTATCCACAATACCCAAAAGGTGGAAGCAACCAAGTGTCCATTAATAGATGAATGGATAAACAAAATATGGTATATGCATATGAAAACTCTTCAAAAATTCATGGAAAGGTGCATATTATGAAAACCTGATACATGGATTTCAAAATATTTTTGCACCAAAGTGAATTCGTATGTTAATTTCATTTCCCATGAACTTTTTCAAGTCCCCCTGTACAATGGAATATTACTCAATTTTAAAAAGGAAGGATGGGCCAGCAGATGGCATGGTGGTTAAGGGGGCTGGATCCCACAGGGCTGACTGAAACTTGAGTCTTGATGCAGTGGCTCGAGAAACTTCCTGGGTACATTTTGGTATGTGCCCTCAATTCCAAGAGGGGAATGAAAACAGGATTGTAGCATGGTCATCTCCCTTAGGGGATGCTTTCTCGGTTTCCCTCTCTCTCTCTCTCTCTCTCTGTTTCTCTTCAGCACGTGTATATACATCCTGTAGAAAATTTTAAAAAAATAAATAAAGGGGAAGGAAATTCTGGTATCTGTCCTTGATTAGATCATCCTAAGTGAAATAAATTAGTCACAAAAGGGAAAATACTGTATGATTCCTCTTATATAGGGTATCCATACTCATAAATTCCTGGAGACAGAAAAGAGAATGGTGGTTTTCCAGGGGCTGTAGAAAAGAGAAAAGGAGAGTTAATATTTAACAGGTACAGGGTTCAGTTTTGTAAGATGAAAAGAGTTTTGAGGGTGGATGGTAGCATCCCAATCTGATGTACTTAATACGACTGAACTGCATACTTTAAGTGGTGAAGATGGCAAATTTAAGTTATATGGATTTTAAGCAACTGAGTGTTACTTTGACCAAAAAAAAAATAATAATCTGATAGAGAAGGGAAAAATCATAAACCTACATAGTGTCCCAGAGTTCCTTCTCATTACCAAAGGAGAGGCCATGAAGTTCTACTGTCGGCCTATTTATTTAACCTGTACTTTAGAGAAGAAAGAATGGAAGCAAAAGGCTAGTATCTCTACTTAGAAAAGCAGTTCATTCTGTACTGAAACTAAAGGATTTTCAAAGACCTACGATAAGCCTTTGCTGACTCCATTTCTATAGCTGACACAGGATAGATGGTGTGTGCCCAAAACCTAAACCGGTTTCCTACTTTTTGTTGTCTTTGCAAGTCCTTTTCCACATGAAAAGTCAGCTTTCATGTTGTCTCCACTACTTCCCTCCTATGCGACCCTGTGGCCCTCGTGCTTGCTTGTGTCAGAGTGCTCATCACTCCGGCTGTGGTCATCTGTGGCCCTGTGTCTACACTAGCCTGGAAGCACATTAAGGACAGTGACTATATTATCTACAACTGGCTCTTTGTCAGTGTCCAATCAATGTTTGCGAAATGGATCCATGACATGTCCTTTAGATTGTGGAATGCAGTGTTCTCTCCAGAACTTCAAGATACTCAATTTAGCAAGTGTTTACTGAACACCTACTATGTGTCAGATGCTGTCCTGGATGCCTAGGATGCACCAACAAGTTAAAAAGACAAAGTTCCCTACTCTGGTGAAATTCACCTGCTGGCAGAGGGGGAAGAAATTAAACAATAGATATAATAAATTAATTATGTATTTGTGAGAGAGGATTGAGTTGATGGAAAAATGGATTCAAAATATGAGTTTATTTGAGTGCAACAAATTTTTTTTAATTCGTGCATGGTTTTTTATAATATACATTTTTCATGAACTTTTTGAATACTCTCTTAAAAAGAAAACAGACCAACCAATAGTCAGCATCAACAAACATTTCCCATTACTATCTTTCTGTTCATACCGACCTGGGAACTTAAAGTGTGTGAAGATCTTCCACAAAGTGTTTTATGTATATTTGCATGCCATGGATTGTACTTCATTGCATTTGTAAGAAAGCCAGAACTTCTTAAAAAAATTGTTTAAGTAAATGTGGTAGTAAAAATAATTTAGAAACTACTTTAATTATTTACATGTGAGGGTGTGTTTGGAAGGCCACAAGCTGTCCTTAACTATTCTAACCCTTTTAAAGGATCTACTTGGGAAGAAAAAAAAAAATGGACATCAAGGAATTATTCACATACATTTCTGTGGTTTTCATTTAAGACAGGAAGGGATTTTTCAAGGTTTTCCACGCTTTTATTTGATTTAATTTCATGCTCACTGAAGCCCATTTCCATCACAGTCACCGACACCTTGAACTTGCTGTGATTTTCCTCTGTTAAGCAGCCCAGATGATATTCAGTAAGATTCTTGGCTTCTAAGCCCCATGTCTTGGAAACAGACCTCCCTGCATTAGTGAAGAGTCCAGGGCATTCTTCTTGCTGATCCTCCTAAGCCTTTGAAAATATACTATGACCATGAGGATTTTTCAGCCTTAGTCTGGACCTGGCATAAAAGGAGCCGGAGACCTTGGAAGGCTCCAGTGCCTGGGGTGCAGTGGTTACACCTCATTAGCCCCAGAGCAAGGGCTCCCTTCCCCCTTTCCCTTGGGCCTCTGCATCTTCCCATCCTGGCCTGGGCCTGGACTCCCTGGGTCGTGGGAAGGCAGCACAGTTGTCTGAGGTGCTTCTCAGGGGAGAGTGTAGGCACACCCCTACCCCTATGGGATTTTGTCTTTATTTCTATTTTTTTCTGCTTATGGCTGGTCCTAGCTTAAGAGCTTAGGTGAACCGAGAAGGGAAAAGGGGATGTTTGCTGGAATGAACAGAGAGAGGCAGTGGAGTGGAAATAACCGGGCCGGACTTCTGGCTTCATCATTACCAGGGGGATGCCTCTGGTACTACTTATCCTCACTGAGCCTCATTGTCTCCATCTGTAAAGACAGAAGGCCATTGGAAGGATGAAATGATATGACAAAATGAAACAAAGATCCTGTAAGTGTAAAGGCCTTGCCCAGGTCTGGCGAATGGTACATAGTTACAAACGTCATTGCCTCAGCTGACAGTCTTTCTGGATTGCACCCCACATACATTGCATCTGGTTTTGACTGTCATAACAACTGGAGGTCGGTGTTCAAAACAGCTCTTCTCTCAAGGGAACACGAGCTCTGCTTATGATCTGTGACTGAGAAGACCATAGGGACTAGCTTCGCTGGCCAGTCAAAGGAGAACTCCGCATCATCAAGCCACTTTGCTGTCAGTTGTGGCTTGAGATGCATAGTGTGGTCTTGCTGCTCACTTTGCATCTGAGATCATCTGGCCCTGGATATAGACAGGCTAAACAGATAGGCAGACAGGCCCAAATGCTGCAGGATAATTAAAACAATGACTGTAACAGGGGGAGAATCATTCCCCTTGGGTTGAACAAGCAGGAAGGTTTAAAATCATACAAGATTTGCCAGGAAAGTATTAGAAGGAAGAAAACAACTTGAAGAATAGCAATTTGAAGGAAAAATAATTTGAAGGATAAATCGGAGTCATTTTTGCTCCTGAAGAACATGGACAGCTTATGCTTTGCTGGTCTTCCCTTCTTAAATGGTCTGCATCTACAGAAGTCTCTGAGACCCAGAGAGAGTATAAATGTCAGGGATCTGCCAGTGGGAAAGTGATTTGAAGCAGCTCTGGAGTTCAAATGGCCAAGAGCTCAGTGCCTGCTCTGCTGTGTGCTTCCATCTGCAGCAAGGCCAAGCTTCTGAGTATCTTCAGTTTGTGGGCCAAGCTCTATTCCAAAACTCAGAGGGAAGAAAATAGTGAGTGCACGTATTTCCTTTCTTTAAGACAGTATATCCCTGAAAAGTGACAGGATCACTACTCAGTGTCTCTTCTCTTTACCTTTTTAGATTTCTTTCCACCTTTCTTCTTTTTTTTTTTTTTCCTCTTGCCTCTCCTAATTCTTGGTAAAATCTGTGCAGTGTCAACTCAGAGGACATTGCTTTCTGTCTTCATCACTTACAAACTGTGAGACCTGAATCAAGTCACTTCATTCCTTTGAACCTTTCTTTTTTTTAAACATCCTGAACATGGGGAATCGTACTTTTCAGTTTTCCAAGCATTCGTTAATTCACTTATTTATCAGAAAAGGCCATTCAATGCCAGGCCCTGAACTGAAGATACAAGTGACATGGGTATAGAAATGATGAAAAGAAGCGATCTCAGACGAGTAGAGAAAAATATTTGAACCACAGTATTGTTTCAAGAAGTAAATTTAAAAATGCAATTAGAAATATTTTATGAACTAAATAGTATATTATGAAAAACTGAGATATTATCACTTCTGACTCTCTTTTAATTCTTATGTATATTTGATTTTTCTTACAGAGACCTGAAAGAAAATGGCTGTAATAAAGTAGAAGCAACTTTTACGTAAGGAGCCACATATTAGGAGGCCAGGGCTAATGTGGCAGCTCTGTTCTGGGTCACTTCTTGTCTCCCTAATGTGTTGCCCTCCTTGGCATGATCCACAATGTCTACTATTGTCCAGCAAGAAAGGGAAGGGAAGTGAGGGCATGCTTCTTCCCTTTGAGAAGTGGCCCACCTCTACTTACGCCTCATGAGCCAAAATTTAGAATACAGGGAACTCCACCTAGATTCAGGGGAAGCTGGGAAATAAGTTTTTATCCTGGGCATTCTGTCACACCACACATCCAATCTGCCAAAAGAGATCCAGAATATGGCCCTTCTCACTGTTTTCACTATGGTCAGACTACCATTAATCCTCTCTGGATAGCTGAAATAGCCTCTATCTGGCCTCCTGCTCTACTCTTAGCTTTCCCTAAACACTCTTACAGAATGATTCTTTTAGAATATAAATCAGTTTTTTTTTTTTTTTTTAACTCATCTACTCAAAACCATCCAATGTCCTGGGAGGCCTTCCAGGACTGAGACTCTGCTACCTGTAGCCTCTTCCCTTCTCCTTTCCCAACTCCATGGCAGCCACCCTTGTCTCCTTGCTGGTCCTCAGGATAACAGTACCGTTCATCTATAGAGATTCTTACTGGACATTCCTTCAGCCTGGAAGGCCTTCCATCTCAGATATTCACTGGCTCACTCCCTCACCTTTTCAAAATTTTGGCTCAGATGTCACCTTCTCATAAGTTTATCATTGTTACTAGCAAACTAAGTCTGACTGCTTCTACTGCTTCTACTTGTGGTCAATGAAACAAGTCAGAGGCTGAAGGATCTTTTAGAGAGGTCCCCCCGCCCCCCATATGGCGTATGTGCTTGCCAGAGAGAAAGAGAAAGTAAGAAATCACCTCCCATGGGAGATGGCCATGTTGTAATACATTCTATATTCCCTTCTCAGGATTTTGGGCACCCCACACACATACCCAATGTGAGTTTCAAGCCACCAGATCCAGAACTCAAACCATAGTTGGCTGTGTGGGAGTCCAACACCTTAACCATTATGCCACCTGCTGGCACTGAAGGGTTTTTATTTCTGCAACCGAGTTGTAAGGAAAAAGGCAGCAAACACCACCGAACTGTCTCAAAAAACTCAGTATGTGCTCAGTCTTTATAGATACGAGATACAAGAACGTGCAAATCATTCTTCACTTTAGTCAAAGTCAATTGCTTTATCCTGGTTCCTGGTTCTCATTTTTCTTTAAATACCCATTCCTGACTTCTGATCTGACCATTCCTCAAACAGATCTCCCATGATCAGCACTTGGTTAGATTGTTCTCATTAGAGGCCTTTCTTAATTTCAAAATGGCGGTAGTCCTTTTAAACCTCAAGCTGGCCTGCTTTACCAAAATCTGGCAGGCCTTGCTCCCCACCTTTTAGCATTTCCAATTAGCTCGTTATTCTTCTATTTTTTTTTTCCACATCAGGGACATTTTTTAATAATATACTCTACTTTTACTGTATGTGTTTACCTTCCTTACTAGAATGTCAGACTCCAAAGGCAAGGATTTTGATATTTTTTTCCTCACTAATATATTCTCAACACTTTTAACAGTACCGGATACATAAGAGATAATAAGTATTTGTTAAATACAAGATCTAATGAAGAGATGGGAACAAATCTAGTGCCAATAATGTCATTTGAGTAATGGAACCATTGTGCCTGAAGCAAGGCTCATTCTAGATTTTCTAGTTTCATGAGTCAATACATTTTATTTTATTTATTTGATGAAAAAATTATTTATTTTAAATGAGAGTTGGATTTCTGATATATGCAAGCAAAGATCCCTGGCTTGCACAGGGAGCAGATTGGGATGTCAAAGAAGACCTCTCTGAGGAAGTGACATGTCAGCTGATTCTTTCAGGAAGAGTAGCAATTGGCCAAAGCAAGATGGCAGGAAAGACAGGCAGTTTGGGGAGAATATTCCAGGATGGTAGATGATGGCAGCCCCATGACAGGCAGAAATTAAAAGATAGCCACAGGGGCTGAAATACAATGAATGAGGTAGAGAGTGTTATGAGATAAAGCCAAGAGGTAGGCTGAGGCCAGATCACAAGGGCCTGTGGAAGCAGCAGGGAGGATTTCTAATGATAGACTGTGGGCGTGGAAAGCTATTTTTGGGGTTTAAAGCAGAAAAATGACATGATCTAGTATACTTTTCTAAAAGCTCACTTTGAGTACTGGATGGTTAATGAATTGTGGGGTATATGTTCATGTTTGAAGAGAACTACTGCGAAAGTGGGGCTAGCAGGGGTCCAGATGGGAAGTGAAAATGTCTGGACATGGGTAGTGACGATAGAGAGAAGTAGATGAGCTTGAAACATATTTTGGAGGTATAATCAACAGGATTTGGTGACAGATTGGCTGTGTGGGGGTGAGGAAGAGGGAGGCAACAAGAATAACTGCTAGGTTTTTGGCTTGAGCAGTGTGAGGGATGCAGGTGCCGTTTTCTGAGATAGGGAAGGCTGGATCTGGAGGAGACTGAGGAAGAAGTCCCTAGTCAAAGGCATCCTGACTTGACACCAGGTGCTTCTTGGTTGAGCATTGGTGATATTTTCTACCATATTTAGACACTGATATATCCTGAATATGTTGGGCAAGCAATTTGTTGCAGCATGTTAAAATTCCTTTTCCTTGAGGGAAAAATAAGGACAGCACTCTGTTCTGTTTTTCTCTGCAGATAATTTAATTGCAATGAATGGTCTCAAAGTAAAAACACAGTCCCAGTCAAGAGCTGGTGATGCTGGGATTGTGGTGTTTGAGGGGAGTGATCACTCCTGGAAGTGTACTTGAGGGTAGGTAGGAAGGTGACAGAAGTTAACTCTTTATGGGGAATTGAAGAGATGGCCTTTGTGGTCCTCTGACCTTGGGATTCTGTGATTCAATGATTCAGCCAGTGAGAAGATATTATTAAAAGAAAGCAAGACCGAGAAAGGATGAAGGAGGATGAAACGAGTTACCAAGTGACTCTACGTGTTCATTCATGTCCTTGAAGTAAGATTTTACTCCCTTAGGGTAGCTGAGCTTCTGAGCCACCTCAATCGGCTTGTCGTTTCCCTATCTATATTAAAAATATGCATACACAAATGAAAGTCAAAATTTTACTGTAGCACATTTTTGGACCATAAATTTGGACAAGCAAGAAAACAGTTTATTGTTTTCAGCATTTCAAAAGTGTGAGTTGGGGCCAGCAGGTGGCATGGTAGTTAAGGCACTGGACTCTCACATGGCTGACTATGGTTCTCATCTCAGACCTGGCAACTCGCTTTCTCACTTTCCCTCTACCTCTCTTTCTCTCTCATGACCACACATGTCCTGTAGCAAGTTAAATAATAATAAATATAATAAATAAATAATTCTTTAAAAAAAGTGTGAGTTGTATAGTCAGACAGGCTGAAGTTTGAACACTTTCTCTACCACATACCAGATGTATGAACAATAACAAATAGCTTAGTCTCTCTGATTCTTACTTTCACTAATGTAAACTAAAGGAATTTAGCTCCTGTCCCAAAGGATTGTTATGAGGACTAATAGAAACCCAAATCCTGGATCCTGGTGTGGAGTAAGTGACCAATAAACATTAGTTACTTTTAGTTGATTTTGAAACATTTTTAAAAATAAAGACTTTTAAAAAATATTTTTATAACTGGGAACCAGAAGTTAGCGTAATGGCTATGTTGCTCGACTCCCATGTAGTCGACCGCGGTTTGCGTCCCGGACCTGGTGGCTTAGAACTCACGCCGGGTGAGTGTGCGTGTGTGCCCAAGATCCCGAGAGGAGAATGGAGGAGAAGGGATTGATGGCGTGATGTGGCAAGCACTGCATACGGAAGCCATTTTGAGCTATTCGCCATCTTGGAAACCATTAGGCTTCACTTCCTCACTGAGCAAATTGTTTCTCAGAAATCATGTGACTAACTGTTCTCCCTGGAAGTGGTTGGGTTTTAGGCAACGGGAGAGGTCCACCCACATCAATGACTGGTTTATGTTGTTTTATCTTATTTGCATTTCGGGCAGTCAATTGGTTCCCACCAGCTGTATATAACTCGCCACTTCTCCTCAATAAACAGAAGTAGACGAAAGAAGAAGGCTTAATCAGCACCTCGTAGTGTGTGTGCGTGTGTTTGTCCCATCTCTCACTCCTTCCCCCAAAGAACCTGTTTGACTGTCCCGCGGGTCAGGGCAGCGTGACCATCCCCCCGGGGGGTGATTTCTCGCTTTCTGTCTGTATGTCTCTCTCTGTCTGTCTGGCGAGCGCACGCACCCTATAGCGAAAATCTCTCAAAAAAATTTTTTTTATAACTTAGAGAAGCAGTAACACTTTTAGCCTTTTTTGTATGTATTCTTTGTTCTGTACATTTGTATTAGCTGGTTACTACTATATAAAATTTTGTACCCTGCTGTTTTAGTCCATTCATGTTGTTGTAACAAAATACTGCAGACTGAGTGGCTTAAACCACAGAAGTTTATTTCTTTCAGTTCTGGAGGATGGGAAATCCAAGATCGAGGTGCCAACAGATTCTGTGTCTGATGAAAGACTGCTTTCTGGTTCATAGATGTCACCTTCTTGCTGTGTTCTCACATGGCCTTTCTTCCATGCTTGATTCTTGGTCATAGCAACACAAACTAAGTCACTGAAAGTCCTTCTGTGGTACTTTTTCAAACTTTCTCTAGGGAGGAACCCTTTAGCCTCTGGTCATAAAGTTACCAGAGCCTGGGGCCAGACACAGGACACTGATCAGGAAGAATGAAACCAGTACAAAGAGAAGCTGAGATGGGAAACAAAGAGACAGCAGTGATGGGTTTTGTGCCTGTGGCTCCAGTTGTCCTATGGCCAAGTGTGCCCTTGGTCTTTCTATGGTTTGGCCAGTAATCCCAGACCTTGCTATTTGGTTTAATCCACTTTAGCTAGAATCTTTGAACAGAATCCCAACCTGTAACTCACTGCAAGTAAAGATAGCAGCTCTACTTCTAAGTAGCATTCAGATAAAATATCAAATGATCATGTCTACAATTGCAGCAAAATGTTAGCTATGGACTTGTTCTTTTTCCCTTCTGTGTGTGACAGAGAAGGGAAAATGGAACTGGAGCCATACAGATTTGTTTCCATATCTTGTTTCTTCTCTGTACTTTCCTTTGGCAAGTTACTTAACCTGTACAGGCCTCAGCTTCCTTTCCTGTAAAACAGAGATGACAGGCCCTCTGCAGTGTTATTGTAGGGATTAATGGAGATAACGTATATTGCAGTAACTACTTTAGTACAGTTTACTAGAGATTTATTCATCTTCAGCAGTCCTGTTGCCTAAGGTTTTGTACATAACATGGTTGAGGAACACCAATGTGAAGTCGAACTCACAAGAGCTGAGTCACAGAAGATCTCCAGTTTGCACTTAAACTTGAATGGTTGGAGGAGATGAGTATCAGAAGCCTATGTCCTTAGTACTTCCTCCGCACAAAACCCTATGTATTTCCTGGCCGTAGACTTGTTACACAGTCTCATAATTGCCTGCTCAGGGGTCTGACAATGTGGCCAGTAGCTGTGTTGTCTATGGGGAAAGGACTTAAGAGTATTTCATTTTCAGT
Source organism: Tupaia belangeri chinensis (assembly GCF_000334495.1). Taxonomy (NCBI): domain Eukaryota; kingdom Metazoa; phylum Chordata; class Mammalia; order Scandentia; family Tupaiidae; genus Tupaia; species Tupaia belangeri. Next base: position 1,160,635 of record NW_006159930.1, read on the forward strand.
TATTTATCTAGGACCTAGCACAGGCCCTGGCTCAGAAAAGTCTCCCAATAAAGACTCATTGAATGAATGACTAGATGAATGGATGAATTAATTAGTTAAAATAATCATGAAGAATAGGCAGAAAAAATGCCATATGTGTCACCTTAACAGAATTTTCATTCTTCTTTTATGTCTTGAGCAGCAAGAATAATTGAAACAATGTAATAGCAACTGAAAACAAACAAACAAACAAACAAAGGCTAACCAGAATTCAATAAGGCTGATGCGCATTGTTGGTTTCATGTACAGGCTCCTATACAGTCTCGGCTTTGTTTACCAGTTTGATTTTGGCAGAACGTTTTTGTCTTTTTATTTTTTTTTCTTCTTTTGCAAGAAGTAGCATAAACATCCATCAAAAGTGAGAAGAGAAAACCAGCAAATTTACCAACCATGATTATGATTGCTTTAGCTCATTTGTAAGTTTGGGGAAGTTAAACACGTTATTAGTGATATGAGTAAGAACTGCTTATGAGCAAGGGCACATGGCAAGTTGGGAAGCTGACAAACCGCTGATCATTTACTTGCTGTATGTCAGAGCACTAAAGGAGCTTGGGGTCTCTCCAAGACACCAGTCCTACCACTGCCTGCAATTGGTTCTGAATCAGTTGAATCAAAGACGAGAAGATTGAAATACCAGATCTGGACAGGAGAACTTAGCCTAAATCTGAAGCGAAATAAGCTTCCAACTTATTCACCCAGTCACAGGCCGTATCAGCTGGGCCAGCAGCTCTCTGCCAAGGAACAACTACTCACCTCACAGAGGAAGAGAATGCTCACAGATCACAAATGGGAAAGAAGGGCAGCGTGTGTAGGAACAAGAGTCTTAAGTACCTAAACCCTGGCTGAGACAAGATTGTAGACTACTGGAGCTCTTAACTATTGCCACACCACCAATCACTAATAAACGAGTAAAAGGGAGAAAGACCAAAAATGTTCTTCCAGTGAAGTGTTCTGGTTATCTACTGCTGTGTAACCAACCACCCCAAAACACTCTACCTAAAACATATATGGAGACGATGTCTTCAAAAATCTCATGGAAAATACATATTATGAAAAAATTATGCATGTAAAAATCAGGCATGGATTTAAAAAAACTTTTGTATCAAAATAAGCATGTTATTTATCTATGTTCTATTCATGCATGTCTGTTGCCTGTCCTAGGAGGACTGGTATACCTAGAGACTGACTAAGTATCTCCCCTCTCTTGGCCCCTTTGATTTTCTATTTTTCTCCATAGCATGGAAAAGTTAAAGTAGTTAGATTTCTTCATTTGGCTTCCCCTATGGTTAATTTTCCAAAAGGACCAAACGAAAGTTCCAAGATTTCTTGTGATCTAGCTTTGCAAGTTCCAGGACAGGATTTCTGCTACATTCTAGTGGTCAAGCAGGTAACTAATATCAGCTCAGATTCAAGAGGAGGAGAACTAGATTTCCTCTCTTAATGAGAGGAAGAGTTAAAAAGCTATCTCTTGTAACCGTCTTTAATTTGCTTCATAGTTTCCTCATGAAAAGTCAAGGGTGGGGAATAGGAGCTAATGGTAGTTGAAATACTGTACGTCAGGGGCATATTACAGCCATCATGCTGATTCTCACAATAACCTGGAAAGGTTAACTGTTATTACCTGCATTTTACAGGTGAGGCACTCAAAGCCTGAGAATAAAGTGACTGTTCATCAATAAGTGATAGAATGAAAACAATCTAACCCAGGTATGTCTTATTCCAAAGTCTTTATACTTTTTTGCTACATTACACTGTCATTCAACTCTTATAAGTTTCTCATTTTTTAAAAAATTTATATACCATTATTATTATTTTTTAATTTGTTACAGGTCATGTGCCCTCATCATAGAGAGAGAGGGAGAGAGAGAGAGGAAGAGAGAAAGTGAGAAAGCAAGCCACCAGGTCTGGGACTCGAACCATGGCTGGGCATGTGGGAATCCAGCGCCTCAACCACCACACCACCTGCTGGTCCCATAAGTTTCTTATTTTAAAAATAACATTTTATCTTTCTCCCATGAGAGAGAAAGAGAGAGAGAGAGAGAGAGAGAGAGAGAATGTCAACAGAGTCTTCATGCTATGATTTACTCCCGGCTTCAATCAGCCCTGGATCATGGGCAAGTGTATACCCAGCATGTTCAGGGAAGTCTCTATATGTGGACCTAGAATCTTACATGAATCAGCCTCAGAGCATTGAATTCCCACTGTGGCACTCTCTGACCCTCCAATCTCTTCATTTTGCAGAAGAGAAAATAGAGGCCCCTTACATACTCATGATTAAGAGCTTTGAAAACAGTAACTTTTATGACAGTTTCACTGGTCCACTGTTTGCTTTGGCCTAATATTTAGTGAATTTATATTAAATAAAATCCATATTCTAACTTATAAAATGCCCTGTTAGATGGGAAATGCTGCTTTGAAACAAGACCTGATCAAAGAACTTTTTCTATGGGAGAATCTAGGAGAGTCTACCTTCTACCACTTTACTGGCAGGTGGGACTTCACAGAAGCCTCTTCCACATCATGCTCCTAGAATTCCCACTTAGAACCCCGGGCTCGAATCAAATCTGAAGTCCATAAGTTTAATAAAACTCTACATTAGTGTTCTTCAACCCTACAACACACATTTTAGTGAAGGACATTTTAAACACCACTTTCCCAAATCCTGAAATGGAAATCATACTACTGACACACTAAGCACAAAAATAACCATGAAGGAGAAATTAAGAAGAAGACACTGATAATAAAACCATATATGTTAATAATTAGATGCTGGAACACATGTATATATAGTAGAAGATGTACATAAATTAGTGGTCTTCAAACTGTAATGGAGGACTAGTGAAAATTCATTTTGCCCTAATATATACTGACACGTTTGTAAAATACAATGAAACTGTTGTGGTAAAGTGAAATTACTAGAAAGGTTGCTAAAAGGGTCCTCTCACTTTCTGTAAGTAACTGATAAAGGACTGGCAACAGTCCGTAGACCAGCCTAGGTCATGAATCTCACTTTGCGTAAGACAGCGTTGTATCAGTTAATTTCACAACAACTCTATCAGGTAGGTGTTATTTGGTGTCTCTGTATAACAGGTGAGGAAATTAGGGCATTGAGAGGTTAAATAACTTGTTCAGATTTCATACTCAGACTCAGGCAATTCGACACAGGGCCAGTACCAGACTTCAAAGACCTACCTATCTGTTATAATGATACATAGAGAATAAGAGTTAGCATCCCTGAGGCATATATATATATATTGGAAGAAACAGAAAAGTAAGAGGTTAATTATTTTTTTCAATTTTGATAATTTTTTTATTATTAAGTAAGAAAGGGGGGGAAGGCTATAATCCCATCAGAATTGCTCTAGGCTTCAAAATCCCTAACAGTTAAATTTTCAGGAAGTCTCTCATTTTACTTCAACATGAATAGCACACAACTTGGAACCACTCAGATCTCTAGTTCTTCATTCTAATTTTTAACCAGCCTGAGTTTTGAAAAAGCCTAGCAGAGGGAGAAATAGAAATAATTTATTCCCACATTTTTTGAGCAAACTTCGTGCCCTTCCTGAAGGAGTGTGGAGGGGACATGATGAGAAATTAATTAGTACATCTGTTCCTATGTCTGCTCATGAGCAGCCTGTGATCACAAACAACTCATTTAGGGGCACTGTCAGTCTCCCCCCAAGAGGTACCACCCCCACACCATTTGTGGACTACACACTTGGGTGTGTGAATCACCTCCTAGGATGAGTGACTGTTGACTCACGGCTTCAGAGAGCTTCCTATTAAGCCAGCAGTTGCCCTAAAGCCTTGGAAAGGGAACAAAACAACTTTTGAAGGAAATGAACACCATACTTTGTCAACTGTGAGACTGTTACATCTGGAAATGGGCCCCACTTCCCATCAGCAGCAGCATCCATGTTTCTGCAGTCTCCTGAGGCTCAGGCTTGTCACTGTTGGATGGGCAGCTTCCCGATCTTTCTGGCAGTGCTACTCAGAGTTCATTATTTAGGAGGGACATTTATTGAGCATTTAAAATATACCAGGCCCTATATGAAGAATCTGCATATACCATTTCATTTTACTCTCAAAACAAACATACTATGAGGTAGACACTATCCTGATTTACAATGGATTCAAACTGTGGCATGGTGGATTAAGAACTTGTCAAAAGTCAGAGAACTGGAAAGTGGAGGAGTCAAGGCAATTCAAGTCAGGAGCTCTAGAGAACATTGGCATCAGAGAGGAGTCTCATACATCCATGGGAGCATCCATCTACACTGATTGAACATCTGTTTTGACCTCAGTTCTATGTTACAACACATGGACTATTATGCAAAAGGTATGATATTACAGCTAGTCAAAGTGCTCAATCTTTTATGATCTTGTGATGGGGGTTTGATATCCCCTTACAGAGTCTGAGAAGGCTCTGAGGAAATAAAGTATGAAAAGCATGTCACACAAGCTTGATTCATGGTGGATACCCAATACATATCATTCATTCACCCTCCACCAAACACATATGAGAAACTGTTATAATTTCATGAAGGAGGTAGACACATAAAAACATGAACTGAGGAATTAGAACTCTAATGAAAGCACGTTAGGTTTTTGGGGTGGTGTATATGAGAATTATGAGGGAATGTGAGAGATTACTATTTTTTTTTTAGGTTTTTGCCATATGGTATGTGTGTTCTCCAGAGAGAGAGAGTTGGGGGGGTAGAGAGAGAGAGAGAAAGAGAGACACAGAGAGAGGGAAAGTGAGAAATCAACTCCTAGGGGGATGGTCACACTACAATCTTTTCTCTGTTCTCTTCTCGGGATTTTGGCCATGCTCATTCACGTGTCTGGTATGATTTGTAAGTGGCTGGGTCTGGGACTCAAACTGCGGTTGGCCTGTGGGAGTTCCAGCACCTTAACCACTATGCCACCTGTTGACCTCAATATTTTTTTGAGTTCTTATTTCTTCTGAGAGAGAGAGAGAGAGAGACAGGTATCCCCAACAAGGTCTTCAAACCATGATCCACCCCTGGTTTCAGCAGGCTCAGATCATAGCCATGCATGAACACACTGAGCATGCTCAGGGAAGTCCTGGAACACACACCTGAAACCTCTCCTCATGGGTCCAGCTGTACCATCACTGCACCACCAATTGGCCTCTCATTTTTAGAACTTTTTAAAATTTTTCTTTAGTTATTTTATTTATCTTTATCCACTTATTTATTTATTTTTATTTGACCATAGAGGGATAGAGTGAGAGAGAGAGTGAGAGAGAAAGTGAGAAAGCAAGCTGCCAGGTCTGGGATTTGAACCAAGGTCAGTCATATGGGAGTCCAGTACCTTTAACCACCGTGCCACCTGCCAGCCCCGTCATTTTTAGAACTCTTAAGAATACCAAGGACCACTCTAAAAAAATTATGTCTTATCTAATTTAGCTTTAACAATTCTATGCATTTGATATTATTTTGTCCACTAAGTTAGAATATTCTGTTATGTGTAGTACTGAGGAAGGAAACACATTCAATAAAAGGTAGAGCATTCTTGAGGCATAATTATAGACACCTGTTTACTGAGTATTTATTATGTTTCAGGTCTATTCATGTTATTATATATTATTATTCTCTATTGAAATCTCATAGTGGATATCATTATTCACAAGTTTAGACTAAGGAAACTGAAGACAAGAAAGGTTTTAAAACTTGCCTAAGTATGGAAATTTAGTGTTTCAAACATTTTGTCTTACTGGTAAAACCAGAAGCAAAAGTCCCTTTCGCTGACCTTTGAGTAAGTTGAGCTATGAATATTTACAATACATTAAGAGAAAAAACACAAGGTCAAGTACAGACAAGCCAGGAGGAGTCACAGTATCTTTAGGCTGGGAAGGATCTTGTCTGTCATATGGTTTATCCCATGTTTATCTTATTGAATTCCAAAGGTGAAAGTGACCTGCCTAAGTTCTCTTAGTTACCTGTATTGACTGCTTGCTTTTCATACTCACTGCCTGAGTCTTACTTCAATGTCTCATCATTTCACTCGGAATATTGCACTAGATTTGTAACTGATCTCCCTGCCTCCACACAGGAGCACTGAGATGGCCCAGAAAAGCAACTGCTTCATTTTATTTTGTTCCTCAGATCTGTCCGGTGTCTCCATATTGCTGTGGGACATGCTTCTTTGTTTTTGTTTTTGTTTTTGAGAGGTTTTTGCTACAGGGCTCGTGCGCTCTCCAGAAAGACAGAGACAGAGAGGCAGAAAGCAAGAAATCACCTCCCCGGGGGTGGGGGTGGGGTGGGGGAGATGGACATGCTGCGATCCCTTCTCCTCCATTCTCCTCTCGGGATCTTGGCATGCATGCACACGCGCCCAGCGTGAGTTTAAGTCACCTGCTCTGGGACTAGAACTGCAGTCCACTACATGAGAGTCTAGTGACATAGCCATTACGCTCAACTGCTGGTCCCCATGCTTCTTTTTTTTTTTTGGAGAGATTTTTGCTATAGGGCGTGTGCACTTACCAGACAGACAAAGAGAGACAGAGAGACAGAAAGTGAGAAATCACCCCCACAGGAGGGATGGCCACGCCGCAATCCCTTCTCCTCCATTTTTCTCTAGGGATCTTGGGCACGCACGCACAAGCACCTGTCATGAGTTTAAGCTGCTGAGTCCGGAACTTGAACTACATGGTAGTCCAGAGACCTAGCCATTACGCTAACTGCTGGTCCCTCCCCATGCTTCTTAAACTGTGGTTTGTGACCAGTACTTGAAGTCATGGGCAAAACACAGCATCACATTAGAATGCTAATTTTACTCAATAACTAGTCATTTAAAAAGTGATTATTTTACATGAAAACCAATGAATATGTTATAGCAAGATGAAAAATTTGGATGAATTGAAAGATTTCAAAGAATTAAAGAAAAAGAAAACTTTCTTTCTTTCATGACAGTGAGAGACATAGAGAAAAAGACAAGCACCCTCAACAGGGTCTCATGCTAAGAGCCTGTTCCCCTATCCTTCCCAGTCAGTCAGGACCTTGGGTACACACTTCTGATGTGTCCAGGTCAGCTGGGGAACCAAACCCACAACCCTCCGTAAGGATCCAGCATCACTTGCACAGCATATTACTGCTGTGCCATTGAGTGGGACTCAAAGAATTTTCTTATTTTCAGCAGTTAATGTCAGAAGCCTTGGGAGTATAAGTTTATTCTTTGTTGCTGTTAGGAATGTTTCAGTGGGAAAAATTTATAATGTCCCGGACCAAAGGAAACATTCCAAGTCCTTACTGCACAACCCAATGTCTCCAGGGTCTATTTATGCCTGGCTGGCCACCCTCTTCTCTTTAATGATTCCCTTGAATCTCACCAACCACTTTATAGCACTTAAAATAAGAGCTATTGTAGCCTTCAGCATTTAGTCAAAAACAAAAACCACAGTAGGTATCTCAAACAGGAATGAATTTTGTACAGGAAATTAAGCGCTTACAAGCTTGTTAGATCAGGAGAACAAAAGTTAGAGGAATCACTGCCAGCGTTCAGGAAATCAGGCAATGTAGAAATCACAGGAAATGACTGCTAATGCTAGAGCTGTCTGCAGCAGCAAAATGGGTGCTTTACCAGAGGATGCCTTCAGCCACTGGATAAGCGTACATTGCCCACCTGCAATGTAAGCCAAAATAACGGCTTTAGCGTCTCTTCACCTCTCAAATATTGCAAGTATAGCTCTAATCCAGAAACTCTTTGTTACGGGCTAAATCACATGCCCCTAAATCCGTTCTAACCTCCTTTACTTCAGAACATGACTGTGTTTGGAGACAAAGCCTTTAAAGAGTTGATTAAGGTCAAACAAGGTTACACGGGTGGGCCCTAATCCTATATGCTGAGTGTCCTTATGAATAAAAAGAGATTAGGACGCAGACAGGCACAGTGAGAAGACTATGTGAAGGCGCAGAAAGAAGGTGGCCATCCACAAACCCAGAAGAGAGGCTTCAGAAGAAACCAACACTGCCAGTACTTTGATCAAGGATTTGTGACCTCCGGGATGGCAAGAAAACACATTTCTGCTGTTTAAGCCACCCAGTTTGTGGAACTTAGTCATGGCACCCCCTAGCAAACTAATATATTCAGGTAATAGGGATTTTGCAAGACATGGTGGCTAGACTTCCAGCCACCATGTTATACAGGAGAACTGAGAAGGACAAAAATGGTACTGAGTTGCCAAGAGACAACCTGGCACAACTGCTCTCTGCTGGGCGCATGTGGGAATCTGGTTGTGGTGCTCAGCCCTTTGCACATTATCGTCTCCCTTCATGTAGTCGGCCTCTCAGCTAAAGCGGTGGGAACCTTGGTCCCCCACCCCTGCAACTATCTCTCAGTCACTACACAATGTACGCCTCTCTAGCTCACTCAGGGAGCTCTACTGATCTTTAAATCTGTTACTTCCCCAATACTTGCTGTTATGTTAGAGTGAGAGAGAGAAGCACCCTTGATAGTCTCATCATGGCGTGATCTCCCTTCCCTAGCCCTCCAGCTCCTTGGGGATCCTGCACACCTGTGAGTACCCAGCATCTTTTCAAGTCAACCTGGGCATTCAAACCTGCAATTGGCCATGTGGATCCCATCCTTGTAGGGCACTTGTGTTACCACAGCACGACAGTGGCTGGCCCCACCATACATATTTTTAAAAATCAGCCTTCCTACCGCCCACCCAATGCTGATCTCCTGCTTCCCCACAAAGCACATAATTTCTTCCTTTAGTCCCCCCAAACCCATAACTCCTATGGACTTCTACCGGAGTAACTGTACTTTTACATTTGCGTGTTTGTATTCACTAGATTCTAGGTTTCCTAAGAGTGGGGATTGTATCTTGTTTGCTTTGTACTTTCAGAGACTAGTTAAGCGCCTAACACAAGGTTTTTATTCAAGATGTGTTGGAAGAAAGTGTGTATGTCGGGGAAAGGGTTAAGGGGAGGATAGGGATTAGAATTAGACACTAGACCATGGCTCCTATCACTACACCATGATGCCAGAATAAAATAAGAACAAAGCCAATGAATCCAGAAAAGCAGGAAAAAGAATGCTCTTGCAAGTTTATGTGCATGGGTGCACACACATGTGAACACATATGTGACCCCTCTGGCTCTGAAGCTAGACCCCTTTTCATAAAAAAAAAATGGGGCAGCAGTGTGATAGCCACCTACCTGTCCAATAAACAACTAACCAAAGTTCTCATTTGCTCAGTCAACAGAGTGGTAAGAGAGATGGGTGGGACAGAGAGGAGAGACCTCGGATGGATGAGAGGGATGTCACGAGGCAGATACATTTCAGCTTGATCTGAAGGATGAGCAAATGTGTTATGGTGGAGGGTGAGCTATATTATTTCAGAAAGGGGAATAGCATGGGCCATGTCAAGAAACTTCAGCTATCCAGGAGGAGTAAGTACTCAGGTTTGTGGAATACAGTGTGTGTGTGTGTGTGTGTGTGTGTGTGGCAGGGGGGTTGATAGGGAATGAAAAGCCACAACCAGTATCTTTACACACAAACATTTTTTCATATTTCTAATAGTCTTAGAATGTTTAAGATCTGGGCACTGTTTTATAACATCAAAAATTAGAAATGGCCAATAATAAGAGAATAGGTGAGTAAACTATATTTACTCAGTCCAGTATTATGTAATAATATAATGAATAATTCAACACATGATTGCAATGAAGTTTGTAGTAACTTCAAAGAAAAAAATGTCTTGAATATCCCAAATGAAACAGCAAGATTTGGTGTGAACACATGTATTTAAAAAATAAAATAAAATCCTAAGTAGGAGAAAAAATGGACACACTGTTAGCAGTGGCTATCTTTGTATAATACCTTCTTCCAACTTCTTATTTTATGCTACTTCTGTGTTATCTATAATGAGGATGAATTTATTTTATAATAGAGTTTAAAAAAATCCATGTCTTATTCTGAAGATTTTTGCTGCCAATCCCTTTACATTTCGTGGTAAAGGGGTATTGTTGAGAATAATTTTCTGTGATCAGAAGAGAAAAGGCTGCAGTATTACTGACCCACCAAGAACACATGCTTAAGAAAGGAAGCTAAAGTCTGGAAGGTACTGGATCCTCATTGATCTTTCCCACTCCAGCATGACTTCGTAAGTGGCAGCTTTAGAGAGCCTGAGCAGAGCAGACCAGGCAGTTAATGTGTCCACAGGGCCGAGGCTCTAAGGGAACTGATTGCACTCCAAGCTGGCCCCACCCTTTATCCCTTCTAAGACCTTGTGACCTTCCAGACTTATATTAGGCATTCCTAGTGATGAGTAGCCCATGCAATTGTGCCATCTCCATCCATCCTGTTTAAGAGTTCTGCTCAAATCTACTCCTTTGATGGCCCTGATCCTTCTCTATGTCTGGGGTTCACCCAGAACAAGGCTAGTTCACCAATGGCGCTTCTACTATGCTTTGACTCTCCTAGACTAGGTTTCATGAAACTATACTTTATGTCTGTTTTGCTGTGTCCTCACACACTACACAGTGCACACATGCATATGCATTCCATAAATGTAGAATGAATGAACAAGTGAAGGGATGAATAAATGAATGTGCCTTTGACTCTCTTCTTCTCCAGGCCAACTATCCCCAGTTCTCTCAGCAATTCCTCTCTGATGTGATTCCTGGACCCTTCCTCACTTTATCTGGGATGTGGTCCAACATGTCAATATTCCTATTAAAATGTGGATCTCAGAAATTTACATAATATTCTTATTGGGTCATTGGAAAAGTCATGACACATTTTTGCATAGAACAAAAGAAAAATATGTCATGACTTTTCTGACAACCCAATAGAATGGTGTGGATGGTACAGTCATAGGGACCATAACTTCCTTGATTTAAACAACCTATTTTAAAGCTGCAACATAAAATCTTTTTTGTTTTAAGATTTTTAAATTTCATGTTCTTTTATACATTAAATCATGTTATTTAACTTACAAAGTGAATATTCCAACATATGAACATTTCTCCCTAGTCCAGTTGATAAAACTGTAAATTTATCTTCAACAGATAATACCACATTTCTTTGTCCCATTAATGCTTTGCCTCTCTATTTTTCTTCTAAATGTCCTTCCTCAGACTCTACTCCTTCACACACACTGTCTCTGGTATTTACATCCATTTACTATGTTTCTATATCCTTTAGTCAATCAGTTTCAGTCATAGAGTGCGGACACTGTATTAAGTGGGGACATACAATGTCTCTCCTTCATAGCCTGGCTTGCTTTACTCATCAGTAAAACTTCCATATTCTTCCACCTTCTGTCAAAAGCCAGGGTCTTGTTTTTTTTTTTTTTAATGGCTGAATAGTATTCCATAGAACATATGTGCCACGTTTTTTCAATCCATTCATCTGTTTGTGGGCATTTGAGTTGGTTCCATGTCTTAGCAATTGTGAATAATGCCACAATAAACATTGATGTACAAGGACTTTTCCGATTAAGAATTCTTCTGACAACATGAAATCTTAATACCTACTGGCATAATCACTGATGTTCAAAAAAATCTGGACTGTACTTTAAGGGTTTGGGGCCACTGTTGTCAATTCCAGCAGCACTGTGGTTCTTCTTTTGAATATTTGACATTTCCCAATGGAGTGGGAAAAGCACAGAATGAAGAGTCAAAAGACTTAGACTGATCATTATACTGGTAGTAGCTGACAGGTGCCAGGCTCCCTCTGGGCCACCATCATGCTAAGTGCTTCATACATCCTTGTTGCCAAAAGAGATGTCAACTTTATCCACATTTCACAAATTGGGAAATGAGTTTTAGAGAGTCTAAGAAACTTGCCTAAGCTTAGCTCTATTATTTCATTGCCAAGGAACCTTGCATTTAATACTCTTTGGGTTTCATTTTCCTTACTTGTCAAATGGAGGTAATAATACTTGCCTTGGAGTTACTGGGAAGATTTATTAAAAGAATGCAGTGAAAGTAACTATTAAAACCTGTAAACTTGCCATACATTATGACACAGGCTCTGATTTTCAGGAACACTGTCTGGAGACCAAGACTCTAATTTCCTTTCCTCGTCTGCCCATTCCAGATTGCTGTCAGTCGATGTAACAAATGTTTGCTTCCTTTCTTTAATCCTGGACTTTTTTTGTAGATTAAAAATAATTACTCCCAAATGGATACATGAAAGCACAATTTCTGCCTAACATACATCAAACCACCCATAAATGTGCATTTTGATTTTATTTATTATTCTTCATTAAATCTATTTCAAGTGAAAACAAACAAATCTACTACCTCCAAGTATTAAATGATCTCAGGGCCAAAGGCTTCTTCCTGCACCACTCTTCCAGAAGAGGGCACTGTTCCCTCATAAAGCCGGCAGTCCTTTGCTTTCAAAATGGGATCATCAGATTTTGGAGAGAGGTACATTTTCCCAGGGACCTCAGAAACAAATGTGAACCAAAGTACTAGGAATTAATAATAAGGACAATGCCATTTGGATTTACCTTTTGAAGAGAAAATCCACTTAGAAAATGCTGAATGTTGATTTTGTTCTGTGATTTTAGGTCTGGTATCCTGTTACTTAGAAGTCACAGAATGTGAGAGAGCCTCATAAAACGTTTAGCTCACAGACCACAGAGAAAGTCCACAAGCTGAATTCAGTCCACATTCAAATTTTGTTTTCTCTGCACCAATTTATTACTATTATGAGACTGATCGATTAACCAGGAGATTGTCCATAAAACACACATTTCTTAGCATTTCTTTCAAAACAAATTAAAATTTCTCACAATGCTAGGCCCATATCCTCTATGGCAACAGCTGGCTGGAAGGCAGTACATTCTGACCCTTTTGGACAGGGCATATGCTTGCTAGTTCCTCACAGTGCCATCCAGCCCCACCTATTCATGTATCTTCTACCTAGACCTAAAAGCACTTGACTTCATGACCTGTAGATTCTGGTCTAATATTTTCATATTATCGATGACAAATATGGAGGCCAGACATAGTGAGGGCTTTGCTCAAGGTTGCATCACAAGTGAGTATTCCCAATTCTTAGGATCATGGTCCTTTCCCATTCCTGGGCCGTGTCCCAGAGATAAAGGTTGGTCCTTTCTCTTGTCCAAACCATAGTCAGAAAACACTAGTCTTTTACTCCTCTCTTCCAGGAGGCTGGGATTTCTCGGCAAATAGGAGGGACTATGGGGAGGTTCCAAACAGAGTAAGATGTGAAGAGAGGCTTTGGAAGGCAGGAAGAGAGAGGAGAGGAGGGAGAAATGTGGAGAGAAAGACTTCCACTAGTTCTTCTGGCTCCTGTTCTTCGCTACTCCTGTTCTCCCAGGCCAGTTTTGCTTCTCAGACTCCTGATTTTTTAGCTGATGCACAGGACTTGAAGAGCATGGATCCAGAGAGACTTAGTTATTTCAAATTTCTGGCTCAGTTATGGTGTTCCCCAGGTAGTGCCACCACTTGGAAGACTGAAACCTAAGGAAGGCACAGATTTGGCTCCTGGTCAGTCTGATCACTTAGACTAGCCCAGTTATGGTGTTCCCCAGGTAGTGCCACCACTTGGAAGACTGAAGCCTAAGGAAGGCACAGATTTGGCTCCTGGTCAGTCTGATCAGTCAGACTCACTTGTGTGTCCCTATAGTTTTAGCTAAGGAGCAAGAGGATCCTGACCCAGTAAGACCCTGCCAAAATGCTTATCTCTGTCTCCTTTTTTTTTTTTTTCCCTCTTTCACTTTCTCCCTTCTCTCTCTTAAAAAAAAAAAAATCTGAGACTTGTTTTTTTTCATCTGTAAAGTAGAACACTATTGCTTTGTGGAGCCAATAATGGAACACTATTGCTATGTGAAAAATCATCTGCTCTATGAATACAGTATCTGTAGTTCATTCAGTTATTGACTGCCTACTAATTGTCAAAGGTTGGGGCACAACTTTGCCTGGAACTGGGAAATTCTCAGAAGATGGGGAGCAAACACTGGAAAGAAAAAGAGTAAGCAAGCTCCTTGCTATATTGTCACGATTCTGTGCCTTTGGCCTCAATCCTTCCACATTCCAACAACTTCTTCTTTTTATTTTTTTTCCCTAAATCAGTGGTTCTGAGCTTAGCTCCCCATTAAAATATCCTGGGAAGATTTAAAAAATCTTATTGCCCAGGCTGCCCCCAGATCAAGTAAATCAGAATCTCTTGGGAGTGTGATCTAGTCATGAGTGCTGTTTAAAATGACCCATGTGACTCCAATGTGCCACACAGGTGAGAACCACTGACTTAAGTCCTCTCCCTACCATGTCATGGCCCAAGCCTCTCTCTTACCTAAGAACCACCTAGAGCACACAGTTCCTTTTCTGTAACCCTACCCCTGCCCTTGGGTTCTTGACATATTAATTAAACCCTCCTGAGCCCCAATTTTCCTATAAGGAAAACAGGGTGTAGAGGAGACAATTGGCAGCTGATCTAGCATCTATTACCTACTTGTTTCTCCTAAGCAGAAACAGATTTTGGAAGCCAACGGGTAGGTCTCAGTGACCCAAGGGTTATTTAATCAATCTCTTTATGATAATGACTATAGACTCATTGATAAATAAATGTAAGAAGGAGCATCTAGAAAACGTTTTTCTTGCTCCTGAGAGAAAAATAAAAAGAGCATTGTGTGGTATCTTGATTCCATAATTGGAGCCACTGTCGCCACTGTGTGACCAGCCTGAGGATGAAAGCAACATAGGGCCACATCATCTAATGGAAGGTGGCTAATTGGAGGGTTTAGAAGATTAATGTCACATGGATGATGAGAAGAGAACTAACTTTACTGAGTCCTTGTCATATGCCAGACCCTCTTTAAATCCAGTATGATATCTACCAGTTCATGCAATGATAACTATGGTCTGGCATTATAAAAAAATCAGCTTATGGATGTAGACTGTTTATCATTTTCACTCTAACATTTAGGTCAAAGGATTTGACTTTCTAAACCTCAGTTTTCTCATTTATAAGATAGAAATAATAAAATCTACTCATCATAGAGTTGTTAGAGAGATTAAGAGAAATAATCTATATAAATAATCTAGCATAGCATTAGGACTCAATGAAAACCAGGTCTTACTAATTTTTACCAACTCTGTAAGGTAGGTGATTTAGTCAGTTTTCCCATTGGTAATGACTGAGTACCACAGACTGGGTAATTTATAAGAATAGAGGTCTATTTAGCTCACGGTTTTGGAGGTCCAAGATCAAGGGGTCACATTTGCTGAGGTTCTTTTTGCTGGTGGGAGCTCTCTGCAGAGTTCCAAGGTGGTGCAGGGCATCCCACAACAAGAAGGTAAGAGCATGTGTCTGCTTCTATGTGTCTTTGTCAGCTCTTTCTTTCCCACTCTTCTTATAAAGCCACCAGAATTTAATTATGGGGTCCCCCATGGCTTTATTTTGTCAGAGGGCACATGCACTCATTTGAGAGAGAGACAGAAAGAGGGAGAGAAAGCATTCCCCCAATGGGGCATGGCCATGCCACAATCTCTTCTCTCCGATTTCTCCATCCTGTCAGGATTTGGGGCATGCATACACAAGCACCCAGCATGTTATTCAAGCCACTAGAACTGGGATCCACACAGTTGGCCATGTGGGATCTAGCTGTCTTAAACACTAAGCTATGGATCTGGCCCCCCAATGACTTTTATATAATCCTAATCACCTCTTAAAAGCTCTGCCTCTTAATACTATTGTAGCATTAGTTAGAATAAGTTTTTATCCTCCTAATATCATTACAATGGCAATTAAGTTTCTAACAAATGAACTTTTGGAGGACACATTAAATGATAGCAGCAGACTATTATTATTATTATTATTGTTATCCACTTTATGTATATGAATAAAATGAGAATTTCAAAACACAAGTGGACTTGCCTAAGATCTCACAATGTGTAAATGGCAGAGTTGAAATTTAAACTCGAGAATCCTTACTCCTAATCTACTGATTGTGTTTTTTCCCTTCTCTCCTTCTTAGCATACTCAGATCAGGAAATCTCAACACTCTCTCGCAGTGAGGGAATTCTTCCACAAGAACAGATTTTCAAGAAAATCAAATACAAGGACAGACTGAGCTTGAGGCATGGATGTAATAGAGTAGGTGTGAAAGACCAGTTACCCCTTTCAGTAGGACATAAGTGGAGCTTGCAAGTAACAAAGGCTCTTAGGGCCATAGACTTTCAGGATTCCAAGAACCTTTCAGAGATTATACAGCCCAGTGTCAACCCATGTTAGAATTCCCACTTGTCCACCCTTTGAGATGGAGGATTTCCAAACTTTCCAGAGCAGGGCAGTTCTAATTATTAAAAATATCTACCATTCATTGAGATGACATTTGCCTTTCTCCAACTTCCACCCATTGGTGCTAATTGCAGGCTCTAGGAAAGAGAGCACAACTCTGATTCCTTTGCTGCCTGGAAGGCGGCCCCTTAGAACCATGGTGACAGCAATTCACCTCACCCCTGAGTCTTCTTCTCACCTCCAAGGTCCTCCCTCCTGCAACTTTCTGATCTTCGATAATACGGTTGCTGATTCTACCTTTATCCTGACCCCTTTTTTGATATATTGAGAAATGGAATTAGAACTTAAGGAAGGACTTTCTAACAATCAGAGCAGTTCTGCAATGCAAGTGGCTGGTTTGAAGCATTATGGTTTGTACATAAATTATACTGAAAAACAGTTGTGGGGAAAAACTTTTACCCAATGTGATGGACATTTGTTGTGTTTGTTTGTTTAACATCCATCCCATTTCCTTTGGGACTATGATTAAAAGTCACTTGTGTGAATGACCAAGGTCTTTTGGATACTGTCTAGCTAAGATAGCTAGCAAGGTGTCCTGCTCTCGCCTTGCCATAGTAGATATATGGCCCTCACTGGACTAACCAGATCTCCTTTTCCTATTTGGGCAGGAATTCAGGTGGGTGATTTGAGCTGACCAGTTGTCCCAGGGGCACTTGCAAGAGTCTTTGAAAGTTCCTTGGGAGCAATTTTCCTCCTCTTCCTGTCTTTCTAAGTTTGCTCCCAGCTTTACATTTTTTTAAAAGAATTATTTAATTTTATTTATTCATCCATTTATTTTAATT
>NW_006159930.1:1178145-1192669 GCF_000334495.1 Tupaia belangeri chinensis
ATTTGGAGGGGGGGGGGAGAGAGAGAGAGAGAGAGAGAGAGAGAGAGAGAGAGAAAGTGAAAGCAAGCCACCAGTTCTGGTACTTGAACCATGGCTGGCCATGTGGGAGTGTCCAGCACCTTAACCACCATGCCATCTGCTGGTCCCCCCAGCTTTCCTTTTGAATTTGTGAATTTCTTCATGTTTTCCCAACACACTTCTTTCTGGCATGTACTAGCCAGATGCAATGTCTGCTACTTAAAACTAAAACTCTCTGATTTATTTAGTAATGAAATAAAGGGAAAAATAACTTCATGGGCAGTGATAAAATAGCCTCAAAACAAAGATAAAAAGAAATATATATATATATAATTTACTTTAATGTCTATTATTTTTGTGTATATATATTTATTTTATATGATGTACATGTATGACAAATACTTTAATGATGTTTTAGAAAATTAAGTTGTAAAATAGCAGGTGCTCATTATATAGAAATATACAAAATGCAGAAAGAAAATCACATGTTATATGTAAAAAATTATTGTTTACCTGCCAAAAGAGAGAGTCTATGCCCAGGGCAGAATTTATACCATTCCATACTAGCCCAGCTTCTTGGTTACCTTTTGGTCTGTTTTGATTTCCCTGGAAATGTGGGCCAGTGCTTATTTTCACAGCCAAATTAATTAATGAGAAAATCCTCAGACTTTCCATTTATCACTTCCAAACACCCACTTTTGATGAGTCAGTTGCCATTTGAACAATATAGGATAATTTTCAAATTAATTAAAACAGGACAACAATATAGCTCATTTCTTACTCAAGTTTCTCCAAGGGATTCGGACTTCATTAATCTTTGGATCACCACTCTCAAAGAGGGAAAGGACATTAGTCATGTTTCTCCAGTGGGGGAGGAACAGAGAGAGTGAGTGGTTTGTCAGTTAACAGAAGTGCTAGCATAACTGGGACTATATATCCAGCTTGGAGTTTTTCTTAAAAAGAATTTTTTTTGTGTGCCACTAAACAACCCATCAGCCATATTTGTGTACTTAGTGGATACCTATTATGTGCTGTGAGTACTTAGGGGAATGTGAAATAAGAACAACTACGGGATCTAACTCCTATCCCCTTATAGTTCAAGAAGAAAGGAGAGAGACAGATCCATTAGGAAATAAAGAAGAACAGAGACAGCACTGTGTTGCTTATTAAATATAAAGCTGCTGTTTATTTTTTTCTCTGAACACAGTTTAAAAATCATATCTCTTAGGACCAGCAATTGGCGTAATGGCTATGTCGCTGGACTCCCATGTAGTCAACTGTGGTTCGAGTCCCAGACCCGGTGACTTAAACTCACGGTGGGAGTGTGTGCGTGCGTGCCCGAGACCCCAAGAGGAGAATGGAGGAGAAGGGATTGCTGCGTGGCCATCCCCCCTGGGTGGTGATTTCTCGCTTTCTGGCTCTCTGTCTCTGTCTTTCTGGTGAGTGCACGTGCCCTATAGCAAAAACCTCTCAAAACAAAACAAAACAAGTCTCTTAGCATTTGTACCTTTTCTTTGCTTTTGCAAATATTTGTTAATACCAGTTATGCACAAGGCCCTCAAACATCTCCTTTCTTAACGTTCACAACCAACAAGTGAAGGAAGCACTGCCACTTCTGTCCTATAGGTGAAGGTATGGAGCTTTCCTTTCAGGTAAGCCCTCTCCCTTCTCTCTCTCCCCTCTCTTGCTGGTTCCTCTTGTGTACTGCTGTGACCTTTCCCCATTGTGCTCCCATGTCTTATGGTTTTCTCTTAGCCTATCTGTCTCTCCTTCTCTTGAACTTAAGAGTCATAACCACATAACACCAGACAACTCCTAGGTTTCCTGTAGACATGACACTCAGAATGCCTGAAACCAAAACCCCTTTCTTTTCTCCCCCAAACCTGTTCCTCTCCTTTTGTTTCTAATCCTGGCTGGTAGGTGCCATCCACCAACACCCTAGCCACAGTCATGAGAATCAGCCTGGATGCCTCCCTCTCCAGTAGATCCCTCTCTCATCCAATCAGCCATCGTTTCTACTTCCTATAGTCACTGCAGAACCGTTCTCTTTTCTCTATGACTGTGGTCCTGGAGGCTCTCACCCTTTGTCTGCTCTTCAGTACCTCAGCCTTTTTTTCCTCCTATATTCCTCTTCTTCAATGTATCCTCCATGCTACAGTCAAAGAGATCTTCTATAAATGCAAATGTAATCATGCTATCCACCTGGTTTAAAATCATTCAGTGCCCTGGGTACAACAACCAAACTTTCATCCGTGACATATAAAGTCTCTTAGGATCTATTTTTAGTCTACCTCACCTTCTTACTTTTGCTTTATTTATTTATTTTCCTGCCTGGGACTTTTTCCATTCCCTTCTCACCTACCAAACTCCTGTTCATCTGTAAAGACCTAGCTAAGATGCCATCTCCTTCAGGAAGTCTTCTTTGACTTCCAAGATGGGGAACTTTTTGGGAGGGAAGAAAGTGAGGACAGGTATTTACTTCCCTGATACCTTCCCTGTATGTTCACTGTGGTCTGGCTACGATCCTCAACTGTCAGTCACTGCTCCTTAACACAATTCTTCCCTTCCAGGAGCCTTTAGCCAATCCCTCCCTTAGGTTTTTGAATCTCAGAGTGGTAATGGCACCATTGTTGCTGCCCTGGGTTCCTACATGGCCCCTGCAAGTTCCCTACAGCTACCTGTGTCCTGTGAGCATTCCCCATATAAACACACATTCTCTGAATTATTCTAATTTGGATGCCCTGTCTGTTTCACATCAGGATCCTGTCTGGCCTACCAATATTTTATAAATAGAACCACATTTTCCTCTGTTGCCATCTCAAAGCTACATTATCTTTGTTTCTGATTGAACTTTCACTGGCCTTCACTTGAAGTGCTTGGCTTAAAGCTGAGGCAACAAACAGTTTTTTAATCCTACCTTCAAAAGAGTGAAAAAACTATAAAAATCCACTACTTTAATTTCCAGGACACAGATCTTATCATAGAATTACTAACCAACTATTTATGCATCTATTTTGCCATTAGACTGCATGCATTTTGATAGTAGGAACTGGGTCTTCTTCAACATTCATCCCCCAAGCCCGGCCTTATGCCTGGAGTACAACAGACATTCATTCAGCAAATATGCAATGAATGAATACATTACCGGTAAGCCTCACAAGATACATGCAGAATAATGACTGACTAAGTGGGGAAAGAGCTGATGTCCCAAATCTAACATTTGTAGGGGTTGCAGTTATTAACAAGTGAGCTCCCCTTTTTCTTTGGTCCCTATGGCTGGCAGGAGGAGTGTCATTTTGGCAGAATTGGGAATTTCCTGAAGAACTGAGACTATTTCTCCTACCCAAAGTACCTTTAGAACACGTACTTGGAGAAAGAACACTACTGGAGTAGAACCAGTAACCAAGCTCTCACTCCTATCGTCTCCCTAGCCCCCCTTCAGATTTGACAGCTCTGTAGGAAACCAATTTGCTGTTAATCACAAGGGAGTTTTATTTACTCTGTTGAAAGAATTGAAAAGCAGTCGTTTTTATTAGTGCCACAGCTGGTTCCTCCATCATGGAAGAAATACAATTATGCGTCTTCCTATGGCTGAATGCAGACAGCTCCAACCTCATTATTCATTCTAGTAGGAAGCAGGCTTTTATAATGAGCAGGGGGAAAAAACGCACTGAACTCTCATTTATGCGTAAAGGGAACAAATTTTAGTTCCTAGAATGGCATGGTCACTGTCACTACAGAAAAACCAAAAAAGACTGTTTTACTTTTGGTTACATACTGCGGCATGATAGCTTTAGAGGCAGAACCGAAGGGGACATTCTAGTGTGGTGAGAAGAGTGTAGGTTTTGGCATCAGGCCAGTCTGGGCTCCCACCCTGGCTTTGCCTCTTATCACCTGTGGATAGGGGGCATATTAGTTCTTCTGAGCTTCCATTTTCTTATTGGAAAATTGGAACCATTACTAGAACAGCTTTCCAGGGTGGTAGTGAGGGTTAAAGATCAAGTCACTAACCAGTTTGCAGCACCCACTATGACAGGATCCACCCCTGATACTGCTCCAGTGTCATTTCCCACCCCTCAAAGGAGGCCTCTCTCCAGCAGTCAGAGTGAGCTGCTAAGCTCTCCCAGAACTGCTATGGTTTCCATGTTGGTACCTTTACCTGAGTCACTCTCCTTTTCATTTCCCTCCTCTGACAAACTTCTCTTCTTACAAGACAATTTCCTTACCTTAGCATGTCTCCTAGACTGACACCAGCCCCTTTCTCAGGTTCCATCATTACCCTTTGGGCATAACCCACTACAGGAAGTGGCCACATGTTGCAATGAGCTTGTGTGCTGATGTGTCTATTCCAAGCATCATGTGTCAGCTCCTGCTACAGTCTGTGCATCCCCGCCAAATTCATGCGTTCAAATTTGGTGAGCCATTGGTGACACCACACTACAAACCATTTTTAAGTCTTGACACCGTGGCGTTGAGAGGGTAAAGACTTAAACTGTTGAAAGATGGGGACTTTGGAAAGTGATTAGGCATTAGGGTGGGTCCCCATGATTGAGTCCAAGTGGGTTTGTGAAACAGAGAAGGGCCCTGTGTGTCTTTTGCCATCTTGCTGCAAGAGGACCCTCACCAGATATTCCCTTTAACCTTAGACCTCTAAATCATGAATGGAATAAACTTCTGTTTTTATAAATTATCCAGACTCATGTATTTCTGTTATTAACAACAGCACAGAAGAGGACAGCTTCTTAAAGAGCGAAGACTATTATTTTCACTTCCATTGCTGAGTGCTCTGGCACAGTAGCAGGCAGAATTGGTGGTCAGTAAGTAATTTATTGAATCAGTGAATGAAGGCTTAGGTCAAGTACCTATTGCCATGCATGGATGTGGTAGGCACTGGTGAGAGCTTAAGTTAGACCATTTCCAACTTTTCTCTCCTGCGACCTCCTGCCATAGAAGCTCTGAAGCTGTTAAGGATTTGGGAGAGCCATGTTTCGACCAGTGAGACATTAGAGGAAGTCTATTGTGGGGGTGCTTGTGTTGCCATTACTTATCCTCATACATCCTAATTGGATGAGGATGTCAATCCATGGACATGGAGCACCGGGGACAGTACCTGCACAGTGCAGGGAGGGAAGCAACACCTTGACCAAATTTGGGACCTGCTTTGTTTGAGAAGGCCTGGACAGATGGCTCTCACCTTTGTTTCTTGTTTACCCCCTCTCCCACTACCGACAGAGGACAGGTTCCTCCTTTTGGAGAGGTCGATTGCTCCCCTGAGCTCTGGACCCTTCACCTCTTGCTTTTTTGAGGACTTTGTGCTATTGATGCATCTCTTGTTCCTTACTCCTCCCCAGAAGCTTAATTTATTTATAAATATTTTACCAGAGGGCATGTGTGCTGGCCAGACATAGACAGGGTGGGGTGGGGAGTAAGAAAGAACCTCCCCATGGGGCATGGCCACACCACGATCTCTTCTCCATTTTCCTTTTGGGATTTTGAGCACACAAACATGTGCTCAGTGTGTATTTCAGGACAATTTTGAACCACGCAATCGGCCATGTGAGATCTATCTGCCTTAACCACTGTGCTGCTGACTGGTCCATTGTTGACATTTTTTTAAAAGATTTTTATTTTTATGCCAAAGGACACACAAGATGGGAGGGAGAAAGAGAGAAGAAAGGGAGGAAGAGAAAAGAAAGGGAGAAAGTAGCCACAATGGGGCCTGGTCATGCTGCAATCCCTTTTCTTTGGATTCTCTTTCCAATTGGGATCCTAGGCATGGACATACGTGGGCATGTCCAGGGTGTTTCCAAGTCACCAGGTCAGGACTTGAATCTTGGTCAGCCATGTGGAATCTGGCTTCCTCTATCTCACACTTAATCACTGCACTATGGGTCAGGCCCTTCAAAAGCATTTTAATAGTCTCCTGCCCCTTTCATCTTAGAACAAATACCAACCATCAAAAGAAAGTCAGCTTTCATATCAACTCTTCCCCAGTCCCATGCTTTCTCTTTCCATCTTTTCACAGCTGAACTCCTTTGTATTTGTCTATGAAACCTGTTTTTATTCTTCATCTCCTACCCACTCTTCCTGATGACGCAGAGTTTAATGAGTGAGTTGACTCCTTGGAGTCTGCAAGAAGCAAGATAAAAAAGGGCAAGGATTGTTTTCATCCTACAAAGGGAGCCTAGAGAGAAGGGATAGCTGAGAGGTGATAGAGTTCCCCCATGAAGAGACCATGCTGAATGAAGAATGGAATTCCCTGGTTCCTCTGGGCCTTCCTTACCTGATGTACAGTCTGGGCTTACACACACTGAGCAAAACCCATGGTTCTCTAGGCTCATAACATAAATGTACACAGTTTCCTCCCAAATAAGAGTCCTTAAGCTGGAAGCATCTGATTCCTGATCCTGCCGAATCTAACCAGAACCAATCCCCCTGCACCTAACTGATAGCTTTTCTTGTAATAAGGAGGGGGCAGTAGCTTCAGTGAAGTCTGGACAATGCCAAGAAAAGAAAGTTGAGAAGGTAAAACACATATGCAATGCAAGTCTTAAATTTTTCCCTGTGTTTTTCTTTTCTCCAATTTCCTAGTCATCCATGATGAGAAAAGGCTAAGGACAGATGCTGTTGACCTCACTCTGATGTTGTCCACTTGGGAAATCATCATGCAGCATCAGAAATTCCATACCTGATAGCCCCAGAAGATTACAGGTAGTGTTTGTGAAGGTCAAGAGCTCATTTGATTTTCTTAACAAATATGTAAGATAAGGGCCCTTGACGGCCCAAATTACAAAGAGACTGAGGTTCAGAGCATATCAGAGTGAGCAGCAGCTACCATTTGCAAGGCCCACCACATATGAGGCACTGACTTGGCTAAACACTTAGAAGACATTGACTTCTTTAATCCTCACAGCCACAGCCTTATAAGCAGGTTTTATTGCCCCATTTTTGCAGGTGATGAGATAGGGTTTGGTACCAGACAAGGCTGCCTCTGCTACTTACTGATTAGGTGGATGACACTGATGACATTCTTAAGTTGTCTGGGCTTCAGTTTACCATCTATAAAATGTAAGAGCTAGATTGACTGGGCAGGAAGGTCCATTCCAGTTGAACTCTCTTTGACCTAATAATTACTAAGGATTGCCTCGTAACTCTCAACTATTAGTGTCAGCTCTATATATTGAAGTTACTGAAAACAAGTTATTTCAGTTTTAGGAGAGAGGATAAAGTAGATGGATAAAGAACTGGTTAATCTGTAACCGTCATTTTGTTCCCTTCTTACTAGGCTATTCTTAGTGGGCCTTTTAGAACATTTTGCAAATTCCTCTACATTTTAAAACCTGGGATGTAGGAATCAGACAGAAGACCCAAATCCAAGGACCAGCAGACGGCATAATGTCTATGTCACTGGATTCCCATGTACTCAACTGCAATTCGAGTCCCGGACCCAGTGACATAAACTTACGCCGGGTGCATGTGTGTGCATGCCCAAGGTCCTGAGAGGAGAATAGAGACAATCTGCAGAAGTTAGCATTTTGAGCCTCAGTTTCCTCATCTGTGAAAGTAGGTGCTCATGGTGTTGTTAAGAAGAATAAGCAATGGGGGACCAGCAGATGGCATAATGGTTACATTGCTGGACTCCCACATAGTCAACCGCCGTTCAAGTCCTGTACCTGGCAGCTTAAAACTCACGCCAGAAGTGTGTGTGTGTATGTGTGTGTGTGTGTGTGTGTGTGTGTGCCGAGAGGAGAATGGAGAAGGGACTGTGGCATGGCCATCCCTCCCCCCTGGGAGGTCATTTCTTGCTTTCTGTCTTTCCAATGAGTGCGTGCACCCTATAGAAAAATCTTTCTAAAAAAAAAAAAGTAAGCAAAAGAAAGTATGCAAATCTGCTTGATATGTACTTGGTGCTTGACAAATGGTAGTACTTATTTGTTTTAAAAAATATTTTGCTTAATCCATTGCACATTAAAGTGACCCGTGGGTTTACAGGCTTAACATTTGGAATTTACAAATCTACCCCTCCTCACTGCACACTTGTACTCCAGTTAAAATATGCCGCCCTGCTCAGGGTGTCCAGTCTTCTGTTGTCCTGTAAAACTGCACAAGCAAGTTGGCGAAGGTAGGTGGAATCAGGGTGTGTTTTCAGCAACAAGTGAGGAGAGGAGCTGAGCGGGTGGTTCTGAACACACGGCCCAGGGAGTGACAGCAGAGGGGGAGTGATGCCGAAATGATAATATTAGAGTACACAGAATAATTCACAGCTGCCAGGTCATGCAACTTGAGAACTGCTGCTTCAGAACAGTCAACTCTTCCACATTGTTGCTAAGAGACGGGGGTGGTGGGTAGGTATTCATCCATCTTATGAAAGGGAGGGGGAAAATGTAAACAGAGATGCACTTCAGATTTTGGAAATGATTTTATGGACTCCCGTTCTGTGAATGCTAACAACTCTGGAGATGCCTCTGAAGATATGTTAGACAAGTGGGCAGGTGTTGAGCCCCTACTGTGTGCCAGGCATACTGTGGGCTCTGGGAAGAGAGCAGTGGATACTACCTGCCTTCACAGGGATGCTGTTGGATTCAGTCTTCTCATTTGATAGTTGAGGGGTCTAATTGAGGCCTTGAAAGGGGGATAACCTGTTTACAGTCTTGAGGCGACTTACTGGAAAGGCTGATCTTAAAACCCTGGGCTTCTTAAATTCTAGATCAGGACCTCTTCCATTTGTGGTTGAGCGTTTCCTAAAACAAAAACATCCAAAGTGCTCCAAAATCCAAAACATTTTGAGTACTGACACGATATGAAATTGCTATACCTGAACTCATGTGACAGGTCATACTGAAAAATGCAAATGAAAAAATCTTCAGGCTACGTGTATATGAAACATAAATGAATTTTGAGTTTAGACTTGAGTCCCATCCCCAAGATATCTCAGTATGTATATTTAAATACTCCAAAATCTGAAGCAGTTCTGGTCCTAAGCACGTTAAATAGGGGATGCTCAACCTATACCACATTTTGTAGAAGAGATTCATCTGCAGCAGATTTTAATGTCAGCTAAGACTTCAGTACCTTGGCTAAATACACAAAGATCATCACTCTGGAAATTTCTGGAAATATGTCCAAAAAGTATGTTCCTTTCATTTCACTGTCCCTTTGAGAAAGGTGTGTTTTCAGCAACAAGTGAGGAGAGGAGCTGAGCGGGTGGTTCTGAACACACGGCCCAGGGAGTGACAGCAGAGGGGGAGTGATGCCGAAATGATAATATTAGAGTACACAGAATAATTCACAGCTGCCAGGTCATGCAACTTGAGAACTGCTGCTTCAGAACAGTCAACTCTTCCACATTGTTGCTAAGAGACGGGGGTGGTGGGTAGGTATTCATCCATCTTATGAAAGGGAGGGGGAAAATGTAAACAGAGATGCACTTCAGATTTTGGAAATGATTTTATGGACTCCCGTTCTGTGAATGCTAACAACTCTGGAGATGCCTCTGAAGATATGTTAGACAAGTGGGCAGGTGTTGAGCCCCTACTGTGTGCCAGGCATACTGTGGGCTCTGGGAAGAGAGCAGTGGATACTACCTGCCTTCACAGGGATGCTGTTGGATTCAGTCTTCTCATTTGATAGTTGAGGGGTCTAATTGAGGCCTTGAAAGGGGGATAACCTGTTTACAGTCTTGAGGCGACTTACTGGAAAGGCTGATCTTAAAACCCTGGGCTTCTTAAATTCTAGATCAGGACCTCTTCCATTTGTGGTTGAGCGTTTCCTAAAACAAAAACATCCAAAGTGCTCCAAAATCCAAAACATTTTGAGTACTGACACGATATGAAATTGCTATACCTGAACTCATGTGACAGGTCATACTGAAAAATGCAAATGAAAAAATCTTCAGGCTACGTGTATATGAAACATAAATGAATTTTGAGTTTAGACTTGAGTCCCATCCCCAAGATATCTCAGTATGTATATTTAAATACTCCAAAATCTGAAGCAGTTCTGGTCCTAAGCACGTTAAATAGGGGATGCTCAACCTATACCACATTTTGTAGAAGAGATTCATCTGCAGCAGATTTTAATGTCAGCTAAGACTTCAGTACCTTGGCTAAATACACAAAGATCATCACTCTGGAAATTTCTGGAAATATGTCCAAAAAGTATGTTCCTTTCATTTCACTGTCCCTTTGAGAAATTTAGGATTTATTCAGAGTCCTCGTCTTGCATTATGACCGTCAGTTGCATGAGACTATAGACTATGAACAGAGATGATAGGATAAAACCAGGAGAAGATCTGGGTATCTCACAGCTGCTGAAAATTAGCAAGACACAGTAGTTCAGTGATCTGGGTCCTGCGCCCGTTTCTGTGCCTCACTACCTGTGGTCTTCATCTCTCTGGGCCTCAGTTTTACTCACTTGTGAAATGAAGGAATGGGTTAGAAGGATCTCAGAATTTTTCTCCAGCTCCGAGTCACCCAACAAGATCTAAGTTGTAATTCCAGAAAGTAGCCATAGTTTTGAAGCTGGAAACTTGAGTGTTAATACCTCCTCCTTTGTGCACTCATGGTCCAGGGAAGGGTGCTATTCTGGCACGTGTCCCATTATGCCTACTGAGCAGCTGTTTCAGTCTTTGTAATCCCCAAGAAGTTTGTGCTCCTGCATGGCAAGGACAACATCCTACTCACTCTGCGTGGCTATTTGTAGAGGCCTTTTATCCCCTCCAGATTGTGACTACACTGATGGCAGGGACTATGCCTATTTATCCCTCTGCCTCAATGCTTGTCACTGAGTAGTCAGTAGATATTTATGCAGTAAAGAATAAATGGATAATGACTGGATGAGAAAACTGTATTTTTCAGGCTCAATAAAGCAAAAGATACAAAAGAGTCTTCCCTGACAAACTTCCTAAAGTGATCCCAGAATTAAACACTGAGGCTAGGGAGGTTATTCATGACCTTGCACCAAAGTCACACAGAAAGCAACAAAGCCGGGGCTATTACCCTTTCTCCTTTTCTTTCTTTCGTACTATGCCACACAAGGGTGTCTAGCACTAAGTAAGGGTGTTGAAGACAGTGACTTTTGACAAAAATTTATCAGAACAAAATGAATTTCGAAGTAGCTAAAAGCATGGGCTTTGGAGTTTGACAGGAGTAGGTTTTAAATCCCACTGGGCCTCTGACTATTGGTATGCTCTGTGGCAACTTAACCTCTCTGAACTTGGTTTCCTCACATGTACAGTGGAAGTGATAACACCTCTAATACCTCCCTTACAGGCTGATTCTGTGAGGTCATTTGAAGGCTTATGGTTAACCTGAATTAGAGATTGGATGGGAATTCTAGCACACCAAGTCTCATTGTCCTGGTTAATTTGCTACTTCAAAGCAGTCAGTGGGTTCTTCTCCTTTATCTCTTTTGAACTGCCATTCATGGCTCAGATAATAAATAGCCTTCTATATATACAGTGTGCATTTTCTACCAGACCTGCTGGTACCTATTTTTCAGCCTACTAAAGCAGACCAGGCCTAAAGTAGACCAACCAGCACAAATCAGTAAGTGCTGGTAGGTGTTTTTGCTCTTTCTGCTGCTCAGCCTGAGCTAAAGTTCGATCTTTTTGGCTCTCCAGCTCACAGTTGCTGCCTGCCAGCACCACGAACCTTTCTTGAGACTGACACAATTTTAAGTCAACACAGCCTGCACAGAGACACAGGGAAAAGGCTTCCGGTGTGAGCTTGCCGTGAGTCAGACAACCATGCATACGCTGGATAGGATTGGCAGATGCCATCAGCATGTGCCCCTTAGAAACTTGTTCTGTGGCCTGGAGAAGAGCCCAGAATACAGGGTCCGAGAGGCAGCACCTCTGCTTTCTGGAAAAGAAGCTGCTGTGTTGTGTGTTTCCTCAACACGCACAGTGGCTTCTTCCAGACTCGAATGTCCCTCTTACTGCTCACTGGAAGTGAGCTTTGAACATTTCACACAGGAAGATGACTCGTGCTTTCAGTAAGATGCAAAGCCTTTGAGAGGAAATGGCTTGAAGTGTTTAAATATTAAATATTAGCCTGCTGGGGCCAGCAGATGGCATGATGTTTAAGGGGCTGATCTCCCACCGGCACAGTTCCAGTCCTAGACCCAGTGGCTTGA
This sequence comes from Tupaia belangeri chinensis, assembly GCF_000334495.1. Lineage (NCBI taxonomy): Eukaryota > Metazoa > Chordata > Mammalia > Scandentia > Tupaiidae > Tupaia > Tupaia belangeri. Next base: position 1,190,299 of record NW_006159930.1, read on the forward strand.
AAATCTCGTCGGCTGCCTGTCTGTGCATGCCCAAAATCCCAAGAGGAGAATGGAGGAGAAGGCAGTGTGGCCATTGGCCCTGGGAGAGGGGTGATTTCTCACTTTCTCTCTCTCTGTTTCTCTCTAGTGAGCAGAGAATGCTATGGCAACAATCTAAAAAAAAAATTAGTCTGCTTTTCCTCTGTCAAATCTCTCAACTTGAATGGGAGCCCTTTATCTGCACACTTATCAAGTTGTGACATTCCTTGAACACTGGGGTAGATTTTTAATCTGTTCTTACGCTGGTTACAATTTTTCATTCTGGCTGAGCACCACTTCCTTCCTGTTGCTGCAGCACCCGCTGTAGAGAGGATATCGTCATAGCAATGGGAATAACACAAACAGCATGGAGCTTTTACAGAGGGAAGTAAACAGACATAAAAAAATAACAGCTCACTTTTGCAATGGCTCAGTCTTGAGTACAAGGCACTTTGAAAGTTTAGCATGCCTGAATAAGCAGGAGGTTGAAACCGGGACAAGGCAGGACTAGCCTCTTGACCCCACTTGAGTCAGTTTAGGAACAAGGCAGTTTAGGAGACCTTGTACAGTAACCAAGGGCCTGAGTTAGGAATGGATTTTGGCCACCAGCTAATGGGACAGCAGCAGGCTCTGGGCTCAGGTAAGGGACAAGGAGGCAGAAACTAGAATCATGTGGAATTGGGAAAGGCGACCCAGAGCCTGACTTTGGACTTGGAGAGGCATAGAATTTAATCTCACTTTTGGTACTTAACTAGTTGTGTGACTTTGAGTGGGTTTACTTCCTGGGGCTCATCGCAAAATAATTCCTAGAGAGGTAACACAGTGACCAAAATCATAAACAGACTTGGGCTAGAGACCTTGGTCCCTTTTTTATAAACTATAAGTTGCTTATCTTCCATAACCCTCAGTTTCAGTATGTGTGAAAAGGGAGATAAGAGGAACCAGCAGTTAGCATAATAGCTATGTTGCTTGACTCCCACGTAGTCGATCGCAGTTCGCGTCTCGGATCTGGTGGCTTAAACTCAACGCTGGGCACGTACGCATGCCCAAGATCACCAGAGGAGAATGGAGGAGAAGGGATTGCAGCGTGGCCATCTGCCCTGGGGGTGATTTCTTGCTTTCTGTCTCTCTGTCTCTCTCTGTCTGTCTGGCGAGCGCACGCGCCCTATAGCAAAAACCTCTCCAAAAAAAAGAAAAAAAAAAAACAAGGGGAGATAAGAGTATTTGTCTAATAAATCTGATTTGAGAATTAATTGATACAATGCAGGTAAAATCCTTAGCATACTGATCGGGATGCAGAAAGCACTCCATACATGGTAGCTAAGGATTGGCTCGGGGACATTGGATATGGTACGGTGGTAAAACATGACACTCTGTGAGGTTGACCCAAGTGAGAAGGCTCTGGGTTTGCATCCAGAGAGCTCCTTGAGTAATTGGAGCATCTGCATGTCCATGATCTGGGACTGGCTGAGTCTGGAAATGGGTCTCAGGGTCAAAGTCCTGTTGGGGACTCTGTCTGTCTGCTTATTTATTGCTAATGAAAAAAAAAAGTAAACTTAAAAATAAACCTGAAAGACCAGGAGTTGGCATAATGGCTATGTCGCTGGACTTCCATGTAGTCGACCGCAGTTCGAGTCGCAGACCCGGTGGCTTAAACTCATGCTGGGCGCTTGTGTATGCCCAAGATCCAGAAAAGTAAATGGAGAAGGGATTGCGGTGTGGCCATCCCCCCTGGGGGGTGATTTCTTGCTTTCTGTCTCTTTGTCTCTCTCTGTCTTTCTAGTGCACGCACATGCCCTATAGCAAAAGCCTCTCCAAAAAAAAAAAAGTAAACCTGAGACACCAGGTCTTGGTCTGTTGGCATTGAAAGCATAGAGAACTCTGGTGTATGTTTGGGGTGCAGGAGAAGTTTAGGGGATGCCTTAGAGTTTCCAGAGAGTTGGGTCTTGGTGTCATGCACTAGGCTGTGTACTGCTAAGGTACCAGATTCCAGGTCCGAGAACATCTCTGAAGCTCCACAATATGGCTGAGTTGGTGAATGAGATGACCATAAAGTGAACCTTTCCAGATAGGCTTGCCTCAGGACTGCAGCTTTTGGACTGGGGAAGGCAGGACTGAAGCTGATAGCTTTACAGTTCAGGGAGTATTTTCCCAAACACGATTTAACTTTGCTTCCTACAGCTTGCATCACCTATAGCCTCCCTTGGTAAGGAACAGGGGTCCTGAGAGTCAGTGCTGGTGCAGGGTCCTGAACTTGGGCAGGACTGCGAGGCTGTGTCACCACAATGTTGGGGTGTGCACCCCAACCTAGTCATTGGTGGGGACTCTTCTATGCTTTGCACTGTGGAAAAGC
>NW_006159930.1:1192700-1222992 GCF_000334495.1 Tupaia belangeri chinensis
ATTCCTGCTCCTGCCCTTACATGAGGTGTAATGACGATTCTGGGCATAGCAAGCACTGACAATGGGTGCTAACCGCTTTATTTATGTGATCCTACTTTTCCTCTCAGGAAACACTGTAAATAGGATTTATAGCGTCCATTTTATAGATGAAGTAAAGACAGCATAACAAAGTTGTCCAAGGATACATGGCTAGAGGAAGAGCTGGGATTTAAGTCCCCTTCCTAGCACCCTTGTCATTCTTGATGTCATTTCCTTTCCCTTCATGCTATGGGTAATTGTGCAGTTACTATAAGCCAAATTATATACAGCAAATTACGTAATGTGGCACAATAGGATTCTCGTTTGAATTTTCTACCCCTTTCTCCCTAAGTAACTGATGAAACCCTTCGTGGTTAGATATGACTAATGGAATCGTTCCTGTTGTATTTTGATTTGAATTTTTACCTTGATAATTAACTAAAAATCCTAGTGAGCAAGAATGACACAGGGTAAGCAGGGCCCCTCCTAAATGCTTCTTTAGCTAGCATCCATTCACTTCCTCTTTTTCTCATTTTTCAAAAAATTCATTCATACTCTTTGCCAATTTTTCTACTGAGCTGTAAGACTACCTTATAAAACATTAGCCTTATTTATTTGTAATTTATCTTAGAAGTGTTTCCCCCAGTTTGTCAATCAACTATTGTCTGTGCAGATAATATTTGGAGAGTCCTGGAGTAGTTTCACATTATTTTTAGGAAAGCCTTTTCAGGACCAGCAGTTGGCATAATGGCTATGTTGCTGGACTCCCACGTAGTCGACCGCGATTCACATCCCAGACCTGGTGGCTTAAAACTCACGTTGGGTGTGTGTGTGTGCGTGCCCAAGATCCCGAGAGGAGAATGGACTGTAGCGTGGCCATCCCCCCTGGGGGGTGATTTCTCACTTTCTATCTCTCTGTCTTTCTCTGTCTGGTGAGCGCACGCGCCCTATAGCAAAAACCTCTCCAAAAAAAAGGAAAGCCTTTTCCACTCCATGAGAAACAGTGAAATATTATGCATCCCAAATTTTTGGCTTTTTACTTTATTTTTTATTCTTTTCTATTGATTTGTCAGTCTAAAAATCTCCCAATTCCAACTTGTTGTAATATTGATCACTTTATAATTAGATTTTTTTTTTTAGTTGCCAGAGGGTGTGTGTACTTGTGAGAGAGAGAGAGAGAGAGAGAGAGAGAGAGAGAGAGATAAAGCACTCCCCCAACAATGTGGTCATGTTGTAATCTCTAATCCTCCATTTCTTCATCCTGCTAGGTCCAGAATTCAAACCGTGTGATTAACCTGGTAGGATCTGACTCCCCTAACCATTAGACCATGGGGCCATCCCTATAACTAGATTTAATGTCTATTCTTCTTCAACCTTTGTCCTGATTTTTCTTGCATGTTTGTTTTTTCATTTCTTAAAAGCAAACAAACAAACAAAAAACCTTTCACGAATGATACCCTTGTGTTGTAGAAAAGAGAGAAAGAACAGATAAGTATAAAAATAAAATAAAACAAAAATGAACGGTAATAATCCCACCCAAACATTACTGATACTGGCTCTTTTTTTGGAGTACCTGAAAACACACACACACACACACACACACACACACACACACACACACCTTTTTTTCAACAAAAATCAGATCACACTATACTAGTGAATGCCCTGTTTGAAATCTGTATATCCACAGCCTAATCAGCATGCCCATTTCCTCATTACTGCATTTTATTTAACCATTATTTTATTCTTGAGTATGCAAGTTGTTTCTAATTTTTGCTCAAGCTATTTATGCTTATTTTTGTCTGGGTGTGAATGAATTCTTTGCACGCTCCTCTAGCAAGCTGATCAACATCTGGTCTAAGATATTCTTTGGCACATTGGTGTTGGGTTTGTGATGCCCACATCAGTTTAGCAGTGTCTGCTCAAAGACCCCTTCCCCCTTGAAAGTGCAATTTGCTCTTGCTCTGGGTGAAAGGCAGACTACCTCATTGTGGAGAGAATTGTCATTAGGGTTAAGAACATGAGCTTTGGAATCAGACAGGACTGTATGATTCTGGTCTTAATGCTTAGTGTGTCTCCTCATTTGTAAAATATGAACACCCGTAACTACTCATAGGGTTATGGTGAGGATCAAATATGGTTCTGTTTGTAAAGTATTAATGTTATACTCAGCACATAGGAGGATGTTCAACAAATGAAAGCTAAACAAACATTGTGCCTACTCCTACTACTCAACCACAGCTGCCCTCCTTTACCCTTACAAACTTTCCTGCTTGACAATAAGGGGATAGGGTACTGAGACTGAGTCATAGTTCAGGAGGCCAAGCTTCACAAAGTGTAGTTCCAGGACTAGGGACAATTGCATCACCTGAGACGCTCAGAGTCTGTAGAATCCCAGGTCTTATCCCAAAGCTAGTCTATCAGACCCTGCATTTAAAAATGATCCTCAGATGGGCCAGCAGGTAGTGTGATGGTAGTGCACTGGATCTCACATGGTAGACTCAGTGGTTAGAATCCTGGACCCAGTGGCCTGAAAATCACACAAGGTGTGTTAGGCATGCCCAAAATCCATAGGGGAGAATAGAGCAGAATGAATTTGTCATCCCCTTGGTGGGCGATTTCTTACCTTTCTTTTTTTCTGCCTCTCTCATGTAGCTTAAGGCAAAAATCTAGGATGTACAATAATTAAATGGAAACAAAAAAGATCCCCAGATGTGCAGTAAAGTGCAAGAAGGTACTGGGCTAAGTCTTCAGGGAGCTCATGGTGGATATGTGTAGATGATGGGAATCTGGGAGTAGATGATATCTACAATCTGGAATTCTCTTTAACATCTATACTCCTTTTGTCTCAAATGCATCACTCAGGAACACTGTGCTCTTCACAAAACTCCCATGGCCTTTTTCATCATGGTGTGGTGGGAGAAGCTCCAACTTCAGAATCAGATGCCTGGGTTTCCCTCCCAGCTTTGTTAGCTGGAGGACTAGTTGTTAGCCACGGGGCTTTGCAACATATCAACTTTCTGAGCTCAGTGTCCTCACCTGTAAAATGCAGATGTTATGTCTTTCTTGAGGTATTATGAATATAAACCAGTATCAAAGTATTAAGAAGTCTGGCACATTGTAGGGGTACAATGAGTAAGACATTTGATTTATTTTATTTATTATTATCACAATCTTGTTTATATTACATTGACTCACATGTAACTTTACAGTGTATTACATTTCTTTTTCCAGAACACATTCGATTTCAAAGATCTGAGTTTGTATCTCAAGTCTACAACTCACTTGGTCAGTCATTTTTACTCCTGGGACTTTAGATTCATCATCTATAAAATGGGCATCTAGACCAATAATCTTTGAGGTCTCTTTTTCCTTTAAAACCTTATATCTGAAAGGCATATCTCAGTACAAATGTTCAAATAATAATAGGAACTCATATTTTAAAAAGAATTGCAATTTCCATCCACCCACTGAGTTATCTAAAGTGCCTCTCAGTTAGAGGTTGTGAAAAGGAGGATGAATTTTCAACATATTAACTCTTGACAAGCAGCTCATTTATAACAGCCGCCTGTTAAACAAGCGACTCAATGAGTTTCCATTTAATAAGGAGATATACCTAGGTGACATTTGGTAAGTACTGAAACCTCCAAAGCTAGATTTCAAAACTTGGGAGAGCCCGAAACATATAGATCTGATACTAGAAGTTCTATGAATGGAATTAGAAAGTTGTAGAAATCATCTGGACCTGAAAATGTCTTAAAGAGAGAAGGAAAAAACAAAAACATGGCTTCTGACAATGGGATCTTAATACTAGATAATTAATTTATTCATTTAAGGTAATTCAAAGTACCCTACATAATCCTTTTCTCTAGCCTTTTGAAGGAAATATAAACTCAAGAAATACATTCAAACCAGCAGTCTGGACCCCTGAGAGAAAATTTATTCAATCATTATTTATCGTCTATTTGTACCTGTATTCATTTATTCACTTACCAACTCATAAATGAGCACCTTCTGTGAGATAGACACTGTGCTAGATGTTGGAGGATGGAGGATCAGAGTAGGAATAAAGACGAATTAGGGAGCCAGCAGATGGTATAATGGTTACATCAATGGACTCCCACATAGTAGCCCTCAATTCGAGTCCTGGGTTGGGTGTCTTAAAACTCATGCCAGGCATGTGTGCATGCATGTGTAAAATCCCTAGAGGAGAATGGAAGAGAAGGAATTGTGGTGTGGTCATTCCCCTGGGGGGTGACTTCTCACTTTTGGTCTGTTTCTCTCTGTCTCTCCAGAGAGCACATTGTGCCCTATAGCAAAAACTCTCTCAAAAAATGATAAATTATGGGACCAGCAGATGGCATAATGGTTACATCACTAGACTCCCACGTAGTCAACTTCAGTTCAAGTCATGAACCCAGCAGCTTAAAATCACACCGGGTGTGCCTAAGATCCCAAGAGGCAAATGGAGGAGAAGTGACTCTGGCCTGGCCATCTCCCCAGGGGGTGATTTCTTGTTATCTGTCTCTCTGTCTCTCTCTGCCTTTCCAGTGAATGCATGTGCCCTATAGCAAAAACCTCTCCAAAAAAAAAAAAAGATAGATTAGACTAATACAGTGCACTGTAAGAGATGAGATGTTGGGGCCAGCAGGTGGTATGGTAGTTAAGGTGCTGAACTCCCACATGGCTGAAAGCAGTTCGAATCCTGGACCTGGTGGTTTGCTTTCTCACTTTCCTTCTCTCTGTCTCTCTCAGCTAGTGCACATGGCCTATAGCAAATTAAAATAATAATAATAATAATAATAAAATACAATGAAGTAAATTTTAAAAAGAGAGATGTGATGTCACCTAAATAACTCTAATGCAAGATAAAAAGTATCAGAGATGAAAGGATGAAATGCATCAACCATTCAGAGGACAGGGAGATTATCTCTGGAGACTAGTACTATTAGAAATTACTTGTTAGGGGATTAGCTCTGTGGTCTAGTGGTTAAGGAAGAGAGATGCAACGTGGCTGATCATGCAGCTCAAAATCTGATCTCAACAGGTTGATAAATGCTCTGAATACATGTCATGAATGCCCCGAATCCCAACAGGATGGAGAAATGGAGAAGAAGAGATTGCAATATGACTACACTTCTTTAGGAGTACTTTCTTCCTCCTTCTCTCTCTCTCTCTCTCTCTCTCTTTGTCTGTCTGTTTCTGGCAACCACAAGCACCCTCTGGAAAAGAAAGAAAGAAAAGGAAGACAGAAAGAAAGAGCAGGCTTCCTAGCAAATGTAGCATCTAATTTGGCCTTGAATGATTGGGTTCATTCATGAAATTTTTGCTAGGAACCAGTTAAGCACAATACCTCATAGAAGATGCATTCATGGGTAGGTAGTTATAAGGGAGCAGCTTGTCAACTGTTAATTTTCTATGATTTGCTCTTCCTCTCCTTCCTTTTACAACCCTACTTTGGGGAAGTTTAACTCTCATGTCACTCAGGATATTGTTAAAAAGTAACTTCTGCTAGATATTAATTTCTCTAAGCCAGACACAGTTGAGTGCATTTAGCATATATGCATTAGTATGCATTATGTGACAGGCGCTATGGCAAGAGTCAGAAATACAGTGATGTCTCATGTAGTTTACAGCCAGATTGGAAAGAGAGGCAGTATCAATAGCCTCACAAGTACACAAACAAGTGTAACTGATGTGCTGCAGAAGAGAAAGATTCTCATTGCTGGGGACCTTATTTAGAGAGAGTTGGCATGTCAGTGGGGTCAGGGCAGAACTTGCTGAAGGGTTATGTTTGACCCTTGATACAATCCAAGCATATGTAGGCATTAGTAAGCTAAGGGGGAAGGACTAGCGTTTTAGACAGAGGGAATAGTATATGACGTGAATGAGCTACTCTCCAGAAAAACTGGAGAGAAAAGAGCTGAAAGGAAGGTGATGCAAGATGAAGCTGGAGGAGTAGGATGGGGCCTGGTGGTACAGAGGGCTCCATCAAAGAATGTTGTCTTCATCTGAGAGTCATGAAAAGCCACTGAGAATTTTGGGACCAGCGGTTAGCATAATGGCTATGTCGCTGGACTCCCATGTAGTCGACTGTGGTTTGCATCCTGGACCCGGTGGCTTAAAACTCACACCGGGCACGTGTGCATGCGCACCCAGGATCCCAGGAGGAGAATGGAGGAGAAGGGATTGTGGTGTGGCCATCCCCCCTTGGGGGTGACTTCTCGCTTTCTAGCTCTCTGTCTCTGTCTGTCTGGCGAGCACACCTGCCCTATAGCAAAAACCTCTCCAAAACCAAAAAAAAAAAAAAAAAGAAAGCCACTGAGAATTTTAAGCAGGACAGAGGGAAGTCATAATTATATTTTGAGAAGATCCTCCAATTTTTAAGCTCTGTGTTAAATTAGTTGAATTCATATAGCTCCTTGCTGCAGTAATGGGAATGAACACAAAGCAAGACAGACAAGGTAAAGGGAGGCCAGTCAGGAAGCTAGTGTAGTTCAAAAAAAGATGGCGTTCTTTTTTTTATAGAGAGATATTTTTGGTATAGGATGTGTGTGTAAGATGACGTTCTTTTGACGAGGGTGTTCATGGTGATAATGGAGATAAATAGGCACTAAATCAACAATAGGATGGGCTGAATATGGAGGGTGAAGGCTAGGAAAGGGTCGAACAGATCTCCTGCGTTCCTCTCTGCCATGCATAATTGGGTGGGTGAAGTACTATGCACTCAAATGGATGACTAGTTGACTTCACCTCAGGGTTGCACAAACTGTTGTATGAGTTGTGCACTGTAATAGTTCACTATAATATAGTTGTGCACTCTATTCTGGCTGAATAGGGGAAGCAGAAACTGAAAGTCAGCCCATGGTTGGCTTGCCAAACCACACATTCTGATACAGAGCCAGGGCTACCCAGGTTGGAAGAATGCCTTCTTATAATTTGCATAAAGGAGCTATCCTTATGGCTAGATAAAAACATAGCTACACCTTTTTACCAGCATGGTAGGCATCCAGGTAGGCCCAAATGTGCTACAAATAAGGGTGAGGAGTTTGAGGTGGTAAAGTCAGGACCAGAGTACTTGGATGGTGGAGGCAGGGGCTGGAGAAAGGAATGAGGAAATGAGAGGGTACAGTGAACACTATCGCTCAGTTTCTTTATTCTTCAGTGGCTGTCTCCGGCCTTTCCTGGACTCTAGACCCACACGGAGGGCTCCTGCCTGTGGATTATCCTTCCTGTTATTTTGATTCTTTTATTGGATGCCTTTGATGGAAGTAGATATGGAAACCCAGACTCTCAGAGAGCAGGATCATGTTAAGAACCATCTAGCTACTCTCTTTTTGTATGAGTGAGAACACAGGGCCCGTGAAATGCTTCGTCCCCAAATCCCCGTGCGGAGACTACATCCTGAGATTCCTGACTTCCCACACCATGCTGACCTTTCCTCTCACAAGAAACCGACTGAGCTTTCCCTGGTGATGAAGCATAACGGAAATAGCACAGGAACTGGGTCAGATTTACCAGAATGTGGCTCCCAGCTTGTCATTCTTTGCTGTGTGACCCTGGCAAGGTACTTAATCTCTCTGACCTTCACTTTCTCCTCCTGAAAGATGGCGATAAAAACATTCACTCTGAGGAAGACGGGGACGCTGTAAATGCAGAGGCTGGTAATGCAGAGACTGGGTGTTATGTGGAGGAAGCAGGATTCCACATGGCCAACCAGGATGGACTGGTTGAAAAATGTACTGAGTATGTGCATGCATTCCCAGGATCTTAACAGGATGGAGAATTGAAGGAGAGGGTCATGGCATGATTAGGCCCTATTGGGATGGGGGGTTCTTGCTCTCTGTACCTCTCCGGTGTGTGTGTGTGTGTGTGTGTGTGTGTGTGTGTGTGTGTGTGTGGTGAGTTCTCACTCTTTTCTCTCTATGTACTGGACATTTAATAAACAAACAAACAAAAGAATGAACAAACAAAAAAGCCTCTGGCATAGTCAGAAGCCATGATCCAGACTTAATTCTTCACTTATGTTGCCTCTTTTCTACCTGTTTTCTGATGTTGCAGGTTTGGTAGGGGATCTGTACAGTTTATTTAAACACTGAGAAATTGCTCTGCATCCCCCTCCTCACCTTTCCTGTGGGGTTCTGATCCCTGAGATGCAAATGGCAATTAAACACTGGCTCCCAAAGGAACCCTCTACTTTCCCCCCACGGTGACTCTGCACCGATCTCAGGACGTTTCTTGTGAAAATTACACCTTGGAACCAGAAGCAAGAGGAACCAGAGAGACTTCTGCAGGAGGCATAATATAAAAGCCGATTTTGAAGGAGGTAGGAAGGTGGGGGCTCAAAAAAATAAGTGATCATGAGAAGGATTTTGTGTTTTTTTTTTTTTTCTTTCAAAATGATTTTGGATGTCACATAGTTACTTTCATTTGTTCTCTGACTTTGAGAGGCTGACAAATAGCAGTCTCATTTTGAATGTCTATTGTTACTCCTGAGGTTTTATGCAGAGTAGAAAAGATTGTTTTGAACGTTTCTCATGGACAAGTGGAAGCTGTACTCTTGCTACAAATGATTCATCTGGGAGAACTGATATATAAACAAGACTGCCTGCTTGGAAAGTGGATGGGAGGGCAAGTTATTTCAGAAGGGCTTTTCACTTCTATGCCAGTTAATGAGAAGAGCTAGCTCTCAAAATAGCAGGGGTGCTATGGAACGGAGACTGCTGAAAGTTTTTGAATCTTGTAGCTCATAGTTAATACCAAAGAAGGTGTTTCTCAAATTTCTGACTAAGGTCAACTCCTTCCTTATCGTGGTGATGGATCGGTAGGTTGAGTAGGTCTTGGACTTGTCCTGTCAGAGCAATGTGGCTGAGAGAGCACAGGTTCCGGAAGCTGACCAGGCTGAGCAGGGTAAGCTCGTGCCTAGGGGGCAAAGTTTAAGTAGGCACTGCCTTTCAGGTTCATCCGAATGCAGAGTCGCTCTGGGTACCTCTCTTGTCTCACCCTGGTCTGGGCTCTAGAGCAGAACTATTATCAGGGCTCCATCACTTATTGGTGGCATTATTTTGAGAAATCAGAATTAGGATTGGTTATACTACAAAAACTCCAAATGTGAGGGTTTTTGTTTGCTTGTTGTTGTTGTTGTTCTTGTTGTTTTATCAATTACATACAAATCTAGAGCAATACAGGCCAGAACTGGTATAACATCTCTGTTGCACAAAGTCATCAAAACCTAGGTTCCTTCTAGTGCACAGTTCTCCCATCCTTGGGTTTTCCCCTCAATGGCAGCATCTATGATCTGAGATGAAGACATCCCCGGTCCGGGCAGCGTGGAGGAAAGTGCACAAACTATATTACTGTATTAATGATTTTTAAAGCATTAATATTATAATTTTTTAAAAAGATAAAATTTTAAAAAACCAAATGATAAAAATACTTGTATATAAATATATATTTGGGTTGTCGGGACCAGCAGTTAGCATAATGGCTATGTTGCTGGACTCCCACGTAGTCGACCGCGGTTCACGTCCCGGACCCAGTGGCTTAAAACTCACGCCGGACGTGTGTGAGTGCGTGTATATATATATATATATATATTTGAGTTGTAAAAGTTACAAACTACCTTAATAATAATTTATCTGAAAAAACAAACAGACAAAACCACCTTTAATTGTTATTTCTAGCGATTTCAGTCCAAATTTCCAGATTTATTGCAAGTGTTGGGGGTGGAACCATAGTCTCTAGCTCCCTATAATGGAAAATGTTTCTAGAAGGAAACATTCTTGTGGAATCTCATGGAAGTTACTAAAACCACAGGATTAGGGATGGGAAAGTAGAGTGGTAGACATCTGTGGTATTTGCCTGCCCATCATTCACTCCCCATTCCGGTAGCCACACCCTGATTTTGCTTTGGGAAACTACCAGGTTCCGTTCTTTACAGATTTGGTAGAATAGTTAATTTGGCTTCAGAATGGAGAGAGATAAAAAAACTAACTGAAGCCAGGACAATAGCTTCCCTTTCCCAAGAGTTTGCCTCTTGAGTAGAGAAGAAAGCAATGAAATATGATTGGGGACCATTTTGTCTAACAGAGACATGAAGTTCAAAGTCACCAAGTTGTTCCAGACCCTGTTGTTTCTGAAGCCTCACTCTTCAGCTTCTCCTTCGAATCTGGTTTGTGACTCGCATCTTTCCAGTAAACCTATTTAAGTTAGCTGGAGTCCATTTCCATTGCTTACAACCAGGAAACTTAACCAATAAGTAGTTATTCATTTTTCTACCTAAAGACTTGAGTGATACCTTGTTAATTCAACTGTTTCTTCTTCAGTATTTCCCAAATAAGGACAATAATGCCTACAGCCACAGCATTAATCCTGCCCAATTTCTGAGCCAATTCTAAAGCAAGATATGAAGAGTCTTGACCCAAGCCCCAGGGCAGACACTGACACTCTCATATCTGTTTTAGTGACTAATAGGCCTGATTTTGTCCTCAAGACTAAGACATGATGAGGAAATTGCTTGTTTATTTTTGAAGAGAGGTTTTTGCTATAGGGTGCATGGGCTCAGCAGAAAGATAGAGAGGGGCAGAGAGACAGAAAGTGAGAAATTACCCCCTAGGGGAGATGGCCACTCCACAATCTCTTCTCCTCCATTCTCCTCCTGGGAATTTGGGCATGCATGCACACGTGTTCAGCGTGAGATTAAGCCTTCAGGTCCAACACTCAAACCACGGTTGACTACATGTGGGAGTCCAGCAATGTAACCGTTATGTCATCTGCTGGTCCCCATGGTGAGGGAATTGTATGCAGGATACCAGAGAAGCCCCAGGGGCCAGACTGAGAAAGACATTATTCCAGAAACAGAAGAAGCCAAAAGTACCATGTAGACTTTACAAAACAAGGTGGCCTGCCTGTCTAATTCCACACAGTATCCCTTGTACTAAATTCTATGTCTGGCCTATCGTAAATACTCAAGGAATGTGTGTTGAAAGAAAGATGAAAAAACAGTAGTAGTAAGAAAGGCTGATGTTTGTTGTGAAAGGAAAACAAGTGAAAAAGTGAGGAGACATCACAGAGATGGAAAGAGAAGACAGTGACCTAGAAGTGGAGAATATGGAGTTGAGAGTATAAGAGAGACTGGATTCTTAGGGGTGCCAATCAAAGCGGTCACCAGGATAATTTCTAGTTGTATACAATTTTTTTTCTTATGTTCTCTTTTCTACTCACTGTTTCTTAACCAGATTCAACCCCAGGAAAATTGATAGCTGTCATATTCTGCCTTTTTGTGCCCTGCACCACCCCAGCTCCCTGATGGTTTGACCTAACTTAGAATGACATTCTTCCTGGGTTCTTCATCTTGAATGCTGTTTCCCCTGTCCTAACCCTACACCAGGGCCTGAGGCTCATGCCTTACTTTGCTTGTCCATGTCCTCACTAAGAGGACTTGCACCATTTTCTTGACAGACCCCTGAGGTGCTGCCACCAAGGTCTGACTTCCTGAGCTAAAATCTGGTTAATAAAAAAATAATGACAATAATTGATCTGTATTGGGTACTTAAAAAGGCAACTCATGTGTAATGCTTTTTACTATTGTAGAGTGTTCACCACAACCCCATGCATTGAGTAATATTATTTTGGTGTGGACTCTTAGCTGCCTACCCAATAGTTATGTTCCCATTCACAAATGTTAAAGACTACATTTTCCTTTTTTTTGGAAGAGGTTTTTTTGCTATAAGGAGCAGGTACTCGCTGGACAGAGAGACAGAGAGGCAGAAAATGAGAAATCAACCTCCAGGGGAGGATGGCCATGCTGCAATCCCTTCTCCTCCATTCTCCTCTTGGGATCTTGGGCATGCACGCACATGTGCATGGCGTGAGTTTAAGCCACCGGGTCCGGGACATGAATTGCAGTCGACTACATGGGAGTTCAGCGACATAGCCATTACACTAACTGCTGGTCCCAAGACTACATTTTCCAACCTTCCTTGCATTTAGGAGTGGCCAAAGAATATAAATGGAAGTTGCTGGGAGAGCTTCAGAGAAAAGAACTTCCTACCAGTAGAACTCCCTGCTGGTACTAGTAGGGTGCTTTTTATTGCCTTTCTGGCTGCAATGAGAACATGATAGCTGGAGAGCACCTTGTGAGTACACCATGAAATGATGTTAGGATGAAAGCCACATGCAAAGCAGCCTACTACCCTTGTGATGATGGAACCACGTTGACTTTCTCCAGGATTTTTTCTTTTTAAGTTTACCTATTTCTTCCATGAGCAAGAGAAAAAACACCCCAGCAAATCATCTCCATGATTCACCCCTAGCCCCAACCAGTCCTGAATTATGGGCACATGTGTGATTGGCATACTCAGGGACTCAGGGAGGTCTCCATACATGAACCTGGAGCCTTCCCACATGGATCAACCTCACAGAGCATTGTGTTTTATTGCTGTGTTCCTGTCCAGCCCCTCAGACTTCTTTTATAACAGAGGAAATCAATCTCTGACTTTTTGAAGCCACTGTTAGTTCTCTGTTCTATTTTATATTATGGAATATAATCTTGACTGGCTGAACTGTTATCCTGTGGATCAGACATATACAGTGCTCTCCCAATATCTACATTGCTCTTCCACATTTCCCAGGATCCACTGTCATTGGATTAGGCCAGGTGTCTAATCCTGATCATTGCGCTTCAAGCAGACATGACATAAATCACTTTTAAACTGAGACACTTAAGAGCTAGTGTGCCTTCTCAGGTTGTTTTTTTTTTTTTTTTTTTTTTTTTTTTTTTTTTTTTTTTTTTTTTTTTTTTTTTTTTTTTTCTCTGCCGAAGGAACATTGGAAATCACATCATGAATTGAGAGTGTCACACGATAGAAGGAAATGAGATCTCTACGTCACTGGAGGTAGAAGGACTCTCACTGACCTGGCTATGAGGGAGTGAGAAATTAACTTTTATTTTGCTAAGTCACTGGGAATTCAGAATTATTTGTTACCACAGCACAGGTTAACCTATCCTGACTAATGTTCCTCATTTTGTAGATGAGGAAATTGTCTCCCAGTAATTAAGTAACCTGCCCCAGTCAATGGGCTACTACATGGTCAACTCTGTCTGACTCATAATAGGCAAGCTCTACGGCCTCCACCTCTTCCTGAGTATTGGCCACCGCTTGGCATCCCTGATCCAGTGGCTCCCTGTTCACTTCTATCCAGGTCCCTCCTCTTTTGCCTCTGTATTGCTCTCTATGGCATTCACAGATGAGAATGGTGTATGCCCAAGTCTTCAGCTAAAATCATAGAATACTTGTTGCAATTCTGTTCTGAAATTTAGTATGAGTCTTGGCTGGTTGAATTGGCCATTGCTGAAAATGACTGCCTAGCATCTGGCTCCTATTTGGTCTTTGGCTAAAACAAAAAACTCCAAGTTCATTTGTATCACTGGGTTGGTAGTATTTTCTCTTTTCTTTGCTGAGCACAGTGATAAAAAAAAAAAGTGAGTTGTGGTCATAGCAATAGTCCTGAATTATATAGCCCGGTGGACTGAAATAACCTCTTCATAAGAAAAACTTGTGCATTCAACCGATGTCATCTTATTCCAGGGATACAAAGACAACTTTATATATAGTCCTTACTTCAGAAAAGTTCTCAGCCTGATGATCTGTGCACGTAAATAAAATGCAAAATAGTGTGATTGCCTATTGAGAACTGGTGTATATATACACAGTAGTAACACAAATGAGAAGGTTGCCTTTCCCTCCTGGACTGGTCTAATTCCCATGTGAGTGGGTCTTAGTGATATGATTAGAAGTGTTGCTGAACACTGAGTGTTGGGCTGTTTTTCAAAAATTAACTCTTCTTTCCCTCCTCTATAACTATTACATCTTTTCCGTGGTTGAGGAAATTGTTGCTCTGGGAACACAACAGACTTGCCCAAAGTCACTCACCTAGGACTTTTTTTTTTTTTTTTTTTTTAAGAGAGATTTTTGCTATTGGGCATAAGTGCTTGCCAAAGAGACAGAGAGACAGGAAGTGAGAAATCGCCCCCTCCACCTCCCAGGGGGTATGGGCACCCTTCTCCTCCATTCTCCTGTCTGAATTTTGGGCATGCACCCACATGCGCCTGGTGTGAGTTTTGAGCCTCTGGGTCCGGGACTTAAACCACCGTAGTTTAAGTGGGAGTCCAGTGACATAACCATTATACCTTCTGCTGGTTCAGCTCACCTAGCACTTTATCTCATCTCTACCCAGCTCTAGAACTTCAAATCTTCCCCAGTCAGTAGGGCTACTACTCAGATTATTCCAATAACGCAAACCTCTTTTGTCTCATTAGCCAATGAGTATCCTTGAGTCCGGTCCAGTCCTCCGCAGCCCCATCACAACATGGGCTTCTTGGAAATTTGGTGCTAGTTTCTCAGGCTTCTTTACCTGCTGAGCCTTATTCTTCATCCCTGAAATTAGAGCTGCCCTGTCAACAGCGTCTGGTGCTCGCTTCCTGGCCTCTGGCTGTTGGAGCGAAGACATTTACAGCGCATCTGTCTCCCGACTCTGTAAAAAATGTTTATACTTGGTTCCCTCCGAAGATGGACGACGCCCATACTGATTCGCTAGGTCTTTGCTAACTCATTACAGTCTGAGAAGCTGGAGCCTTGTATCGCCCTCTGGCGCCATCTACCGGCACTGATTCAAGTCCAAGGAGCCTTCGGCTGGAGTAGCAATGGGTTCAGTAATTAACTGGACGGATCTTGCCGCTAGCTAGTTTTCCTTTTCTTCACAGACTAGAGAGCGACCAAGTAGTAAAAAAAAGTATGTAGCAAATATATGATCTTACTTGAAGGAGCCTAGAGTGTCACCTCTCTCATTTTCCCACTCCACCAGTTGTGACATCCCTTCATCTTCAATTCTTTCTTCCTTCCAAAAACATTTATTTTGTTATGGTATAGAGACCAGGGAGGGCATGGAGCACACAGCTGCACACCTGAGCAAACAGAGGGGCTCACTGATTTGCTGGTGTAATGAAAAACATTAGTTTTGAGCTCATTACTGTGATTCCACAATGGGCATCAAATCCCACTTAAGACCCACTAGGAAGTCTTCAAAGGGTTGCTGCTCCAGGTCTGTGCCTGGCAAGCGTGCTGCCTCTGCACAGAATAACCCACTTGGAGACCCAGACCTGTCAGATCAAAACCAGGCCTGGCCTCCAGACCTTGAAACAAATCGAAACAGTGAATCTTACTCATCCATTTTCTGAATAGGGCCTGCTCTCTACAAAATGCTGTTTCAGTGGGCGCTGGCTGCAATATTTGATATATTAAGGAGAATCCTGACTCCTTCCAGGTTTCTGCTGTTCTGTTTTAAATTCAACTGCCTTGGCAGAGGATGGTTTTTAGTTGTATTTTTTTTTATTTGAGTTGAAATTTAAAACAGTGGGAGCATGGATGGGAGAGATATGGATGGGGGAGAAAATAAAAGCCCAGGTATGGATGGGAGAGAAAATAAAAAGTCTCCTGGAGTTCCCCATTCACCTTCCCTGTTAAGGAAAAGGAATTAGCATACTTTGTAAACCTACTGTGTGTCAGGACGTGTGATATTGCTGAGCTGTTGGAATTTTACATTTTAAGTGTTCTTGGTTTTCTTCTTCAGAAGTGGTTTGATGTAGTTATCAAGAGCTCAACCTGGGACCAGTGGATGGTGTAATGGTTATACCACTGGACTGACATAGCTGACCACGGTTCAAGTCCTGGACCCCGTGACTTATAACTCATGCCAGGCATGTGTGCATGCATGGCCAAAGTTCTGAGAAGAGAAAGGAGAAGGGATTGTGGTGTGGTCATCCCCTCTTGGGATTATTTTTGCTTTCTGTCTCTCTGGTGAGTGCATGTGCCCTATATCAAAAATCTCTTTAAAGAAAAAAAACAAACAAACAAGAAAACCTCAACCTTTGAGCAAAATCCTGCTCTTGCATCTTATGATCATGAGACTGTAGCCACTCGTGTAATCACTCTGAGCCTCAGTTTCCTCATCAAGAGGCAAGCCTCTAATCTCTACCTGGTAGGGCAACTGTGAGGCAGAAGCAAAGTAATGCAGAAGGTACTTATAACAGATCTGCACAGAAGCTTCATCAACAGCTAATGTCACAACCAGTCCCTTGTTGCCAGGAATTTGAGTTTCTGTCCTAAAAAAGCAGTGGTGTAATCTTCTGGGAAAAGCCTGGTTTTCTTTTTCTTTTTTTTTCTCACTGTCATCTAAGCTCTCAGATTGTTGAAGACTTGTGGGTCTAGGTACTCTATGGGTGGTAACACATGGCACATTTAACAGCACACTATCTGGAGACACTTGCCCTATGGCCTCCTCTTCCCATCCATTCTTCCTGAGGGAACCATACATTCTAATCACACTGGTCTTCTCACCACTTCTAACACACACTGTTGCCAAGATAGGAATGTTCTGCACACCCATCTGCATATGGCTGCCTAATTCCTTCAGGTCTTAGTTTCAAGGGTACTTCTTGGGGAGCCTTTCCTAATGACCAGGCTGAGTTCAGCCCCTCCTCAGCCCTGCACCAAGCACTCTGGTAGTGCCTTCACGGTATCTGCACAGATACTGCTCGTACATCATCTTCGCAGCACTTTGTCAAGTGCGGGGCTTGGAAAGCTATTGCAATACTCTGTCACTTGCCTCTTTTTCTTACCTGACAGTCAGGGGGAAGGAACTTGATCTATTTTGTCCATGAAGAGTTCGTGCTTGACTGATGAGCCCTCTGAATCCCGCTTACCTTAGTCCCTAATGCCTCTTCTCCCCGGAACACCGTCATGCCACTTCACTGTCAAACTCTTACTCATCCCCTTTAATATTACGATTCCAAATCTCCTCCTCAGTGATGCTGTTGCCGAACTTCTTTAGGTGGGTACTTGTTCCTGAGGGAACTACACTGCAGTTACCTCTATCATAGCAATTCATATATGAAATGCCACCAGCTCTTGATAATAGTATCAACATCTCACATATTGATAGTTTCCCACCTCCAGTGTTTAGTGGATGCTGGCACAAAGGATTCATCCAATAAACATGAGAACGACACTGCCTCCTGAAGGAGCTATGCTAATTCAGTCCCATATTAGTATTCTTAAATGGAAGCACTTAAAGATTACTTATGACAGGGGTTGGTCACCACATGGATGAATATGGAAGATTTACTGATGACTGAATCAAGCCGGGCTATGAAGGAGAGGCATTGTATGTCCCCACTTAATATATACAGAGTGTCCACACTGTATGACTGAAACTAATTGACTAAAGGATATAGAAACACAGTATATAGATGTAAATACCAGATATAGTGTGTGTGAAAGAGGAGGGCCTGAGGAAGGACATTTAGAAGGAAAATAGGGAGGCAAAGCATTAATGGCACAAAGAAATGTGGTATTATCTGTTGAAGATATTTTATAGTTTTATCAACGGTACTAGGGAGAAATACTCACCTGTTGAAATATACATTTTGTAAGCCAAATAATAATGTGATTGAATGTATAAAAGAAAATGAAATAAAAAAGACAATGAAATTTTAAAATATAAAGAAGTTACTCTACAAAAAAAAAGAAAAAAAAGAAATCTCTTAAGTCACACAGTAGAAGCCCATTAGTCTTTCCAGATATTTCATACCTGAAAAACTGAATTATCATTCACTTCTTGTATATATATATATATATATATATATATATATATATATATATATATATATTTGTTTGTTTGTTTGTTTGTTTTGTAACTTTATTTGAAAATCAGCAGTTAGTTCTCATCCACATTGACTGGAGATTTTTGAAAGCGGTAACAGGTACAGAGGTCAGCAGAGTGTAGAGCTTGTTGGATGAATCTTCATCCTTGCTTCATTTTCTGGACAACTGCACATGGATATTCTATGCGATGGTCCTTATTCCCTTGGCCCAGACAGCTTTGTTGAGCCTGGTATCAATGAGCACATCCAGAGTCCCCATCTCTTTCTTTCATCTCTTTTAAATTTCTGGATTTCTTTGAGTGCCTGAGGGGCGTGTTTCTTGAAGTCCACACAATGGATGTGCTTTGTGAATGTTGATGGTGTCTTCCCCGGTTACCACCTCGTTGATGGCAGAAGGGCCCTTCTTCTTCTTGCTACCCTTCTTTGTGGGAGCCATTCTGCCTGGCCTAAGTTGGAAAGAAAGAATGACTTCTTATATTTATAACCAGTTTTCATTACTAGAAAATTTCAGAGCTATTTTCCATGTCCGGGTTCCCAGGAGTCAAGATCTTTGATTTACTCTTAGGAGAAAAAAAGAATATGTCATTATGTACATGGATTTGTCCTCAGAACTCAGTGGTAATAGTCTTACAGTCTATCTCATTCCTCTTCTACTTTTAATATTTCAATCACTCAACTGTGAAAATACTAACGCAGGTATTGAAACTGATGTGGCTAAATGAGATAACTGGAAGAAACACAGACTGGAAGGAGGTGTACTTGGGCTTCTTAACACTTTGAAATTTTGTCTAAAAAAGCTTTGAATCTTTACTTTAAAAAAGGTGTGTTTATTTATTTGTTTATTTATTATGCTGGGGGGCATGTGTGCATGCAAAATTGAAAAAGAGACAGAGAAAAAGAGGCAGAAATTGAGAGAGAAAGCATACCCCAGTGGGGCCTGGTCACAGCACAATCCCTTTCCATTCTCCATCCTGTCAGGATCCTGGGCATGAAACCTATGGCGTAGGGATTCTAATCCTGTTTGGCCACGTGGTATCCAATCTCCTCTGCACACCTGCGGCCAGCTCAGCTCTTTACTTTAGTTCATCTGGAGGAGTCTTTCTGCCCCCACCACTGAGAGTCAACCTATCCACCCCCCCCCACACACACACCAAGATTTAAAGTATTGTTTGATTAGTTTTTTTTTTTTTTTTTTTTAAAGAGATGTTTGCTATGGGGCACGTGTGCTTGCCGGAGAGACAGAGAGAAACAGAGAGACAGAAAGTGAGAAATCACTCCCCAGGGGGATGTCCACACTGCCATCCCTCCTCCTCCATTCTCCTTTGGGGATTTTGGGCATGCATGCACAGGTGCCTGGCATGTTTTTCAAGCTGCCAGGTCTGGAACTTGAAAAGCAGAATTAGCCATGTGGGATCCAGCGCCTTAACCACCACACACTCTGCTGGGTCAATAATAACGTGTTTTTATTTATTTTTTTTTGGGGGGGGGATATTTTCACTATAGGGCGCGTGTGCTCGCCAGACAGACAGAGAGAGACATAGAGACAGAAAGCAGCGAGAAATCACCCCCCAGGGGGGATGGTCACACCGCAATCCCTTCTCCTCCATTCTCCTCTCAGGGTCTTGGGCATGCACGCACATGCGCCTGGCGTGAGTTTTAAGCCACCGGGTCCGGGACGCGAACCGCGGTTGACTATGTGGGAGTCCAGTGACATAGCCATTACGCTAACTGCTGGTTCCCAATAATAACATTTTTAAAGAGTTTTTACATATGTTATATCACTTAATACACCCTTCCTGAGCATTCTCTATTCAGATAATTTTTTCTTTTTCTTTCTTTTTTTTTTTTCTAGAAGGTGCATGCACTCTCAAGAGAGATGCAGAGAGAAAGGGAAAGCAAGAAAGCACCTCCCCCCCTCGCCCCCTGTAGGGAGTGGTTGCACCACAGTCCCTCCTTCTTCATTTCTTCTTCATTTACCCCTCCTTTCAGAATGCACATGCTCTCGGCATGTTTCCTACACCACTGGGTCCAGGACTTCAATAGCACAGTTGGGCATGTAGGACTTAGGTGCCTTCACCACCACACCACTGGTTGGCCCAGGAAATACATTCTTAATAATTTCTATCTTGAGCCCTCAATTCATGCAAAGAGATCTGAGTGAATCATAAATTCTGACCCATGTTTAGATGGGTAGCTCCTGTAGCCTGGTCTGTAAGATTTGATAATAACCACAGAATGAACAGGCTCTGGTTGTTGACATTTTGTCTGATCCCACATCATCTACTTCTAGGTTCTGATTTTTTTTTTTTTCAATAGCTCTTTTTCCCTCCCTCTCAGGTGTGTGATTTGATGAGATTTCACAATCCTGGTTTCAGAGGTGAGCACAACCCCCTGCACTTTAGCTTAACAGTATATCCCACCCTGACCTGCAGTTACAGTGACTGGTTCAGGGTGGATATGAGATCAAATCAGACCAATGAGCCACAATTCCAAGAGGATGTGAGGGATTGTGGTAGCCATCTGATTACTCCTCTGGACTGGGGCCTGGGAGCTACCTCATGGGCACTGAAGATGAAGCTCACGCTTCCCATAGCGAAGAAAGTAAGGATGCTAAATCAAGCCAGATGATACCATTTGAGCCCGGTGTGTAGCTATGTCTCGAGTTACCTCTACCAACGTCTTCTCAAGGATATGCTTCAATAAAATTCCTTTTTGCTAAACCGAGTTTTCTGTCATATGCAGTCACAGAATTCTGATGCATTTGTGACTTGCCATCACTGGGCTAAACTTTCTTTAATCTATATAAACTCATTTAATCCTTACAACAACCCAATGGCAGTAGGTATCATTATTTCCATTTTATAGTTAATGAAGAGAAGGCTTAGAAAAGTCAAATATTTCCCCACTCAAAGATAAGAGCTGAGATTAGAATCAAGGTATTAGCCACTGTCCTGTTTTCTGGGCATGGGGACATGGCTGGAGGGTGGTAGCATGGTCTTCCCTCAGGATTCTATAGTCTCTCAGGCCCTTTATGGATTTCCATCCCTTCCCTCCTCAACACCCTTAACGGATTCCTTTGTTTTTCTGTCCTCCTCTTTTTCTTTCTCCGCCTTGACTTTAAGACTCCAAAGAGGTACACATTAGTCCCTCCACCCAGGAGGCTCAGGGAGACTAGGTTCAGCCCACTCCTTGCTCAGAGCAAAGGGCTGACTGAGATGATCCCTGCTTGGCCCTTCTAGCCGCCTTTTGGTAGAAGCCATGGTCTTGCCCAGGTGCTGAGATACGTCTTCCTTTTCTGGCACAGGGCCATTCTCAGAGGCTTGACAGCACCCAGGGTGACCAGGCCAATAGGCACCCTGCTTGGATAAGGCATTTCACTGCCTGGGCATTTGTGTGCAGCTGGCTCTGTTTGAAATCCTGCCTCCTTCTGACTTCACTTCCTGAATGTGCTGACAGACCTCTGAGCCAAGCCAAACAGGTTCACAAAGCCATGCCTGCAGAGTGCTCCCCTGCGAGTGCAGCTGGGGAAACAAAACTTTCCTCCAGCCTGCAGAGAGGACCTACCGAGCCTTATATGACCAAGAAGCAGACCCTGTGAGACCTCATGGAATCTTAATGGGAAATGGTTTTGTTTCAGCTAGAGTAGGGTGTGTGTGTTCCTGATCATTTCTTCTTAAATTAACAAGTCTCCAGTGAAAAATGGTTAATTATTGCTTGAATGCCATATGCGCTTAGTTTGCATATATGATCCTTCCCACCATATTCTGTGGTAGCCATGGCTGGCCTCCTTCATACAATGGAAGGAACTGAGGCCTAGTGGCATTCAGGAACTTGTCTCCTGCTCTCTAACTACAAGGGGCTGAGGCTGGATTTAACCAAGGGGTACTTGACTCTACAATCTGTGTTGCTCTAAGTTATAACATCTCAATTCTCTCTACCTAAATTCTGCCTTCTAACTCATAATACCTCTATTTGCTCCTCTAACTTATAATACCTCAGTTCTCTCCTCTAATTTATACTATCTCAGTTCTCCCCTCCACCTCACAATACCTTGATTCTGTCCTCTAATTAATAATACCTTGATTTTTCATATGCTCAGAGGGTAGTGAAGCAACAGTAGAAAGGACAGAGGCTTTGGTGTCTTCCTATCTCTGAGATGTCTGTCAAATTAGTTTTCTTCTCTGAATCTCAGTTTCTTCATATGTAGAATGGAATGATAGCAGGGCCTGTATGGCAGAGAGGCTGTGAGGTCTAACTGAGATAGAATTAACATGGTGGGGGACCAGCAGTTAGCCTAATGGGTATGCTGCTGAACTCCCATGTAGTCAACTGCGGTTCGAGTCCCAGACCCAGTGACTTAAACTTATGCCAGGCGCGTGTGCGTACATGCCTAAGATCCTGAGAGGAGAATGGAGGAGAAGGGATTGTAGCATGACCATCTCCCCGGGGGGTGATTTCTTGCTTTCTATCTCGCTGTTTCTCTCTTTCTGGTGAGTGCACGCACCTTGTGGCAAAAACCTCTCGAAAAAAAAAAAAAAAGAATTAACATGTTGGTACTACTCAGGAGAAAGGTCGTGTGTGGACAAAAGAAGTTGTTTGGAGTCCGAAAGACCTGGCTTTGGCTCCATCCATCACTTACTTCATGAATTTGAACAAAGTCTTAACTTCTGTTTTCTTATATATGAATAGAGCCTTAACATCTTGCATAGTCCTAGCACAGTGCCTATCACGTCTTAGGTCGTTGGGAAAGTCATGGTGCAGTTTTGCATAGAAGAACATTCAAAAATACATCACGACTTTCCCAATGACCCAAGAGCACACACCGTAAATGTATCTATTATGAAAATTGTACTGGGGTCACATTTTACTATACTTGTGGCAGACATCACTGGTGACTACTCGAGGATATGGTTCTGTTGTTTCTACTGGAATTAGGGTAGGCTAGGTAACACTGCACTAACAAGCAACCCTCAAATCTTAGTGTCTTGAAATAAATTTTGTTTTCTTGTTCATGGTAAATGCCCACTGTAGTTATGTTGGGGGGACTGAGAGGGTGACTCTGACCTACATCACTATCATTTGGGGACCCAGGTTGATGGATATGATATCTCTACATCTCTATGGTTGCCAAGTCAGGGAGAAGGAAAGGTGTTGAATCCTGTTCTTGTTCTTAAGGTTTCCACAAGGATGTGACATACGTTACTACTACTCACATTTCATTGGCTGACACAGTTGGATGGCCTTTTACCCAACTTTGAGGAGGTAGGAGACAGGGAAGAACAACCCATTGTGGTAGGCTCATTCCCTTACCAGGGATGAGTGGAGATACAGGCAGGTGCCTTACTCCTGACCCATGAGACTAGAGGGGACATCTACTGGGACAGAGATAGGGAGCTCCTAGGAAAGGTTTCTTTTTCTAATTAAAAATAAAAAGTTGGAAGTAAACATCCCTGAAGTACTGGTGATTATTATGTTTACCTATGATTGCAGGCACTGCTACAAGTATCTAGAGTCTGCCCAAGGAATTTCCTTGACACACTGAGAATGGCAAAATGAAAAAATGGAAAGCACCTGACCCAGGCTGATGTTATTGAGCCACTCTATTAGCCAGCCCTGGACCTGTTTCATATCTAGACTTCTTATTTAGATTGTGTCTTCTGTTATTTGTCCTTGTAACATCTGAACTGGCAAAAGAGTCAACTATATAACAGTTCAAGTGCCTACCCACCTTCTTGCAAGATTTGAGATAAAGTCAGGCACAAGTCTTTATTTAAGCATAAACCTAGGATGAATCTATATATCCTGGAAAGGGTTAGCTGTCTGCAAAGGCTGATGGACACAGTCCTGAGATTTGGGAAATATCCAAATTCTGTCCAGGTGGCCAGTGAGCACCCATAACCTAAGAAGGCAGTTACATAATCGATAATCTAGTAACTCAATTTTCTGAAGCAATCATGAGGCAACCATCAGACAATGATTTTTAGTGGATGTACATGAAGGAAGTTTGTATAGCAAGAAACTGCCAGGACTTCTCAGCACTCAGTATTATGATCCCTCCAGAGAGGGGGAGTTTGCAGCAGGGCAAGAAGAGTTCATTAGACGTTGCTGCAGCGTGGACGAATTATCCCTGGAGACTATCTGATTACCTTTGCTCAGATGCTGTGCACATCAAAGAACCTTCTGATGACTAATTCAGTTCCTCAGGGTCCTTGATGTAGAAGTAGGGGTGTGCGTATGGGTAAGGGACCCAAGGTCACCAGGGTATCTGGTTCCTGGAATAATATAGGAGAAAAATATGGTTCTTGCTGCCTGAGGGCTGAATCATGGCCCCACCAGTTACTGGACGCATGGCCTCAGTAGAGGCACTTAAAACTCATGGGGACCCCTCAGCTTCCAGCTGCTATTAATGAGCATCTCTCCTGAATAGTGGTGAAATGAAATGATATAGAAGCAGCAAAAGTATTTAGGAAACTCTAAGCATATGAACTGGCAAGGATAAATCTCACTGTTTATTGCTCTCTCTTCTTTTCTCACTCCACTCTTGGGAGTCAGGCCTTCTCATCACTTCCAGTGTCCACTAAATTCTTTCTCCAGTCTTCCCTTGGCCTGGGTTTCCTCACCCCTACTCTCTGGCTCTTCACCTCGTTAACTCTTAGTTATGTAAGAATCCACAGCTCTAGTATTGCTCCAGAAAAATCTTCGCCCCATTCTACTTTAGTTTGTTTTTCTCTTTTCTAGTGCCCAATTCTTCTTCAATGCATATTTCAAAGTTTATAATCATATATTTATTTGTGTGTTTCTTTACTTCCTGTCTCTACTAACTACATTATAAGCCTCATGAGGGAAGGCATCCTGTTAATTTAACTCTGGTTCCTAACACAAAACAGGACTTTAATATTACTTGTTGGAGAAAATGAGGGTTATGTGAATGGGAGGTGTTATTATTAAATTCTCCCATCCATTTCTGAATATACTCAGATAGAGGTGTTTTAGCTCATACAGAAATGAGACCATGCTATGTACATCACTCTGCAGCTTATTTTCTTCACTGCAGTCCCTTCTCCTCTAGTTCTCCTTCTTGTCAGGATTTGGGACAGGCACGTATACATGTCCAGCATGTATTTCAAGCCATGGGGGGAATGGTTTTAACCCTGGTTACTTATGTTATCTGGCTATAGGGCATGTGTGTTCACCAGAGAGAGACACAGACAGAGAGAAAGAAGGAGACAGAAAGTGAGAAATCATCCCCCCAGGAGGATGGTCATGCTATAATTCCTTCTCTTTCATTCTCCTCTTGGGATTTTGGACACGCATACACACACCTGATGTGCTTCTTCAAGTTTCCAGGTCCGGTACTTGAACCATGAATGTGGTCATGTGTGATCCAGCACCTTAACCTCCACACCACCTGTTGGTTCCAAGAATTTTAATCTAAAATTAAACAAATTAAATACAAACTTTCTTTTCGGCATTACTTCCCTTACCTGGCCTCCTTTCCACCAGTACCTCATCTAAACTATTGCCAGGATCAATCTTGCTTGAGTTGACAGTGTCCATGGCTCTGCCCTGCTTCAATCCTTCTCCATTTCTCCATAATCTATAGGATAACATGGAAGAGAGAGAGAAAGAGATTATTCTATAATCTGGGCCTCAAATGTTCCTGCTTCATCTTCCTTCACTTTTCTTTTCACACCTTCATTTTCAGCCTCTCTGAGAAGCTTAGAAGTCCCTAAATACACCATGTTTTCCCATGCTTTAATGTCTTTGCACACAAGTTCCTCCTCCAACCTTTTCTGCCTGGTTAAATCTCAATAAATTGGCTCAAATGTCATCTCTCCCATGAAGTGTTTTCCAGTGATGGCTCCATCTCTTCCCATGTGACATCTTTTTATGAAAGCACGTGTCTTTGGCATTTAGAATAGTTTCTACTTTGTCTCTACATTCCTTTCCACTAGAATATGAGTTCCCTGAAAATAAGGATTATATTTTGCTTATTATTGAATCCCTACAGTTAAGCATAGGGCCTCAAAGCGACTCAAGACCAGGGGAATGACCTTCCTTGGAGGTCTAAAAGTCCAAAACCAAATAATTAGGATTGGGCTCCAGAGATGAGTTAGGAAGAAATAGTTTCAATTCTAGGGTCACTCCAGCTTCTAACCCTTCCTCTTCTCCCATGACATTTCACTCGACCCTGTAGAAGTAGATGGTAGAGGCAAGGAGCAGGACAGACTAGAGGCATTGTCTTTTTCCTTGTTTCAAACTATGCACTTCTTTAACAACAAAAGGACACAGAGAATAGATAGATTAGCATAATCTCTGTCTTAGCAAGCAAACATTGGGTACTAACTCTGGACCCCTTAAATACATCTAACTTTACAAACAGAAAGTATATTCTGTCATTACCAGTAAAATTGGTTGTTTTTAATAAATCCACATCTGGAACAATTTTTTGTGCCTGCCTAACACTACACATATTATCCTTCCCCAACTCCACCTCCAAGCATAATGTTTCAGGCAGACCCATGTTATATAAGAAGATGCCCATTTGCATTATTGGAGGCAGAAAGGGATGCTCTTTGTGGCTGGAAGTATCAATGTGTTAACAGCTTAATTCTCTTAAGAACATTCATTGAGAACTGGAATTTAGAACTTGGTGACTAGCCAGATTTGACTTTTCGGGTGTGTGTGGGGTGCCTTTGGTCCATCTGGACTCGTGTACTTAGAAATGGATGAACTAAATTCCGCTAGAAGAAATTAAGATGTGAAATTATGCTGGGAGAAGGATTAAGTTCACTTATTTATTTAATCATCAGACCTTTATTTGATGAATATCTTGTATGTGCCAGGCACTACTAGGAGCCTGGTGAGCCACTGAGGAATAGGGTAGGATTCTGACCAGGAGACACAGATAACACAATGATAAAACACAGGTAAGACCTATCACAGAAATGTTGATAAAAGGCTATGATACTCAGTAGAAAATTATTAATTTCCCCGGAAAATGGAGTTAGCAAGAAAGGCTTCACAGAGAAGGTATCACTTGTGTCGAACCTTGAAGAATGAGTAGGATTCATTGAGTCAACCAGAAGAGAAAGCATTCCTGGCAAAGGGATGAAAACAAGCAGAAGTATGGAGGGGTAAAAGGACTTGGAATTCAGATTCATAGATAGATGTATTTCTCTTAGTGGGCATGTAGCCATTTCGGTCGTGGGTTATTAACCTTTTTTGAATCACAGAACTCTGAGAAGGCCAAGTAAAAGCAAATGAGCTTGCTCTCTCTCCAGGTAATTTTGTGCACGCGCGTGTGTATGCGTGCACGCGCGCGCACACACACACACATTTTAGAGGCATTTCCTTGAGTTTGTGAATGCTCAGTCTCAATGGTCACAGAGCGTTAAGAATCCTTGATTGAATGATACATACACACACAAAACAAATTAAAAGAGGATTCATGACTTTACGCCACTGGCTTCACTTTCTCCAAGAATTAGTGTTACCCATAAAAGTAACTCATTGAAGCCCCATAGTAAAATTAGCCCAATGTCTATAACTAATTAGCTGATTTTCTGCTTCTGAGGTTTATAGGCAGTCATTAGTTAATTTTCTCTAACACAATTACTCTTTCTCTTTTGGTTAGAATGGTTGGCATTTTGAGACTACACATTTAGAAGGTTAGCTGAGATAGTCAAGGGTTGAGATAGGCCTGAGTTTTAGACTTCACTATGACTTTTTTTAAACACTGAAATCTAAAGCAACCTGGGGAGTGGCGTGGCTTTTTTGTGCTGCACTGTTGTCTGGGCTTAGTCTACCTTTGCAGGTAATTAATTCCCCAGCCTGCTTATTTTTTCTAGTTGGCTCTTGTTTAGCTTCCACAGAGCCCCACCCCAAAGTGCTTTATTGTCCCTCTGCTGACTATTCCTACATATGGTCAAAATCAACTCACCTTCCGGGTTGCTGACATCGGCAAATTCACTGCTTGGCAAACTCAGCTCTCCTCCCAGTAAGCCTTTGTTCAAGAAGTGTTATTACAACAGAGTGTATCTGAGCGCTAACAAGCCTGTCCAATCTCTTCCACTCCTAGAGATATCTTAAGGAGAAACTCTTTGTGCATTTGGATTTACAGCCACAGGCAGGATATTAGCACTCCCAGACCTGCTGGGTACTAGCGCACTCTTAATGAGCAAACAGCCCTGCCTCAATTAGTGGTTTGTGAAATATTCCTGGATATCAAATTGCTTTAGCTGCTTGATAATCACACTGGCTCTTGGGATGAAAAGCAACCAAGCAAAAATTGTTCCCTTGTTGAGCACTGCCTTGTTGATCTCCTAAGTCGTATCTGTAGACAGAATTTAGTTTACTATTTCCCCAGAGCTGGGGTTTGACTCACAAGCCACCATTGCATTGGTGTTTGTGCTTCTCTTTTGAATCTTTTTCATAGTTTTTTAGATTACCATCTTTTGGGACTGATTCTGTATCATTACACAAGGTTGATTATTCTAGAAACAAGAAATAAACTATAGACTAATCTAAAATGATAAAAATTGCTATAATGGTAATTTCATTAGGCATAGGTATTTATTTGGGGGCAGAGAGGAGAAGACAAAGGTGGACAGACTGAGAGACAGAGGGAAAAGAGGATGGTTAAAACTGAGAGTATGTTTCACCTAGAGCACAACTTCTCGATTGACGCTTCCTAAATTCTTTGCTTTTTAATTACCAAGTAACTTCATCCATGCTAACCTTAGCAACTGAAGAGAAGAGCTTCAATAGATTGCATGGGAAGAAAAAAAAGTAGTAAAGGGAAAGAATTCAAGATCTGTTATTGGTATTTGAATACATTTATTGTGACAAGAAGACTGTTATAAATATTCATAAGCAAAGGCCATCTTTTTTATCTAGGAATTGTTAAAGTGAAGGTTCCAAATTGGAAGGATACATCTTTTGTAAAATCTGCCACTAGATTTCTTGCTCTGAGAGTAAGCATCTATTGTTAAATTCCTACTAACATTATAAATGGTCACAGCACATGCCACTTGATACAATCCCAAACTTTGAAGTGTTAGACTTTCCAGTGGGCTGCTCCTCTCCACTGCAAGCCCCCCTCCCCGCTTTCTGGGCCTTCTGAAGTACCACACTATTCTTGTAAGCAATTCTACAGTCGTAGAAGGAAAAAGTAAAATCTGATGATAGCATCAGTCACATTCATTTCTAAAGTCTAATAGAGACTAGCCTTTACTACTGGATAGTAAGAAACAAACACTGAGTGACTTTAATTGATACTCTTAACTCCACTTAGATTTTTTATCATCTATAGATAATGCAGAAAAGAGGTTGGGGGTACTTTTCAATATTTTATTGTATTTTTCTTAAATATCCTTTCTGGAATTTTCAGAAACAAAACATAAAAAAATTATATACTTTATTACAAATGGTAAACTCAGAGTGCTCCAAATCTCTTATTTACAAACAACACTGGGCAGGACACCCAAACAAACAAACATGAAATAACTTACAAAGGCATGAAGCTGTTTATTGACAGTACTCAGCTTTCTTCAAATTAAAAAATATATATATGTACAGACACAGTTAAGGAAGGCAGGCCAGAAAGAGTTCCTCTGTAGGCTCAGCCTCGCACTCACAAACCTCCCTCCCACCTCCCTCCCACCCCTCCCGCTTTGTGTTCTTAAGGAGTACTACGGAAGCAACCTACAGTCTCTATTGCAGTTTGTAACCCCTCCCCCGCCCCCCGTGTAATACTGAATGAGATCGAATGTTAGGTCCATGCAGTTCTTGGTCAATGTTAAAGAAAAGTCTAACGTTCTGTCCGCGCGGGGACAGCCCATCCACAAAGCCGGGCAGCCCGCAGGCGGCGGCTGCTCCCTGGCTCCATGCCAAGGGAGGGCGCGCCAAGTCCATCCCACTCGTGCACACTGGGGGCGCCGTCAGGACGCAACCCAGTCCAACTTGGATACCCTTGGCTTTAGTCTTCGGACACCTCTTTTTTCTCTGTCGCAACTTGTCAAGTTCTCAAGTCTGTCTCTCTGTATTATATTTTTTGTCTCCGTTGCCCCTTAGCCCCCAACAGTCTCTGCTCAAAACGTTTGCAACTGCTGAGTTAGCATGAGTTGGCACCCACTGTTAACGTGGTTCATGACTTTCTGTTTAAGCTGGGCCACCTGTTCCCTAAGCATGTTGGCGGTGGAGGCCAGCTCAGAGTTCTGCGCTTTCAAGGTTTTCACTTTTTCCTCCAGTCGGGCGATCCTTTCCAGCTTCCTTTTCCGGCACTTGGAGGCAGCGATGCGGTTCCTCATGCGCTTCCTCTCCGCCTTGATCCGCTCCTGGGACTCCATGTCTATGGGGGACAGGGGCGGCGTCTCGCCGGGCATCTCGGGCACGGTCTGTGGCTCCTCCTTCAGGGCCTGTAGGCGCGGGTGCTGCACCGGGATCTGCTGGGGCAGGTGGTGCGGCGGCTGCGGCGGCTGCTGTTGCTGCTGGGGCTGCGCGGGAAAGGCCAGGCCGGCCGCGCCGTAGGAGGGCGCCCCGGCGCAGCCG
>NW_006159930.1:1223104-1223432 GCF_000334495.1 Tupaia belangeri chinensis
GGGAGCGTGCTCTGGCTGTGCAGTTCGGCCAGGGCGCGCACGAAGCCCTCGGCGAAGCCCTCCTGCTCGTCGGTTACGTTCTTGGGGCACAGAAACTGGGTGGGGGTCGGCGTGGTGGTGATGTGTCCGTTGCTGGACTGGATTATCAGGCGCTCCAGCTCTGGCGACGCCAGCTTGAGCAACCCCACGTCCGGCGAGGTGAGGAGGTCCGAGTTCTTGGCGCGGAGGTGCGGCTTCAGGCTGCCCACCGGGTCGGCCAGGTTCAGGGTCATGCTCTGTTTCAAGATCTTGGGGTTACTGTAGCCGTAGGCGCCGCTCTCGGGCCGGA
>NW_006159930.1:1225750-1226296 GCF_000334495.1 Tupaia belangeri chinensis
TGGCGCGGAGGTGCGGCGTCGGGCTGCCCACCGGGTCGGCCGGGTTCAGGGTCATGCTCTGTTTCAAGATCTTGGGGTTACTGTAGCCGTAGGCGCCGCTCTCGGACTGGAGGAACGAGGCGTTGAGAGCATCATCGTAGAAGGTCGTTTCCATCTTTGCAGTCATAGAACAGTCCGTCACTTCACGTGGGGTTAGTTTGGGCTGCGCGCAGAAGTTTCGGGGCCGCAACAGCGCGCTGGCAAGCGGGGGATACCCGCGCCTCCCGGGGCCTTTGGCAAGGAAAGTTTCTCTAAGAGCGCGCGCACCCGCCGGCTGTGCTCCTCCCTGCGCCCTGCTCACCAGCTGGCTCCAGGGAGCGCAGGGTTAAGTTGCCGCCTGCACTCTTACTTGTCGGTTCGCGCGCGCTGCCCTGCTTTGAAAAGTCGCGGTCACTCACTGAGCGCTTCTTGGGCGCTGCGATCCCTCGGAGTCCGCCGAACAACTGGCTTCGCAGCGACAGCGGCTCTCCGGGCGGCGGAGATCAGCTCCGACCCCGCGGGACTGGG
>NW_006159930.1:1226633-1227325 GCF_000334495.1 Tupaia belangeri chinensis
TCCCCGCTCTCCGCTGCTGTCAGCAGCGCCCGGGCAGCGGGGCTCTCCTCCCAGGGGCGACAGGAGAAGGGATTCTCTGAACTCTCCCCAGAACACTAGCCCAGGAGCCACAGGCGCTGGCTCTGGGCAGTTGGTAGGAAAATGGCAAAGAAAATAAGATTCGCAGTTCAGACTGTCCTGCTGTCCGGGCTGACTCGGTCTGTCTGGCTCCCGCCTCGCCGCTTCAACCACACTCAGTGCAACTCTGAGCCCTTATCCAGCCCGAGCTCAACACTTATCTGCTACCAGTCAACCCCTAAAAATAGCCCATGATGTCACCCGGCCCGCGGAGGCTCACGGGATGAGGTAATGCTCCGCTGCCCTCCTACAGTTGGGCCCTTCTTTCTCCTCCTCTCCCCCTCCCCCTCCCGCGGCCTCCCGTCCCCGGGCTCCCGGGTCCCCTCCCCGGCCCGTCTTTCCCGGCCCGCCCGGTGCATTGTGGGCTGACGTCTTGGGGTTTGACTGTCTAGTGACGGTGGCTGCCGCGAAGGCGGACAGACGCTCGCAGCCGCTGACCGAGGCGAGCTCAAGTTCAGGGCTCCGGCCCGGGATGCAGGGGAACCCGCGAGGCTGAGCCGGGCCAGATGGCCTGGGGCAGGGGTGGCTTTTCCCCACTTGGGGGCTCGAAGTCATCCACGGGTGTTTCTCAGCCT
>NW_006159930.1:1228377-1232388 GCF_000334495.1 Tupaia belangeri chinensis
TCCACGGGTGTTTCTCAGCCGAGCGGGAGCTGACAGCCGGAGCCCAGCCCCCCCGCCCGCACTTCCGGGGGGTGGGAGCACCGCCCTTAAGGTGGCTCCGTGAAGTCCCCATGGGACGAGCGAAAGTGGGCTTAAGTTTGGGGGCAGTCTTGGGAGAGTCGGCCCCCCACGTTACGAACGCTCCAAAGTTTGTCTCTCGGTCAAGTTCGGGAGCGGCGGTGCGCATCGCTGTGCGGCTGCGCCCAGAAGCCTTGTGACTCGCATTGCTGGAAAGGGGCGCTCAACTGTATCCCCGCTGCACCTCACTTCCTCCCGTGGGACTGTGGGGGAACGTGTGCGGTACCTTGGAGGGCCACGTTTTATAGGGAGTGTATTTAGGGGGTGTCAGTCTGGGAACGAGCATTTAGGGAATCGAAACTCGGGGAACCTCTGTGACCGTCTGCTCCCCCTCCTGCCCCGGTACAGCGCACAGACAAGCGCGCGCGCAAACACACTCCTTCCGCCCTGCTTTGCTTCCCGGAAAACAAGTCCTGAGAGCGGACACGCGCCAAAAGTCACGCAGTAGGACCAGAAGTCCGAGTAGAAGCACGACTAAAAAAAACTCTCCACTCCCAGTCGGGTGGTGGGCCCATATCCAGGGCAGCCTCTAGGAAGCGCTAGACACATGTAAGTGGTTGCTTTTCTGCGGTTATTTTCTCCTCCCCCGCTCACACCCCAGGGACAGGAGAGTAGGGTGGACAGAATACCAAAGTCGGGAATCGTGGCTCTCTCGTAGCCAGGCTGCGATGGTGTGAAGTGAGCAAAGCACGGACCTCCTCCGAGCTTCAGCTTCCTCATCTGCAAGTGAAACCCAGCCTGGTGAGATCCCTCTCATTGGGCTGCCAGGAGTGAGAGTAGCATGCCATCTTCTGGACTATAGAGGTGGTCGCCAATCAGCCCCCTTCCCAGCCCTGCCTCGCAGTTTCCCGGAGCCTCGGTGGAATGCCAGGGTATAGAGTGATTTGGCAGGACCAGGTGTACTTTCCTGTGAGGTGCAGTGAGGGGAAGAGGTGAGTGAGGGGGTGAGGGAGGAAGGGCTAAGAGCCAGCTCTTCTGTCTAGAATTGGGATTTTGGGGGTTGAAGTTGGACTTGCAGCAGTTTAAGTTCCTAGGTCCTAATAAGGACTTTGCTGCCTCTGAACTCGGGAATTCCGTCTTGGGTTCATAGCCCCCAGCCCTAAGGTATTTGTGGCTTTGAGAGTCCAGAAACCAAGAGCAGCTGGTATCAGTGGGAAACAGGCCAACTTTTCCTCCCTCCAGGCACTCACCTCACTTTCACTCATGCATCACAGGGTAACTGGCTACTGTGAGCCAGGCACTGAGCTGGGCTGGGGGTTGGGGAGGATACAGAGATGACAAGAGCCAGTTACTTTCCCCAAGGAGGGAACATGCTCCTCTGTCGGTTGCCCAGAATAATTTTCTATTGAAATTAGGGAGCTTATGTCCTAAATAAATTTTTAAATGACAACAGTAATTTTAATAAAGCATTTCATGTGTTAGACACCTACTGTCTGCTAGGTAGTCTCTTAAGCAATTTAAATGTGCTATTTTTTTCCCCCACAAACATCTTGAGAGGCATACATTCTTATCTCGATTTAACATATAAGAAAATAGGCCCAGAGTTGTTAGGTAGCTTGTTCAGGTCACACAGGCAGCTGGAACATGATCTTGCCTTTGCTCTGGGAAACCGTCTTGTGAAGTTATTAGTTGTCTGCATAAGAGAAATGTTCTTGCCTGAACCTCTGATTGTAACTCCTTTCAGAGCTCCTGTATTTAGAAACTTCAAGACTTAGGACTTTGTATAAATATACATCTTTTGCCTAAGGGTTCTGTGTGTTCCTCCCTGCCTTATGTGGTTTAGTAGGATGATTTTCTCCTTATGTTGAGAAATAGCATATTTCATCCAAAAAATAACAAATCTGTTCATGTGAACGCCCCTGCTTGGAAGCCTTTGTTGCCTTCCCCTTAGGACCAGTGGAGAGTTCAGACTCCTTTTCCTGAGTGAAGGGTCTGCTCTCTCCAGGGCCATTTCTAACTCCCAGTTTTCAGTCAGGAAAGGCTGAGTTATGCTGCCCTAACAAGAAGCCCCAACATGTCAGTGGCTTAACCCACCACTGACAGGGAAAGTTTCGTTCTTGTTCCTGCGACATGGCCACTGTGGGTCTGCAGGAGACTTCTGGTCTGTGATCCCTCTGAGACCTCATCTTGACACATGCTCCTCACAACTGTCCTGGCTACAGGGAAGTAACTCATTGGCTCTCAGAGGATCCACCCAGAAGTGACATCATCACTTCGGTTCATTTGCTGTTAGCCAAAGCAAGTCTCATGGCCATGTCAATCATTAGCGATTAAGTCTGTAATCCTGATAGGTGTCTCAAAGGTTTTTTTCTTGTGGCATTCTCCAGTAATTCATGAGAATACAACACTAGAGATTAACAACATCCTTTTCTGTTCACCAAATGCTTAGTTTATTCTCTTCCCACAAGGGAGATAACCCTAAAGACCCATACAGTCACAGCATGAAACTCACTGTCCAGGCTTCCTGGAGGCTGTGGAGTAGACACCACATCAGACCCAGTAGTAGTTTTAGTTTTTATCTAGAGAAAGACACCCTCCTTTTTGCATACCTTCAATATGCAGGTGGATAGAGACAGTACAATTGCAGGAGACATGCCATTTAGAAAAGGAAGGAGTAGGTGACCACAGCAGGTACTGACCCACTGAGTCCACTGAGCAGACATGTTGAGGACTTCTCTACTCAATACCCAGATTAGGTCCTAATTCTCCTCACTGAGTATAGCTGCCCTGCCCATTGCTTTCCATGACCTCTGAGAGTCTTTCTTTTCTACAACTAAGGCAGACATCGGGAAATATGCTTTTAAATACATTTTTAAAAGTTTAGGTAATATAGAGTGATATTAAGTCTTGAGTATAGTCTGTTTTTTTTTTTTCTTTCTCCTGCCCATGAGCATGTGGACTCACTAGTGTGAGAGAGAATGCATCTCCCAATGGGGGTGCAGTTACACTGCAATCTCTTTTCCTCTGCTTTTCCATCCCATCAACACTTGGGTCACATACACACTTGGCATGTATTTCGAACCACCAGGACAGGACTTGAACTGTGACCAGCCATGTGGGATCCGGCTTTCTGTGCACAGCACTTAACTGCTATGCTATAGACCCAGCCCTGATAGTGTCTTTCAATCCAGGCTGATGTTCTTCTGGCAGTATAATTCTCATGATATTGTAGACTTACCTGTTTAACACCAAGTGTTCACGGGCTGATAGGCACAGGTGCTTGTATGGTTTGCCATTTTCCTTGCTTTCTTGCTCTCATGCCTGCTGATCTGTCTCTGATTCTGTCTCTCATGCTCTTACTCTCAGCTTGGTTTTGAGTATGTTAGATTTACTGGGCTTAGGTGGGAGACTTACACCTTTCATTCCCTTTTCAGAGCCATTTTGTATAATTGAAGCATATGATAGGTAATAGTTTCCTTTATCCTGAGGTTTTTGTTTTTTGAAGATTTTTTTCTTTTTGCTATAGAGCATGTGTGTTCACTAGAAAGACAGAGAGACAGAGAGACAGAAAGCAAGAAATCACCCCCTAGGAGGATGGCCATGCCACAATCCTTTCTCCCCTATTCTCCTCTTGGGATCTCAGGCATGCATGCACATGCACCCGGTGTGAGTTTAAGCCACCGAGTCCAGGACTTGAAGTGTGGTTGACTATGTGGGCGTCCAGTGACATAACCATTGTACCATCTGCTGGTTCCTATCCTTAGGTTTTGAAATAGCTTTATACCCCTTAACTTTATCCTTATTTCGAGGCTATCCCCTCCTCCTACACCAGGTTCTTTCTTGCTGAAAACAGTTCTTGGTTTTGTATTTTACTAGTTGGGATTGAGAAACAATTGCCTTTTCTAACCATCCAATCCCTGAATTTGTAGATTGTCTGTATTCCTTTTCATTCCT
>NW_006159930.1:1232419-1234540 GCF_000334495.1 Tupaia belangeri chinensis
CTGCTTGCAAACCAGCCAAATCTTTTCTGAGCTCATCTCAGAATAACTTGTAATAATGTTCCCAATCCATCCAGCAGCCACCAACACATGCTACTAACACCCTCTTTTACAATCTCTTCCTTTAGTTCATGGGTTTTATGATCTGTGTTTTAAATTATCATGGGTAATAGGCTCACTAAACAAATTACCATCCTTTCAGCTTCTGATGATAGTGTTCAGAGTTATTGCCCTCTAAATGAATATCCAGTTGTACCATTGTTATTTTCTTTAAAGAATGATTTTATTTAACTTTTATTTATTTATTTTAATTTGGTCAGGGAGGTAGAGGGAGAGAGAGAGAGGAAGAGAGAGAAAGTAAGAAAGCAAGCTGCCAGGTCTGGTTTGGCCATGTAGGAGTCTAGTGCCCTTAACCACCATGCCACATGTGGGCCCCCATTATCTTTGTTATTATTACCCTATCCCATGTCTAGGTGCCAATATTTGTATCAGTCAGGATAGTCTAGGTGGTGTTGCCATAACTCAAAATCCTAAACTCTCAGTGACTTAACACAGAAACTTTGTTAAGGAACACAGGGTTCTGCTCAACTTGCTCACTTAGAAACCTAGACTGAAGGAGGTTTCATCTCAATACATGTTTCCACAACCATCCCATGCACTTTGGAACCAGTTCACATTGGCTTTAAAAACTTCCCTCCAGAAATGACACACATTACTGTGTTTACATGTTATTGGCCAATACAAATCACATGACCATGTCTTACTTAAAGGGTGTAGGAAAGTGAAATCCTACCATGTGCCTGGAAGTCTGAGAGCTGGTAATGCACACCTCAGTATAGGCTAGGTTATGCTGTGCTAGCAATCCAAAAATCCTACTGGATTACAACCAGTTATTTTTGTCTCATATCACATGTCTGTTGTAAGTTGACCATGTCTCTGCTTCATAAACACCTTATCATTGCTCCAGGACCCTGGCTAACAGAGCATCCTCTTTCTAAAAATTGCTGATTGTCATGGCAGAGAGTGAAGAGCACAGCTCTTAAGGGTTCTGCTGAGAGCAACTCACGTGGCCAAGCCTGATGTCAGTGGGGAGGGGCAGCAAGTGTTTGTGAATGGTAATTCAGTTGACCACACCCTGCACTCCACATTCCTCCATTCCTCCAAGTCTCAGCCAGTCCAAACATTTTCCATTCCTCAAACATTTTCCTGTCTTTCCATTTACTTGCATCCTTAATCAAAGAGTCACCTAGAAAACTCCTATTCACCCTTCAAGACCCAGTTCAAATTATCACTCCCTCTCTCATTTATCCCATCTCCTACTTCATCTTCAAATAGTTATGTTCTTCAGCTGTCACCACACTCAGTATATACCTGAGGCAGAGAATATTTATCACATGGTCTTGTAAATATCTGAAATCCTTGATTCCAAATTCAGAAACTGTGTCTTATTTATATTTTGTATCTCTAATGCTTATTAAAACAATGTCTGGTATGTGAAAGGATAAGAGATGCTCAATAAGGACTTGCTGATTAAATTTTAATAATAATGGAATTGGGGGGGCATTTTTTATAGTCAAGTAGCAGTAGTATGTGTTTAAATACATACTATTTGGGACATATCAAACTCCCTTGTTGAAATCTCCTTAAGAGCATCTTACTGACCTGGATAGTCTAAGTTATGCTATAGTAAAAAACAAAAACAAAAACAAACCCAAACCTCAGTGACGTAAGTCAAATTAGTTTAATTTCTTGCTCCTGTAACATGTTCATTAAATGTTGATGAGAGGACCAGCAGAAAGCATAATGGTTATGCCGCTAGACTGTCCCACATAGTCCACTATGGTTCAAGTCTCAGACACAGAGGCTTAAAATTCACTCAGGTGCGTGTGTGCATACGTGCCCAAGTTCCCAAGAGGAGAATGGAGAAGAAGGGATTGCAGTGTGGCCATCCTCCCCGGGGGTGATTTTTCACTTTCCATCTCTTTATCTCTCCAGCATGCACCCTATAGCAAAAATCTCTCTCACAAATGTTGGTGGGAGTTCTGGTCACACTCCCTTCCTCTGAGACTTAGGCTGATGGAGCACCTACTTTTTGGAATAGCAAAGATCTCTTGATCAGGGACA
>NW_006159930.1:1234571-1242937 GCF_000334495.1 Tupaia belangeri chinensis
TTGAGGGGGTCTTCTTATCTTAGCGATTATCTTTGTTTAAAAATGTTACATGTCACTTTTCACAATTCATTGACTAAAACTAGTCTCATGGCTCCACCAACCTAGAAGGGAGCCACAGAAGTGCAATCATATTTTTCTGGAAGGCAGAGAGCTGGAAGTATTTGGTGGCCAGCCCTACTGACTCCCCCGTTAGTTCCTCAAACAAGACAACTGTTGAATTCAACTAAGAACCCTACCTGAGTTCTCCCATCTCTTCCCTGTTCCTGGATGTTAACTTAAATGACATTTGAAGAAGAGTTCTGTGATTTTCATGATGTGTCCCACTTCCAGCTAAATTAAATTCCTTTCGTACATACTCTTATAAGTCCCTACACTTTTTCTGTATAGTTACTGGGATTTGCAGAGGGTGCAGAATAACACCCCTATCTTTCTTGAGTTCAGAATCAGCTGAAAGTTAGACACAGGAATTAGAGGAATGAGCTTTGTTTGTTTGTTTGTTTATAGATCTGTTTCATCCACCAGGGCCTTATCTATCTATCTGGTTTAGATCTGTTTCATCCACCAGAGGCCAAGCATCAACAGGGCAGAGAAAAAGCCATATTTTTCATTCTCCAGTGTATCCACAGCATCCAGCACGGTGGTTGGCACAGACAGGGTGCTCAATGAAGCTTTGTTATACATCAGAGCCCCTGCAGAAGTCCTCTTGGAATAACTAGTTTTCGTTAAGTAGGAATATATAACAATTGGGATGTATAACAATTGTTCACACCATCACCCTTATGAGATGCCTTTTCCTCACATAGAACTCCCACCAAACTTACAGGATCATGAAATAGCAAAAGTGCTTAAAAGTCACCTTCCAATTTCTACTCTTCTCCTAATGCAGGAATTCCTTTGGCCACATCTCTGCTACTTGCATATTTCTAGTTGCAAAGTAAGGACAGAATGCTCAGAGCCTGAAGTAATCAGTCTGTTGAACACTGCTGGTTGGACATGATCAGGAATTTTGTGGTCATGAAACCCAGAAAACAATGGGTTTTGGCCAACCATAGAGATCTATGGTCAAGTTGTGATAGGACTGAAATCATGTTCCATGATCAATTGAAGAAATTAGGACTACTCACCTGAGGGATAGGGGGTGCAGGGAGGGTAGGGATGACTACAAGAGCATGTACAGGAGTCCAGATAGTTGTGCAATGGACACATGATGGGGGTGGGGGCTGGGGAGACATCTGTAGTTTTTTTTTTTTTAGAGGTTTTCACTATAGGGCGCATGCGCTCACCAGACAGAGAGAGACAGAGAGACAGAAAGCAAGAAATAACCCCCAGGGGGATGGCCACGCCACAATCCCTTCTCCTCCATTCTCCTCTCGGGATCTTGGGCATGCACGCACAAACGCCCTGCGTGAGTTTTAAGCCACCAGGTCTGGGACGCAAACTGTGTCGACTACATGGGAGTCTAGCAACATAGCCATTATGCTAATTGCTGGTCCCGGCATCTGTAGGTTTTGAGATCAGAGCTGGGGTAATGGTTAGAAGTTAGAGAAGAAAGGGACTAGCGGATGGTGTAATGGTTACGTCATTGGACTCCCACATAGTCAACCACAGTTTGAGTCCCAGGCCTGGCAGCTTCAAACTGTGGTCTGGTTCGTGTGAGTGCATGCCCAAAATTCCAAGAGGAGAATGGAGGAGAAGGGACTGTGGCATGGCCATCCCCAAGAGGGTTAATTTCTCGCTTTCTGTCTTTCTATCTGTCTCTGTCTCTCTGTCAAGGGCACACATCTCACAAAAATCTCTCAAAAAAATTAGAGAAGAAAACTCTGCTATATTTAAGGAAGAACTTTCTGAAATTAGAGTTATTTATTAATTGGATAATTGTCTTAAATGTAGAATTAAAGTTTTTGAATCAACACATATTTATTGTCTACTATGTGTCAGATACTATGCTAGGTTAGTATATGATAATTCCTAGCAAGCCCATAGTAATCATTATGTTTTCAAAGTTCAAAGTTTATAAAAGGCATTTTAATCTCACTTAAACTTTCTCTGGGAGTGGTCAGCAGTATTAGGTGTTTCTCACTACTGGAACAGACCTTCCTTTACTCTTAAAATTTGTAAGCCTGGGATAATACTTTATTTTCTTCTTTTTTTGTTTTGTTTTGTTTTGTTTTGTTTTTGCAATAGGGTGCATGCTCTTACCAGAGTTAGACAGAGAGAGAAAGAGAGAGGGAAAGTGAGCAAGCACCTC
Source organism: Tupaia belangeri chinensis (assembly GCF_000334495.1). Taxonomy (NCBI): domain Eukaryota; kingdom Metazoa; phylum Chordata; class Mammalia; order Scandentia; family Tupaiidae; genus Tupaia; species Tupaia belangeri. The sequence continues at coordinate 1,236,820 of NW_006159930.1, forward strand.
TCAGGAGGGATGGCCACACCACAGTTACCTCTTCTCCATTCTCCTCTTGGGATTTTGGACATGTATACACATGCCCCTGATGTGTTTTGCAAAGCACCAGTCCAGGACTTGAACCATGCAATCTACCATGTAGGACCCAGCTGCATTAATCTCCAGGTCACCTGCTTGCCTGGATGATAACTTTTTTCTTTTATGTCCAATGTTAATTAGGTGGACATTATTCTATCAAAACAACGAGTGTTTCAGTAGCTGTAAACCAAAATTACCTATACTTGGGAATCACTCAACAAGACTAACTAATCCCTTACAATCTGTGACTGAAGAACTATAGACTATTCAACAAACCATTTCTCCTGTTTCTCTTCTATATACCACTAGACTACATTTCCCAGCTTCCTTTGTAAGTAGGTGTGGCAGAGTTTTAGCCAATGCAGACAGAATGAATGTGATGTGTGTCACCTGCATACCTGGCTCCTAAAAATATCTTTTCCCATATCCTGGTTAAAAGTAAGGGAATACAAGGCCATAGAGAAGGGCAGAGCCACAGGTAGAAGGAGCTGGATCTCTGAGTGACCATGAGGAAGGTATCGCACTGACTGGAAATGTTCTCAATGGTCTGACTGAATGAGAGATCAACCTTATGATGTTGTGCCATTACTGGAGTATATTTGTTAAAGTTGCAAATAGTCTTTGCCTTCTTATTGCAATGAGTACTGCAGGGTATCTGCAACAGTGGAAGAAAGGTGGACATTAAGTGAGGGATTATTGTTCTGCCCTTTCTAGTTTGAAGAGAATTAGCAGAGGAGATAGAAAGAAAGAACATAACACCTAATTACATACTGAGACTTCCTTTAGTTAATTTTTTTCCCACATCTACTTAATAAACTTCATAAAGCATGTTACTCTGTCTAACATCCTCTTCTGTATTTAATCTTTTCAGTGAGAAATGACAGGTGCTTTGGAGATTTCAGGTAAGATATAGACAGTACATGTTGTTGAATATTTTATTCATTCATTCAGCGATTTTTGAGCATTTACTATTGGATAGCCCCTGGAAATCACTGGTGAACAAAAGTTACGATACCTGCCCACAAGTTGGGATATAGCAAGGAAAATAGGTAACAAAGAGACAAGACTAGTCCAGTATGATACCACTATGAGAAAGAAGGAACAGGACACACTGGGTGCACATGGCATGGGTGTCTGACAAGGGGAGAGATCAGAGAATTGCCCTCTGAGAGGATGATGAGTAAATTAGACTTCCAGGATGAGTGAGAGTAGCCAGACGAGGAGGAGACTGTAGAATGAAAAAGAGTATTCTAGAGTGCATAAACTAGGGCCTGCATGTTATTGAATATGGGGCATGCTTAGAGGGACAAAAAGGTAAGCCAGAAAGGAAGAGTAGAGAGGATAAGCATGAGAGAAAGGTATGCATATACTTCACAAATGCACTTGGAGAGCCTTGTACCATATTTAACTGTCATGTGTACTATGTGTATGCATTTATGTAGGAGAAAATATGGCTGCTTAACTGTCAAGATGTCAGCAATTGCAGTGTTTGGGTAATTTCCACTTTCCTCCGTATGCTTTTCTGTTTGTTTTAAAATTGTTTACAATAGACATGCATTGCAGTGGCAATGTAAAACGAATCAAAATAAATGTTTTTTGCTTATTAGTTGTGACTGTACCTTCTGTAGTTCATTGGCTCCTTATTGCAGTCCTCAGAGCAAACTGAGGTCCAGAGTTGGTTCACACTGAAGCTAGAATTAGACTTCCCAGGTCTCATTCAGCTTATTTTCCTCCCATTGTGCCTGCCTTCCCTGCAGTTTTCTAAGTAGCAGTGATGGCTTTTCTTGGAACTACTGGCTTCAGTGCAGTGTTGCATGCTTTTGTCTATATAGGTTGCAACCTGGAGAAATTGGGTCAAAGTTCTCATGATACTGACCTATCCACAAGGCTTCCCACACAGAAAGGATGACCCTTTACCCCACTGGGCTACACACACTTATTTTTTCTGTGATGTTATTGCATCCTTTACTTAGTGATTTGGCAGTTGTGGAGGGGGCTGCTGATAATTTTCTAAAATGAAGTTAGGGAGGTGATTGTTCCTGATTATTCTCTCTACCCACATCTTTATTAACTAGCATGTGGGTGGTTAGCTGAACCAGTAATGATGAATTTTTGCAGCAAATACCCAAACACTTGCAAGTCTGGAAATACTCTATTAGCCTTCTCTAAATCATATTGTGACAGCAGTCAACCCTGACCATCTAAAAGGCTTAAAACACATGAATTTATGTCATGTGCATGTCACATTTCTATCCTGATTCAGGCCATAGTTTTTATTCTGAGATCCAGGCTGAAGGAACATCTCCTGTCTGAGATATTGCTGATGTGTGTCATAGTGAAGAGAGGTGATACTATGGGGTGGCCCTTAAAGCTTTGCCCATGGGTCACTTTCACTCACTTTTCCCTAGCCGAAGTGTGTCACAAAGCCAAAGTTGAGACGGGGAGACAGGGCTTGATAAGGAAGGGCCGCAAATACTTTGACAAACATTGACAGCTGAGCCCCGTTTCTATAAAATGGAAATGGAAAAATCTGTAAAATGGAAATAGGGGGCCAGCAGGTGGTGTGGTGGTTAAAACGCTGGAGGTCTATATAGGTTGCAACCTGGAGAAATTGGGTCAAAGTTCTCATGATACTGACCTATCCACAAGGCTTCCCACACAGAAAGGATGACCCTTTACCCCACTGGGCTACACACACTTATTTTTTCTGTGATGTTATTGCATCCTTTACTTAGTGATTTGGCAGTTGTGGAGGGGGCTGCTGATAATTTTCTAAAATGAAGTTAGGGAGGTGATTGTTCCTGATTATTCTCTCTACCCACATCTTTATTAACTAGCATGTGGGTGGTTAGCTGAACCAGTAATGATGAATTTTTGCAGCAAATACCCAAACACTTGCAAGTCTGGAAATACTCTATTAGCCTTCTCTAAATCATATTGTGACAGCAGTCAACCCTGACCATCTAAAAGGCTTAAAACACATGAATTTATGTCATGTGCATGTCACATTTCTATCCTGATTCAGGCCATAGTTTTTATTCTGAGATCCAGGCTGAAGGAACATCTCCTGTCTGAGATATTGCTGATGTGTGTCATAGTGAAGAGAGGTGATACTATGGGGTGGCCCTTAAAGCTTTGCCCATGGGTCACTTTCACTCACTTTTCCCTAGCCGAAGTGTGTCACAAAGCCAAAGTTGAGACGGGGAGACAGGGCTTGATAAGGAAGGGCCGCAAATACTTTGACAAACATTGACAGCTGAGCCCCGTTTCTATAAAATGGAAATGGAAAAATCTGTAAAATGGAAATAGGGGGCCAGCAGGTGGTGTGGTGGTTAAAACGCTGGAGTCCCACATGGCCAACTGTGGTTCGAGTCCCGCACCTGACTGCTTGCTTTCTGACTTTCCCTTTCTCTCTCTCTCTGTCTCCCTCTGGTCAAATTAAGTAATAAATAATAACAAATAAAATAAATAAATCTTTAAAAAGTGGAAATAGGTAAATTACATTATGGGATATTTAAACTGCGGAATATCATGAGTTAATTGCTCTTGAAAAGATGAGCTGACCTGGAGGAATGCCCACGATATAACATTAGGTGAAGAAAACAAGCTGCAGAGTGATGAACATAGCATGGTCTCATTTCTGTATGAGCCAAAACACCTCTGTCTGAGTATATTCATTTGTATGAGAGTTTTACTAAAAATAGCTAGTGTTCAATGAGTGCTTACTTCATCTGCCCAGGGTTGTCCTGGGCTGTGGTTTTTGTTTTGTTTTACATGTATTTGCTCATTTAATCCTTGGAAAAACCAGAATAAGGAGTAGAAATTTACACACTACATAGTTATTGATAGCTGTATTATTTGGGAATGGAATTAAAGAAAACATTTTATTCACTCTAAAAATTAGATGATGTCTATACATTTTTATTTGTCATAATAGATGGACTAGTCAGCTCTTGTGAAATAAACCACCACAAAATCTGAGTGTTATATGATGTCAGCTTTTATTTTCTCCTTATTGTTCTGCAAATCAGTAGCCTTCCTGGGGCTGTGCTTAACCTCTTCCACTCTCCATCACCCCTATGTCCCTTGTAGTTTTCTAAGTAGTGATGATGGTTTTTTCTGGAACTGTGACTTCAGTACAGAGTTGCATGTGTAAGGAGTCTGCAACCTGGAGAAATAGGGCTGAGGGTCAAATTTGGGTCAGGTCCATGTGATTCACTCTAGAACTCATGCTGGAGAGGCAGGATCTACCAGGGACAGATTCCTTCAGGGCAGAGGTTGGGGTACATAGAAACACGTGATGCATAGTTTTTTTTTTTCCTTTTTTTAGAGAGAGAGGTATTTTCCTATAGGGCATGTGTGCTCTCCAGAGAGATAGACAGAAAGTAAAAAATCACCCCCCAGGGTGGATGACCATACTGCAAGCCCTTCTCCATTCTTCTCTCAGGATTTTGGGCAAGCTTGCACGCGCACCTGGTGGTCAACTACATGGGAGTCTAGTGACATAACTGCTCCACAATCTGCTAGTCTCCACATGAAGCTTTTTAAGGCCTAGGTATGGAACTGGTATGCTGTCATTTCTGCCCACTTTCTATTGGCTGAAGCAAGTTGCATGGCCAAGTTCAGTATCAATAGACCTGGGATGTTATTGGTGTTGGGGAAGGAAGGAGTGAAAATCTGTGGTATAGTAGTTTACCATGAATTATTTTCTTAGTTAAAAGAGAAAAGAAACTAATAAAGCTAGAAAAAGAGAATACTGACCAGGGTTAGTTTAAATTATGATCAAACTATTCCAAAGTTGCACTATGCATTTCTTAAAAGTACGAACTCTATATGCACAGCTATAAAGAGCACAGTGGCATTGTGTGGACATTGAATTAACCAAAGTACTCATAGCCCAGGAAAGCAGGTAGGAGTTTACACTAGCATGGCTTATGCTGCTTGTGGTGTCACAGTCTAAGCATAATCCAGGGCAGTTTGATTGCCTTTTGATTACATCAGTGCTATTCATGTGCCCATGTGCAGTCTAAGAAACTGAGATCATGATATGATAGTCTTTCTTTCTTTTTTTTTAAAATTATTTTATTTAACTTTATTTATTTATTCATTTTAGCTTGACCAAAGAGGGACAGAGAGAGAGGGAGAGAGAGAGAGGGCAGCTGGGTCTGGGACTCAAACCATAGTCGGCCATATGGGAGTCCAGTGCCCCCAACCACCACCCACCTACTGGCTCCAAAATCATAGTCTTTCAAATCAGAAAGGGCTCTGGTGCCCACGGTAGGCAGGTGCCTCCTAACTTATAGGAAAGCTGCTTTTGCCAAGTACAAGTCATTTTCATCTGGGTGTGTCTAACATTGCTGGAAAATGGTTATGGAAATGAAAACTCCTTCACTTAACCAGTGAAGACATTGAGCACTCTCGCAGTGACTTACCTGAATGACACAGTAAGCTAGTGGCCAAAGATGCATGAAAACCCAGGTATCTTAAGAGAGTCCAGGCCCTTCTTAAGACACACATAAACATCAAGCAGATGGATCATTTGCAGATACGTACTAGGCTCTGAAAACTTCATGGCTTCTTTAAAAAAAATGTATGCTGACTGCTTCTTCTGCTGTTCCTCTAGTTTAAGACTGCCCAAAGACTTCTCTAAGCAACTAGCTCAGAGGTCTGAAAAATAAACACCAAATGACATAAAACATTGAAAAAGAGAGTAACATGTTATGTTCCTTAAAACATTGGTCAGAGAATAAGGCCTATTCTAGTTTCCTTTCTAAGTAATGTAGTAAATATCTGCCAATATAACTTATGAGAATTGATCTTGGGACTTGCAGTTAGCGTAATGGCTATGTTGCTGAACTCTCATGTAGTCAACAACAGTTCGAGTCCTGGACCGGGTGGCTTAAACTCATGCCGGGTATGTGTGCGTGCGTGCCCAAGATCCCTAGAGGAGAATGGAGGAGAAGGGATTGCGGCGTGGCCATCCCCCCCGGGGGGGGGGGGGGGGGGGATTTCTCGCTTTCTGTCTCTCTGTCTCTTTCTGTCTTTCTGG
>NW_006159930.1:1243112-1246316 GCF_000334495.1 Tupaia belangeri chinensis
GGGGGGAAGGGGGGGGAGGGGGTTGCGGGGGGCGCCCCCCCCCCGGGGGGGGGGGGAGGGGGGTGAGTGATCGCTCACTTTCTGTCTCTCTCTCTCTCTCTCTCTCTCTCTCTCTGTCTTTCTGGCAAGTGCATGTGCCCTATAGCAAACATTCCTCAAAAACAAAAAAAGAATTGATCTCACACAGTTTTATTAAAGAATTTGTTAGAGTCATGTTTCTCAAGTTTCCATCATTTACCCATCACTTTTTCTATTTTGGTATATCTGCCTGCATGTTTAAAATCAATTTAGTATTTTTCTTTAAATGGATTTACTTTTCTAAAGCTCAAAGATGTTTCTGTAGGAGATTTAAATAGATATTATTGAAGTGGATTGTATCAGATACTATTGTAAATGGGTAACAAGTATTAATTGCTATCAACATTAGACGGCTGTGAGTATAAACACAACCCATTATATTAAATAGATGTATCAATGCTACACTGAAAGTTGTCTTTTATTCTTTAAGTGGTAGATAGTCTCCACTACAGTAGAAAATATGGGCTTGGGAATTAGGAAGACTTGGGTCCATATCTCAACTTATTCCCTTCCCAGTAGTATAATCTTCAGCTGTTTTTCCAAATGGCTCTGCACCAGTTTCTCATCTGTAAAATGGAATAATAAAAGCTACCTCACATCTTGTATGTGTGCATTTGTGTTTTCAAAAAACCTTCTATTCCTCCTGGTGCATAGTAGGAGCTCAAAACATTTAGATATTGTCTTCCTTTCCTTACTATTTTTTTTTCTCAAATGACATTTATTTTTCTTAATTGCCAAGGGGACATATCCACTTACCAGAGAGAGAGAAACAGACAGGGAAAGAATGCACCCCCTCCATGGGTGTGGTCACATCATAATCCTCCTTTCTCCATTTCTCATTCTTCTTAGGATTGAAGGCATGTATGTACATATACCCAGTGTGTTTTTCAAGTCACCACAGCTGGGATTTGAATAGCAGCTGTCCATGTGGGATTTGGCTTTCAATGCGCATGACTTAAGCAGTGTGCTATAAGACTGGCCCCAAATGGCGTTCATGAACTACATTATTAGAAAGTGTCAGTATTAATTCTTCCCAGAATAACTTACTGATTGGTTGTTTACCTTGTCCTAGGACCTGTGTTAAGTGCTGTGGGTAAAATGAAGACTGCATAAACGGACTTGGCATTGAAAACTTGAATTCAAGTCCTCATTCATTTCTTCTGTGCAGGTCATGTAACATCTCTGATCCTATCTTCTCATCTGAAAAACGAATGTGGTGATTGACAGTTTGTTCAAAAAAATGGATGTAAGGAATGATAGCTTATGTGAAAGTCTTTGGTGATCTGACACAGGCACTTCTGTTATCACATCACATGTATGTTCTGGAAATAGTTCATGTTGTGCAGAATTGTATATTTAAGACAATAGGACTATAAAAATATGGTTGGGTAGACCATGAAACCCTGTATAAGATTGTGACCACAGTGCTAAAATAAAATTCTTAATAGACTCATAAAAGTAATAGAGCTAAAAAGACCTGTTAATATTTTTCTAAAAAAAATATTTTATTTAACTTTATACATTTATTTTATTTTGACCAGAGAGGGGAAGAGTGTGTGTGTATGTGAGAGAGAGGGCAAGCTGCCAAGTTTGTGACTCAAACTGCGGTTGGCCATGTGGGTGTCCAGTGTCCTCAACCACCATGCCACCTGCTGGTCCTAAGACCTGTTAAATTTTAAATAAGTAGGTACACACATACATACATGCTATAGCAAATGTAAGACTTTACCTTAAAACTGGTGAAGATCTCTCGACGGGAGGCATAAGGAAGGTATGAGGCTGCTGCATTATGGAGGCGAAGATGGAGGGAAGAAGGGGATTATATGCTAGTACTTCTGCTACTCTACATTCCTCTGTGGCATCTGCATTCAACTGTGTTAGTGTACTTTCTGCTCAGCTGCTTTTCCTGGAAGGAACAAATCTTCAACATCCTGGGAAAAATCAAGCATCTTTCTTGCTATACTACTCTTGCTGGTTCTCAGTCTTCCCTTGTGTTCCAGTGTTGTGTTACAACAGACTAGCACACTTAGGCAGATGACAGGTTGTAGTTCTCAGCTAAATCCCAAGCTTCGTGGGCAGAATGAGCAGTGCCTCCTGGAGGGAGAATTCAGGAAGAGAGATGAGCCTCTCCTTCTGTCCCTCCCTGCTTTCCTAGCCTGGTCAGGCTTACTGCATAGTATGAATTTGCTACTGCCCCTTCCCTTCTTTGGTTTCAAGGTTTCTATAGTCCTCATTAGTCTGTGAGCCCCTTGAGAGAGGGCTCTTTCATATTCATGGCTACACTCTGAGGTTCCAGCACAGGGGCCCAGAGTGGAATGGTGGCATTATAGTTGAACTCTTTTTTTTTTTTTTTTTGTAGGCATGAGACCCACCAGCAGGGCTCATCTGAAGGGATCAGAAGCACATGTGTCTTCATGAGGTGAAGGGACAGGGACAGTGTGCAATTCAGTGCTATGTCCTGCATCTCTCTTGCTCCTGAGTGAGGCAGGGACTGCTCCATGGATCCTAGCCTTACTTCACCCAGGAGAGAGAGGGCCACGATGATGCTGGCAGCATATCCTCTTCCTAAGCCTTCCACCATTTCCTCTCCCTCCTTCCTTCCTTTTTGTCAGGCCCCTTCTCCACGCCAGGTACTGTACAAAGTTGTGGCGATGAAGTGATCAGTAAAACAGGCATGGAATCTGCCTGCATGTGCTTTCATATTGCCTGTAGCCTAAGTGCTTAACCTCGGAGTCAGATCACCTGAGTCTGATAGTTGACTCTGTCCTTTCTTCTCGAAATAAACTTGGTCAAATTCCTCTCTGGGTTTCAGTTTTCTTATCTGTACAGTGAGGTGTATAACAGAGCCTCTTTCAAGAGTTGTTGTGACTTAAATGAATTGATATGTAAATGCTTAGAATAGCCCCAGATACAGTAAATGCCTAATAAACATTAACTGTAATTGCTATCATTATAGCTGCTATATAGAGGTAAATCAACAAATTAGTATAAAATTACAACAATCAATATGTATCCAAACAACAACAAAAAAGAGTTAAGAGGGAATTGCCTGTAATTTGGAACTATGTTTTGCCTGTGCTAAAGCTAGTTGAACTATTTAAATATGTAAGATTATCTGACTGGGGT
>NW_006159930.1:1247518-1261516 GCF_000334495.1 Tupaia belangeri chinensis
TCCCTACACTCAAGGTCTCTATCACTGGTACCAACAGGCACTCAGTAACCACTAACTACTTAAATTAGTAAATACTGATGATTATCAGTAACTGTACACACACACACCCCTACGTTGGATTATGGACTGCCCCCATAACAGTGTTTCGGTCAGTGATGGACTACCTATGGATGGTCACAGAGCCTAGGTGTGTCGTAGGGTGTACCATCTAGGTTCGTTAAGTACACTCTGTGATGTTTGTCATCAACAAAATCTCCTAGTGGCATATTTCTCAGAATGTATTTCTGTTGCTAAGCTATGCCTGACTGTATTTGATTCTTTTGTGAAGACATCCATTCTCAAGATGGAATTGCCAGATCCAAAGTTACAAGCAGGTTTGTGCTTTTCTAACCAACTGCCAGACTGCTGTAGTGCTTATGTTTTATGTAAGCTGCACAACTACGATCACATTTGTGGTCCTTATTTATAACACTATCTTAAATAATTAACCAATTCAAGGAGTACTTCCTCTCCCCTTTTTTGGTGGGTATCAATATTCTTTGCATCCCAAACTCCAGTCATTTCCCTAGGGTCAATCAAATCAGTGCTTTGCACTCTGAATTTAGCCACAGAAAACGAAATGGGCTGCTTCAGCTCCCTACCCTTTGGCAGTTCAACATCAACCTTGTTGGGTTTTCCTGTGATGACGATGATGACGTGATGAGGATGATGGAGGAGGAGAAGAAAACTGTGACAACCCTGTGGGAATCTTATTAACCTCATTTGACAGTTGAGGAAAGGGAGGCTGAGAGAAGTGAGGTGACTTGCTTTCAGTCACACAGCTAGGAATTAGCAAAGACAGGAATTTCATCTGCTCCCATCTGACTCCATGCCAGGTCTCTTTCTACTAAACTACATTACACCACTCCCCAAGTGGACGTTCAGGGTCAGCCTTGTGGGAACAGCAGGTCTGTCAGGTTCTGCAGGGCCAAGCTATTTATCATTGCAAAGGACACTCATCACTGCACTAATTACATTAATTGCTGCCCACTCTGTGGCTAGGTGGGTGGCTTAACAACACCTAGCAACGTAGTAATGATGCCTGGGCCTGCCTTGCTGTGTGCAAACATCTAACTTTTTTTTTTTTTTAACTTCTTCCTGTGGTGGCCAAAGATAGTAATTATAGGTTCGCTTAGTTGGAAGTTAGTGACTCTCTACCCTGTAGGGGAAAGGTCAAGACTCTGAACTTTGCTCTTCATCAGCCTCATTGCTGGAAAGAAGAGGGAAGCTGAAGATCTATTAAACAACTGTGTGGCTTGACATTTTATCTCAGGGATCTTATCTTATAAGAGATAATATATAGAAGTAGGTATTAAATTATCCTTACTTTGTTTATAAGAGAACCCAGTCTCCTGCTTGGGAAGAGGTAGGAACAGGCATAAAGCTCAGGACTATGAGAGACAACTTTAGTTTTCACATACATCCCCACACCATAGCACCTGTCTATAGGGAGCATTTTCTTTCTGATGTTTGGAACTGAATTAGAGACCAGTCTGCATTTCCAGAGAATAAGCAGGGTCTTAGGAATTTGGGTTTCGTGGAGTTTCCTAATGGCTAAAGGATGAACATTTGAGATTTCATCTTTCCAACCTCCACCCCTTCCCTGAGCTTCTGAAGAAAATAAACAGTTTTTCCAGCTGATTTTTTTTTAAGTAATCTGAAGATTCCATCTGTATACCTGTTAGGAATGGACAAGATGACTTTGGCAATTCAACATAACTGAGTGAATGACTTAAATTCCAGAGACCGAGATAACAGGATAATTTGGGAAGCAATTGACTTTGGAATGTTGCATGTTTGTGTACCTTATGGGTGTGGCCATATCTATATGTGTAGGCATATATGTCAATAAATACGTGTGTGTTCTTCAGGAAATTTTAGGGTAGGAGTGGACTCAGATGACTTGGTTCCCATCATAACCTAGCATTTATCTGTAAGGGAGTTGAAATATATTCGATTGAAACTCTGAACAACTATGTATAAGAGGGTCTTCAGAGAGTTCATAAAAATAAATGATATGAAAAAAAAATCTATGCTTGGACATTTTGGTTCAAAATTATTTTGCACCAAAATAAACCATACTTTAATTCCATTTTCCACAAACTCTTTGAAGCCTCTGCATATAATGATACGAGGTAGTAGTTAAGATATGTAGAGCTAGACCAGGGTTTGAATCTTGACTCTGCCACTTACCAACTGTTAGGACTTGGGCAAGTTACTTAAGTTCTTTGGGTATGAATTTTCGCCTTTTTGTTTGTTTGTTTTTAGAGAGATTTTTGCTATAGGGTGCGAGTGCTCACCAGTGAAACACAGAGAAACAGAAAGTGAGAAATCATCCCCACCCTCCACCCCCAGGGGGATGACCACACTGCAATCCCTTCTCCTCTATTCTGTTTTAGGGATCTTGGGCACACACACACACACACACACACACATACATGTTCCTGGTGTGAGTTTCAAGCTGCCAGGTCCAGGACTCAAACTGCAGTCAGCCATGTGCTACTTAGCCATTATGTCTGTCCAGCGACATAACCATTATACCATCTGCCATTGTGCTATCTGCTGGTCCCAGTTTTCACATTTTTAAAAAAGTAGGATAATACCAGTTCTGACCTCTGGGAGTTCATGTCAGGGAGGTTTTCAGGGCAGGAACTATGTCTGTATACTTCTCTGTACCAGCACAAATGAGTCTTAAAAGAGGAGTCTTTGGACTTAGCTAATGCCTCTGCATCCCTACATTGGCTATGTGACCTTGGAGAAATTAGGTAACTTATCAGGGCCTCCAATTCCTCATCTGTATAATAAAGACTCATTACTCTTACCTCCAATGGTTGTTGTACGATGAAGTGGGAAACTGAAGACCCAGTACAGCAGATAACACAGAGGAAAGAGCTAGCAAAGCCTGGTCATTTCCTCCTTTTTTCCCATCCTAGAGTCTTAGTGTTCAATGATTGATGATTGGATTTTTGTTTGATATGAATACAAACAGGAATATTCTTTTTTCACTCCATTTTTTCGTCTCCTTCCCACCCCTTTTCTCACTTCCCTTTCTTCCTCCTTTTTGGTCAGCAATCATCCATTGCGATTGAAATCATCCGTCCAGGCCATTTTCCTCTGCCTCCTGACTGTTGCCCAGCTTTCTAACCAGCCCCTGCTGTTTTATTGTCTGCACAGAGCAGCCCTTCCAAATCCTAACCCAATCATGGTGCTCTCTGGGGCCCTCTGTTCAGTGAGCCTAGGAGGCTGTGTGTGAACTGTTTCCCAGCAAACTGTCTGCCCTTTCCCCCCCGCTCTTACTCTGCTCCAGCCCCAAGGCCTCCTGACTGTTACTGAAACTTTCCAAGCACATTCTTGGTTTGGACTCTTCGATACTTTTAACTCCCTTTTCCTCTCATTTCCTCAGGCCTTGGCCCACATGGCACCTTTTCAGAAAGACCTTCTTTGGTAACCTTATATACACCCTCCAACCCCGATCACTCTCAACCCTCCAATTTATTTTCTTCTCACTTGTAATGACATGTATTCATTTTATATTTTTATTACCCCTCTCACAGAACATGTTCTGTTTTGTTTTGTTTTGTGTTCTCAGAGCCTGGTTTATAGCAGGTGCTCAATAAATACTTGCTGAAGTTACGAAAGTGTGTGACCCCCTTAGTGAAATGGCAGAGAATAGCCTGCCTAGATGCTCCAGGTAATTCCAGACCTGGATAGTTTACTGACAACATCTATCTTACCCAAACCTGCCGAGGAGGAAAAGGGGCCCACTCCCTTTACACAAGTGCCTTCGGGTCCAGTGCTATTTCCTGTGTGGAAGTGACGTACCTGTTTTCATTGTGTCATAGTTGTTGCGATGTTGTCCAGAATTCCCATGGCAGCTTTACAATGTGATTAATTTTTCTCGTACAGACATGTATCAATCACAGATAAAGATCACTCAAGGTTTATATTTAGCTCCACCATAACAAATTGAAAGTCAAAGGTGTGATATCTAATTGTTCCCAGATTATGAAAACAAAAACGCAATGTCTGTTTGAGCTGAATCACTTCTCCACCCGTTCTCTCCCTTTTCTCTACCCTCCCTGCCCAGATTCTGTTCACGTCATAAACTCTAACACCTTTGAAAAGCTCGCTGGGTGCCTGGGGTTCCAGTCCAGTACCACTGCTCATTTACTGGGAGAGCTCAAGCAGGTTGCTCACCTGCCTGAGCCTGGGTTCCCTGCTCCATAAAGCAGACCTATTTGAAGATCAGGTGGTCAATAAAATGTGTTGAATGAAAGATGACTAAGTCAGACACCGTGGGTGGAGCGGCTGGCCCATGGTGAGCCCTCGGTAGATGCTAATTGCCTTCCATGCTGGTATACATGAGTGTGCTATGTTCATATGCTGTCTTTGGCTTTGGTCAACCATCGAGATAGGTGACCCAGACAACAGAGATGGCTCATGACAAGGTCTTTCAACATTAGCACCTCATGGAGGCTTTCATAGAGGCCTACTGTGTGCACACTGAGGTTGAGGATTTGGATGTGTGTGGGTGGGTATGAAGCAGGGAGGGGCATGTTTCTGTTGATATTAGTGTCCTGGGCTGCTAATGACAAAGCACTACAAGCTTGGGGGCTTCAAACAGCAGACATGATTCTCTCACAGTTCTAGAGGCCAAATCACCTAGAAATCAAGGTGTGGGCAGGGCCATGCCATCGGAGGGCACGAAGAGAGAATCCATTCTTTACCTCTTCCAGTTCTGGTGACTTTTTATGTCACTTGGATTTCAGCAGAGTCACTCCAGTCCCTGCCTTGATCTTCACATGGTTTTCTGCTCTGCATGTGTCTATGTCTCAAATCTCCCTCTCCTTTCTCTGACAAGGGTGCCAGTTATTGGCTTTAGGGCCCACTCTAAATTCCAGATGTGTTCATTATGAGATCCTTAATGACATCTGCAAAGACCCTGTTTTGAAATCAGCATTTACAAGTACTGGGGATTAAGACTTGGCCATATCTTTTTGGAGGACACAATCTAACCCAGTATAGTGCCCTCCAGGAATTTCAGATCCGAGAAGAGGACAGAAGACACACACAGCTGAGCAATCGCACTTTCAAGGGAAGAATGAAAGCAAACCCTACTTGAAGGTGGGCACAGGGGTGATTTATTAATTTTTTGATTCAGAAACACTCCTTGAGCCCTGCTATGTTGAGTGTTGAGAAGTGGAAATGACAAAGCAGTCTATGCCTTCAGGGAGTTCATAGATTGAGGAGAGGAACAGTAAAACAGGCATTTCTAGTTCAGGATGTAGAGGCTGAGGCTTTGGGGTATTAGCAAGTCCTGGTTACAACCCTGAAGGGGAGTGGTTGGAGGAGACTTCCTAGAGGAAGTCTTGTCTCACTGGAAGCCTAAAGTTTAAGGGAGTAGGAGCCAGCCAGGTCAAAAGAAGTAAGTGTTCTAGGAAGAAGGAACAGGAGAAAGCAAGCCTGACCTTCGTTAGACTGTGCAAAGTAGGTGACCAGAGAGGTGGAGAAAGATCAGACTGAACTGAACACTGCAATGCATCCAAAGAGCAAGGAGAGCTACAGAAAGATTTTAGGGAGGGGACCGACATGGCCAGATCTGCATATTAAACATAAAAATTAGAGAGTGCCTTTTGAGAAAAGTGATTTCTAGTAGTTTTTACTTTATTATTTATTTACTTACTTTTGCCATAGGGCACATGTGCTGGAGAGAGAGAGAGAGAGAGAGAGAGAGAGAGAGAAAGTGAAAAGCACACAAGCACACATCAGGAAGATAGTCTCCTCTTTGGAATTAAAGCACATACATGTGCTCATATTTTTTCAAACCTCCATGTCCAGGATCCAAAGTACACTATCGGTCATGTGGGATCCAGCTGCCTCAACCACCATGCCAATGGCTAACCCTCCAGTAAGATTTTAAAATATACTTATTAGCATTAAAAAAGCACTATAACTTATATGAAAACATGCAAAAGTCAGGAGTGGTTTTGTTTGTTTGTTTTTGTCTATACAGAAGTCACAAGTGTATTTTGATGAAACCCTGTGCATATGGACTGTCAGAATAGCAGCAGAATAGACGAGCTTGAGATGGACCAATGACTTGGAATTCCTCTTTTTTGTCCTGTGGAGAAATGGCCCCATAACCAAAAGAACCTGTGACAAGGAACAGGAAGACTCAGGTTTGAGCCCCCATCTGGCACTTCTCTCCTGTATGATCTCAGTAAATAGCTATACTTCTCTTGTCCTCAGTTCTACCACCTGTAGGATGGGCTTGCAGTATCTGCCTCATCAAGATGGTGGGCTGGTGAAATAGGAGGAAGCTGGCTAAAGCTTTCTGTAGTATGCAAAAATAGTTAGATGAGTCTCAAATTCCAATCTGTCTCATATCTGGATCACTTTGCTTTGTCTTCCTTTTTCTCCACCTGACACTTGAACAGATAAATGACAAGGGGAGGAGGGAGAGAGAGTTTCTCCTTTTACAATACTTTAAAAACTTTATTTCCCATTCAAAAATGCCTAGACCAAATCTGGAGTGGTTCTCTTGTTCCCTTCTCTGTCTCTACTCTCCTACTCTCTACCAATCACCTCATCTCAGTAGACTCAAAGAGACAGGAGAGGAAGGGCATGAGTTGGAGCCTTGGGAAGAGGCTCAAGGTGAAAGGAATCCCAATTGTCCCAAGCTTTCACTGAGGACTAGACACTGGGCATTTGGGATGGATGAGGGGGACATGGCATGCACACTCAGTCTGCTCTCAAGCATGTTGGGCCAAAATATAAGCAAGTCTATAACAGCAAGGGCAGTTAAAGTCAAAGTCTTCGTGTCAGAGACAAACAGCCCACGGAGACTACTTTGTTGAGTAAAACACTACAAGGAAGGTAAGCTACTGGGCTACTCTTCTTCTTGCCTCCCAGTTCATATTCCTGGCATTTATCCAATACATTATCATTCAGGCCCTATAACACATGACACCATTGTGTACACACATTGTCTTATACGACCCTCAGATGTTTGAAAGTTAGGAATTGTAGTTACCATCTTTCATGTAAGGGGACTGAGACTTACAGAGACTTGCCCCAGATCACAGCAATAGTAGAAGAAGGAAACGGATTTAAACCCACATCCATCCAGCTCCAAAGTACCTGCTTCTTCCGTTTGGCTCTACTGTTTCATTGAATGTGCGTGGAGGAAGCCACTTACTGTGTCAGGCAGCATTGCATTGCATGCATTTTTAATATGTGTGCACACATGCCAGCAGGTCTGAGGGAATCCTGCTGGGTGAGTTGTCATAACTGTGATTTGAGTGGCTAAATGCATTCTCCAGGGGAACAGGAAAGGAAGTGCAAAAACCCACTGTGTGGGAGGCTCGTCACATGGTGTGGGGGCTGCTCCTGAACAAATGATTGAGAAATGGGTCTGTTGAACCCTGGTAGATCGTACTTCACTGGGGGCCCCTGGGTTTTTCCATGACTAGCCAATTTCTATTCTTTAAAAAACAAGGAACAGTTTAGCACCCACTGTGTGTCAGGCACAGTGCTTGGTGCGGTCCATCTGTGACATCAGTTAGTTTTCACAACCCCCTGCCAAGGGGCCACCGTTAGCAGCACTGTGTAGTCCAGGAGGCAGATTTGGGAAGGTCAGGCAGTGTGCTGAAAGTCACTCAGCTGGTATGGAGCAAAGCTGGGTGCCTGCCCAATGCCGTCTGAACAATAGGCCACACTGGCATTTTAAAGTTATTGGTGGGACATTCTGTTTTTCTTTTCCTTATGATAGAGAACGGACACCCGAGAGAGAGAGAGAGAGAGAAAGAGAAAGCGAGCGAGCGTGAGCGAGCCTTGGGTACCTAGGGTATTTACAGGCCAACCTGGGGATCCAAACCTGTGGCTGCCATATGCCTTCCAGCCTACGCAGGGCACTTGTATGACCACCATACCACAGCAACTGATGTTCTGTTTTCCATAAAGTTGTAAATGATTTCATGATCCTGTCCCTTTTCTTTTAGAAAAAGAAATGCTCTATCTCTTCCTTCCAGAATAACTAAGCTGCTTTTCCCCAGAGATAAACATCTTCACTCCAGGTCACTTGAGCGTGATTGTCAGGAGGTTACAACACAGTCACTCTTGTTTATTTGGCTTTTTCTCATTTTCCTAAGCACCTGGCCTCCATTCCAGACAGTCCCACCCCTCCCTATCACCACAGTGTGCGGCTGTAATGGCCCAGTCACTCAAAGGACAGCAGGGACCTGTGCCTGGATGAGCCTGCAGTCAGAGAGTCCCTGTGTACATGGAGTGCAGGCGGACTCCTGAGATTTGAGATGGGCTCTAATGTCTCCCAAAGGCTCAGTGCCACTCTAAAAAGTAAAAGATACCCTCAGTGTCATTTGAGAACATTTGACCTCTGGCCCATTAGAGGAGTAAGAGTAAATGGTAATTTTGAACACTGGAATGATCTTACTTTTTGCGTTGGGCAGATGGAGTGACCAAATCTTCCAGAAGCAGGATGAATAACAAAAAAGAAAGTCTTTGGTACCCTATGACCTGTCCTTTCAAGTCTCTTTTTGGGCCTACAAAGCACACAGCAGTGGCGTGCAGGGCTGGGGCAGAATGGACTGTTATATGGGCCATGGTGGAGAAATTCCTCTGGGCACATCACTTCACTTCACTTCTCTGCACCTCCATTGTCTGTCTCTGCCACTCCACAGTGGTAATGCTCCCTGCTTCACCTGGCCCAGGTGAATATGAGAGGAAGTCTATGGTTTTAGAGTAAGGTCTAACTCAGAGAAGGTGCGAGGCTGAAGTCAGGAGGCCTGAGCTGTATCCAGACTTTGTATCTATACTTTTTGGGTCTTTTTTTCTATAAAATGAGGCAATTTAGAGTAATTTAGTCTTTCTTTGTTAGGGACAATGGAGGAGGAAGATGGGACATGGCAGAGGGTGGGGATGGGGAATCTAGGATGGCAAAACAAAAGGTAAGGTATGCAGGACACAAAAATTGGGAAATCATTTGCTGAGAACATATATGTTGATGTGCTGGATTGAGCCAATGCACAGTGTATTTTGGATGGAAAATTCATATGTGTGTTGTGATGAGAAAAAAAAAATTTATAATAAAAAACAAAGTAAAAAAAAAAAAAAGGAGAGAGAAGAGGATAAAGACAGCAGTGAACAATAGAGAGGCAGGATGTTAATGAGAAATAGATATGGTTTATTATCTGTTGATGATGACATGTATAGTATTCTCAACTGAACCGGTCTGGGAAGTATTTCATGATGGGTGAAGTCTTTTTAATAAGCAAAATGAGAAATAGTGATTGATTGTTTAAAAAAATTAAAAAAAAAAGAATGATTTAATTTTATTTATTATTATTGTTTTAAATTTGCTTTAGGGCATGTATGCTTATGAGAGAGAGACAGAGAAAGAGAAAGAAAGTGGGAACCAGCAGTTAGCGTAATGGCTATGTTGCTGGACTCCCACATAGTCGACCATGGTTTGCGTCCCGGACCCGGTGACTTAAAACTCACGCTGGGCGCCTGTGCGTGCGTGCCCAAGATCCCGAGAGGAGAATGGAGAAGAAGGGATTGCGTCATGACCATTCCCCTAGGGGGTGATTTCTCACTTTCTGGAGAAAGAAAGCAAGCCACTAGGACTCAAACCATGGTCGGCCATGTGGGAATCCAGCACCTCAACCACCATGCCGCCTGCTGGCACCTTTAAAAAAAATTACTATAGGGTGTTTGTCCTTTTCAGAGAGAGACATAGAGAAAAAGAGAGAGGAAAAGTGAGAAAGAACCCCCCCCCCGGGGGGATGGCCACACCACTTTCTTCTCTGTTCCCCTCTAGAGATTTTGGGCATACATGCACATTCTCCCAGTGTGGTTTTTTTGTTGTTGTTGTTGTTTTTTTGTTTTGTTTTTTGTTTTTTGCTTTTTACATAGGGCATGCTCACTAGAGACAGAAAGCGAGAAATCACCCCCCAGGGGGGATGGTCACGCCGCAATCCCTTCTCCTCCATTCTCCTCTCGGGATCTTGGGCACGCACGCACACGCGCCCGGCGTGAGTTTTAAGCCACCGGGTCCGGGACACGAACCGCGGTCGACTATGTGGGAGTCCAGCGACATAGCCATTACGCTAACTGCTGGTTCCCTCCCAGTGTGTTTTCAAGCTGCTGGGACCAGGACTCAAACTATGCTGTTGGCCATATGGGATCCAGCTACCTTAACTACCACACCACCAGCTGGTTGACAGTTTTTTTGTTTTTTTTTTTCCTTTCTGTCTTTATGGTCCCTTTTGACCCTAAATGGAGTCCCTTTTTCTCTAAGTGGAGAATTAGGAACAACTTTTAGGAGCTGAATGGATTATTTAATATTTAGCTGTTCAGTCATGCCACAGTATTTAATGAGGGTTTACCATGGGTCAGGCATGGTGCTAGGTACTGGATAGTGACTAACACAATAGACAGAGCCCCTGCCCTCATGGAACTTCTAGTCAGGTGCGGAATGGTTTGGAGGAATTTCCTTGTCTCTAGTAGTTGGAGATGCACAGGGGCTCCAAGGGAACATCATTAGCTACATGCTGGGCATATAGGAGGTGCTCAAATAACTGTTAAGTAAATGAAGCACTGCAAGCACTTTATAGAAGCTCTTGAGGTGACCCTAAAGTTGGGAACAGTTTCTTGGAGTCCAGGTAGACTGAGGGAGCTCTAGCAAAGGGTGTGTGTAATTGCTAAATCGTTCGTTTGTTGAGACACCTGTGGATGAGAGGATCTGCCTCTACCTGCCCGGTTCTCAAGGGGCCACTTACTGGGAACAACGATGGCTTCATATGCCAGGTCTTTTCCCTAGAGGTGGAGCCAGTGCAGATGCTTGGAGAGCAGATCCTTTTCTGTGGAGAAGGGAAGAGTGAGCAGAGAAAAATGCCAATGTTAGGATGATATTTGGGTCAAGTCCAGAGGAGGCTTAGTGGTTATGTAACTCATCGTTTTGGGGGGTGGGACTGGGGCTCCCGTGGGGTCTATCACTGCCTGAGAGTTGGTTCCAGAGACATGGTCAGGAGGCTGCATGGGGAGGTGGAAAGATCTTGGAGCTTAGGAGTTGGAGACCTTAGATTTGAAGGCTGTGAAACACTGGGGAAATCACTTAACCTTTCTGTACCGGCTTCCTCATCCATTAAAAAGCTTCCACAATGGTGGCCTCTCTAAGATGTCATGAGGTGTTATGTGTCTCAGGCACCTAAAATTAGTGCCTGAGACCAAGTATAGACTTGAAGATTGATATTTGTAATTATTAGGACCCGAGTCTTATTTTTGTGCAATACTGAAAGACAGTAATAAGAACAACTTCGATGATAGGACTTAAATGGGGGCTGCATTAGCTTCAATATAAGTGAAATAGTCAAACAAGACTGAGTGATTTAGCCCTGGGTTAACTTACCCACTAACCACCCGTCTGACCTTTGACAGGCCTTTTTGGCCTCTTTGCAACTTAATTTCTCCTCTGCTAAATGGGGACAGTTTTTGTGCTCAACCTTTTCTCATCCATACACTAAACATTTATTGAACGCCTAGTAAGAGCCACAATGTGGAATAGGACATAGTCCCTGTCCCTAAGGAACTCACCATTTGGGGAAAGACTGTTAAACAGATACTTAATAAGACTGTACTAGTGTGGAGCCTCGTCGGGACCTAGCTGCATCTGAGTGGACAAGGAAGCAGAAGTGACATTTGTAAAGCTGAAGGATCAATAAGATTTAATGAAATACAAGTAGGAAAGGAAGTGAGGAACTAGGAAGGGCCTTCCAGGAAGAAGAGATTGCACATAGTACAGGGGCCGGGAGGTAAGAAGGCATGGCGGATGTGATGACGTGGCCAACTGGGTATGTCTTTCTGCAGGGTCGACCTTGTTGTGGAGGCTGTGGGAGGCAACTGAGAGATCTTAACAGGATCACTTTTGCATTTGAGAAAGAACACTCTGGGTTCTACGGGTTTGTGTGCAGTTCCATTCTGGAGAGTGGCTGGCTGTGAGGTGATTTTGTCCTCCTCCTTTCCCTGGCCACGTAAGATGTCTCACACCAGATAAAGCAAGCCCGTCTTGTGTAGTGCCTGACATATAGGAGGTGATCAATGATCATACATTTCCCTCTTTTTAAATGTGGCTCCTTAATGAGGAGTCTCCTGGCATGAAGTGCACGTTGGGGCGAAAACGGTGAAAGTGTGGCTGTTTGTATCTTCTGGCTGGTGAATGGGCATAGTTGACAGGATTTAGGTCACAGGAAGCTTCTCAGACAGTTCACCTTCAACCAGTCGTTGGGGTTTTCAGGGATGGTAGAAGAAGGTCATAATATCCCCTATTTCAGGTCACCCCCTCTCCAAGGGCCTGGTCTTGAACACTTACCAGACATGGGCCATCAGGTTAATGTGCCTGGGTCTGTAAAATGAGTATGAGGTTACCTGTGTTGGCAACCACATGGGGTTACATTAAGGGATTGTCTGAAGAGTGTGTGCCAGAAGAAAATAACATTAGATTACATTAATTAATGCCTACTTGGGCCAGGCTTTGTTCTATAAAGCAGGTATTATCATTGTTCCTATTTTATAGATGAAGACACTGAGGGTCAGGGAGAGTACGTGAATCACCCCGGGCACAGAACAAGTGGCCTGGTCTTTTTTATCACTTTATGACACCAAGACTTGCTCTCCCTGAGCTCTTAGCTGGAGGACAAAAATATGTTACCTGTCTGACTCTTCACTAGATTGGGACCTGGGGGCAGGGACTGTGTCTGGGTCATGACGGTATCCCAGGGCCTAGTGCAGTGGCTGGCACTTGATAAATATTTGTGAACAAATTCCTTCTGTCACTTGGCTGGATTTTGTGCCCAAGCTGTCTACTAAGAAGTGGAGGATTCCTGGGAATTCCTCAGGTCCTAGGGTGCATGAGACGAGAGATCAGTCTGTCTGCCTGACACACCTACGTCCTGTACCCATTTTCCGGTGGATGGATCCAGTGGGGTGGGGAGGGAGGAGAGGAGGCCTTCCATCCAGCCCTGCTTCCCCATGGGACCCGGAGGGTCTGCGCTGATAGCTGCACGCACATACCAAGGAACAGAAAGGATTGGCTGGGTGGTCCTAGGTACGCCAACGGATGAGAGTGCCGGGTGGCTAGAGCTGGGCTCACCTGGCTGATATGCTGGTGATAGGTCTCAGGAGAACCAGCCTCTCCTCAGGCACATTGAGCAACCTTCCTTGCCCCCGGCAGGAGCTGAGCCAGGGAAAGTGAAGAAACCTGTTTGGGGCCGCTGCGGGGTGGGCGTGGGCAGGGCCGGGCCAGGAAAGGGTGGCTGGACCAGTTTCCATTGCTCGGGGACCGGATGCGGTGCGGGGACTCGGGAGGAGGCGAGAGAAACGCGCGTCCTGGGCTCACCTGTGGCTCCTCCGGGGTGACACAGACTTTGGCAGTGACACAACCAGGGGTTCTGGGTCAGCGGTCGCAGGGTGTGCGACTTCCGGCTGCTAAATAAGGCGAGCAGGTGAGGCGGCAGCTAATCAGCTAACCTGCAGAACTGAGCAGTCTTCCGCCACCCTAAGCGGCAGGCGAAGGAAACCCAAGGAAGAAGACGGCGCCCAGAAACGCCGCGCGGTAGTCGCGCCACTCTCGCGTCGCACGCCTAGCTTCTTGCCGAACCTCTGCGCCGCCCAGGGCAGCGCGATGGGCGGAAGGAGACCTGGACAGAGTCGTGTTGGAATCCACTGTTCCACCCCAGGGTTTTGTATTCTTGGCCAGGTGGCTTCCCCTATCTGACCCAGATTCGCAGGCGAAAAAATGGGAACACCTACCCCAAAGCTTCCTGGGAATGAAAGTCAATGAAATAATGCAGGACGGTACCTAGCACATGGTAGGTACTTCATAACGTGAGGTTCTCTTCCCGTCCTTTATTCAGCACCCAGATAGATCGCCCAACCTTGGCG
>NW_006159930.1:1261831-1288076 GCF_000334495.1 Tupaia belangeri chinensis
CCCCCCAGCCCTGGGACCGCGAGGTCTAGGAGGCAGGAAGCCTGGCTTCCCGATTACGCGAAAATCTTTCCAGCCTCAGTGTGCCTGTCTATCAAACGGGATGAGGCGTGTGGGCGGATTCCGAAGGCCGCCTCCGGCTGGTGTTCCTGTGATCTGCAGAGGAAATTTCAATGCATTCTTTCATTCACATGTTTATTTATTTGCAGATTCTGTGTGGGAAAGCTGCTCCCATTGCCTCCCCCAGAGGCCCGCCGGCGTTCCGTCCGTAGCGGGCCAGCTTGCCCCGGCCGCTCTTTGGGTAAATAAAGCCACAACCTCCGCAGGTCCCGCCCGCGTCGCGGGGACCACGGGGAGGCGGGAATTCGTGCGACTGCGGCTGCGCCTGCGTGGGGAGGTAGGGATCCGGCCACACCTCAGCCCGCGCGCTGGAGCTGGGAGCTCCCGGCCCGAAAGAGGAGCTGGGGGAAGAAATCCCGGCTGAGAAGGCGCCCCCTGATTGCACCCTCATCCATTGATCACCCAAAACGTGGCAGCCCTAACCCTCCCTGCAGCCCTGCAAAGGTTATGATTTTCCCCATAGTAGATGGGAGTTTTAGGATCCGCAAGTTTAACTAACTTCACTACAGCCCCACAGGCAAAAACATGGCAGAGCGAGAAATTCTAACCCCATGTGTCTGGTGGTAAAACCCAGTCTTTTTCCTACCCCACCTGTCATCAGTGAGATCAAACAAGTACTAACGGGGAAGGATAAAACACGTCCACATCAGTCACAGATGAACAGACCAGTGCGAGCGGAAAGAGGCGCTGCGGCGGCGCTTTTTTGGGTGTGTCACGCTGAAGCACTAGAACCACAGGCTAAACCGCAGGCTAATTTTCCTGGGTGATAATTTTACTCCCTTTTAATTAGAAAGTATAGATTCTTATTAAAACAAATAATAATAGAAAAAAAGCTATAGAATTATTTTAGCTGAAAATAGACTACAAAGAAATTGCAGGCTGTTAACACACCCTTCGCTCAGTTTGCAAAAACATTCTTGACACCACACGCACAGATGTGCCAACTGAGGCTGGGATGAGTCCCACTGAGACTGAGTGGCAAAGTGGGAGGAGAGCCAAGATTTCCGGATTCCCGTCTTGGGGTGCTTTCCGCTGGGGTTTGGGGAGGGTCCTTCCTGCAAACAGATTTCCTCCGACTGCCGTTGCTGGTCTTTGTCACTCAGCCAACCAAGTGGGGGCGATTCTGAGTAATCGCAGGCAACCAGCGCTGCTGGGGCTAAAAGCGAAAGGGACTCGCGGGCGACCGGCAGGGGAGGCGGCAGGCACCGAGCCAGGCGCCAACGCAGGCGGGGCCACCGCCGGGGTTCCCTTGGTTCGGGCACGTCCGATGTGTCCTGCCTTTCCTCCTCCCGCTATGCAGTCAGGCGCACAATCCCAGCGCAGCCGACCCAGGCCGGCTACACCCAGCAGCAGCCCAAGAGCCCAGGTCTCAATTTCCCAGTCCCAGAGAGGCCGAGTGTGCGGTCTGCCAGAAGGCCCTCTGAGTAGGAGTGGCCTTCTCCTTGGGCGTGGGAGACAGTCAAGTTCTCTGGTCTGGCTTTAAATCTGCACCTGATGTTTGCTGAGTGTAAGGGCAATTTAGTTCATCTCTCTCAGTCTTAGTTTCTGCATCTGTCAAATGGGAGTTAGCCACACTTACCTCATGTAGTTGTGAGAAGTGAACGTGAGCCTACCTGTAAAGGCCTAGGATATTTAACCGACTAATTAAATGTGGTGTGTTCACCTTATTGTTAGACCTGCCTGGGTTTAATTCCACTTAGACCTGTGAAGAACTGTGGGCTAGTGGTTAAGGTGCTGGACTTCCACGTGTCGGAAAGCAAATTCGAGTCCTGGACACAGCGGCTTGAAAATCATGTTGGGCGCTTGTGCCTGGTGCCCAAAATCCCTAGAGGAGAATGGAGGAGAAGGGATTGCAACATGGCCATACCCCCTGGTGGTGTGATTTCTCATTTTCTCTCTTGCTATGTCTTTTCTTTCCAGTGAGTGCACATGCCCTGTGGCAAAAACCTAAGGAGGTGGGGGAGGGGGAACTGGCTGACCCTGGCAGGTGTGCTTTCTCATTTTTCCACCTGGAAAAGCCTGGGGGTGAGGATAAGATAAGGTCCTTAGTATCTGAAAGTCCACAGGCTTACATGCCTGATATTTGCCAGGACTTAGTCCTCACTTACTTCTACCTACATTATGAGAAAGGGAACATGAGCACCCTATTTCAAAGTAGGAAACTGGGGCACAAAGAGGTTAGGTCACTTATCTAAGGTCACACAGGTATAAAGTAGGATTTGAATCCACAAAATCCAGCTCCTGGGGCCAGCTGATGGCACAGAGGTTAAGTCAGCTGAATCTTACATAGCTGGTTGCTGCAATTAGAGTCCTGGACTTGGCAGCTTGAAAAACATGCTGGGTGTATGTGCATATGTGCCCAAAACCTCAAAAGGAAAGTGGAAGAGAAGGGATTATGGTGTGGCCACCCTCCTGGGGAGGGTGGTGCTTTCTTACTCCTCATTTCTGTTTTTTTTCCAGCTAGTACATGTGCCCTATAGCAAAACTGAAAAAAAAAAAATAATCTTGCTTCCTACTCCTTGTCCCAAGTCCCTGCAGGACATAGGAGGCACTCTGCTAGGCAATGGGGACACCACATGCAGCTGTCTCCCCAGCAAAGGCCATGTCTCCTTTCTCAGTGATACTTACATATGATCAGGCATTGCATACATTTTTCATATTCTATACAATAAAGCACCCTGCTCATGAGTACATGGGGACTTCAAAAAGTTTGTTGAGAATGGTTTTGAAGTATGAATATATTTTGGTGCAAAAAAGTTTGAAATCTATGCATAGTTTTTCATAATATGCATTTCCCATGAATTCACTGAAGATCTCTTATATAGGTATTCAATATTGTTAGTTTCCCTTTTCCTGTATTTCCTTGGGTCCGGTTACAAGCACTTTTCATGGAGTGTAAACATGAGCTGTTTTGGGTGATGGAGCACTTGATGGCTCCCCATATCTGAATTCCCTCTACACTGTATTTAGTGAGCTTCCAGTTAAATAAACTGAAGCAGCCCATGCTTAAGCTTTAGACCTTTTAATCATCATCATCATAATAATAATTGCCTCTGCCTCTGAGAATTACTGTCTGCACTGTGGGGTTCCCAGAACTGAGGCTGAATTTACTGTATTTATCATTTAATCATTTCCAAAACAGCGTATGAGTATGACTTCTTAGTCAAAGATTGAGAATTCTCCTTCTCCTACTCTCCCATTTGGAGTCCTTGTGATAATTCTTGCTGTAAATGGCTAAAGCTATTAAATGTAGAATGTTGATCTTCCTGCAATGCAAGGGTGAGCTGTTGTTACGTTCATTGCTTAAGTGTTATGCTCATTTCAAGTTTGGCTTTTGCATTTGAAGCCTGAGTTAAATGTGGAAAGTAAGGGGGGAGAGCATAGTGATTGGAAATAAAAATGTGTAGAGGGTAGGTTTCCAGAGTAATAAAAAACAGCTTTAAATTTTAAAGATTTTAAACCTGGTGTGATTCCAGGCAGCAGGCCCTGAGTTCCTATGATTCACTGTGGCTGTATTCTGAGGGTTAAAAACTGTCTTGAAGCAATTCAATGAACTCAACAAACTATGAAATCGTTAACTTCTTGTAAATGAGATAGCCTGTGGAGAACACCCAGCACAGGGAAGATATTCAAAAAGAAGCTATTATATTTCGGAACTGGGATAGGGAGGGGCTGTAGATTTTATACTCAACTAACATTTATTGAGCATGTGTTATGTGCAAGTTACATGCAAGTCCATTATTTAGAATAAACCTCACAATAAGCCTGTGAGAAAACCCATCATGTTATAAAGAGGGAACGGACACTGAAAGAAATTCATGAGCTTGCCCAGGGAGTAAGTGGCAGAATCTGTGTTGGAATTCCAGTGGATTCACTACATTCTGCTTTTTGCTGTATGCCCAGATGTTTGTCATCTTAGAGCTGCAGGCTACCATGGGAGGGGACTTTCAGATCACCTCAGCTAGGGTTGCTCTACCCCTTTTATATTATCTAAGCCAAACATGAAAGCCTCATGCCCTCTTTTAATGAGTTTCAAATTCAAAGTAAATTAATTATGATTCAAAACAGAGAGATGATGTTATCAGTATTCTGTTTTTAAATAAAACAAGCTTTCCCAGATCTCCTGGTTCTCAATCCTCACCTCCACCAAACCCTCTGGAGAGCTGCCGATTTTGACTGCTCCCCTTTTCTCAGTCACTTACTTCTGAGGAGTTGGAGCCCAGGAAGGACTGATGTGCTAGTGACATGATCAGCTCTTGAACTCAGATCTGTCTTTGGTCTAAACACCCTGCTTTCCTCTCAGCCTGGTTTGCCATCATGCCCTAGCTCAGGATCCATACTTCACACTAATTTTGTTACACCTAGCTCCCAGAATATGTTCTTCCCTGTCATGACTCAGGTTGTTCCTGTGTGTGGAATGGCCTTGTTCTTATCCACTACAACTCAGATGAAATGCAGCTTCCTCTAGAAAGCTTTTCTGGACTTCTGTGTATCTTCGAATGAAGGGGACTTATTCCTCTTGCCTGCCTGCTCTGGCATTTGGTAACACTTTCCTGTTGTTTACAAGTGTAAACAACTCTCTAATCATTTATGACCTCCTTGGACATCTTACATTACTGCTACCAGAATGGTGGAGGCTTGGGTTGGAACCAATATCTTTGTATTCTCCCAACAGCACCTGGCATATGGTAAACACTTAGTAAATGTGTATGAAATAAATATACCCACACACATAGACTGTCATTGTCAGATTATTTTCATAGCCTGAGTCTTCATCCAGGTGGTAAGCTCCCATGAATAACTGTCCTCTGTTGAGGCAATAGAGAGCCCCTGCAGGTTGGTTGGCTGGTTTGTTTTTGCTAGCGGGCATAAGAGATATATAGAGAGAAACAAAGTACCCTCATGGGGATAGTCACAGCAAATTTCTTCTCCTTTATTCTCCTTTCAGGATTTTAGGCACTCATACACATGCACTCAGCAGGTTTTTTCAAGCTCCTGGTTCTGGGAGTAAACTACATTCAGTCAGCCAATTGGTATCCAGCCACCTGAACCACCACACCACCACCTGGCCCGACTGCAGGTTTTTGAGATAGAGAGTTTCTTGACCCATGGGTAACATAGAAACTTGCTCATGAGATGGAAGCTGCTGATGTTCCAGGTTCCAAGTCTTTGCCCTTGCAACGTTCCTCTGGAAAGGTTTCATTTCATAAATAAGAGGTTGGGAAGGATAAATTTTATTTCTTCATTACTTATTCAATAAGTGTATTGAGTGCTTTCTATCCCCCCACACATTATTTTGGGCACCATGGATATAGCATGGAACTAGGCAGGCAAAATCTCTCCTCTCATAGAGTTTGCATTCATCAGGAGGAGAGAAACAATAACTACACAGATAAGAAATAGGCTAGCTACTAATACATATTATGGAGAAAGATCAAGAGTATATGGAGACAGAGTGGATGATAGGCTGATCACTGAGATGGGGAGGTCAGGATAGGCTCTTTGAAGAAAAGGAATTTGGCAGCACTCCCAATACAATGAGAGAGAGAATTCCAATCAGATGAAAGAGAAGTGCAAAGGCCCCGTGGTAGGAACAAGCCAGGTATGTTGAGGAATGGCAAAATGGCTGAAGTGGAGTCACGGTTAGTGGTTGGGGTAGGTTCCTGTTACTCCCCATGACAGCTGCTGGGTTCAGATAATTTGGTAGTTGGAATAAGTTTAGCCAAGGTAGTTTGTTCTAAGTTCAGCCCAGCTGTGAATGAATGGAGCATGACCTATCAACTAGGAAATTGGCCTGAATACCTTGATCAGATTTTTGTTGCTTTTTGTCAGCAACAAAATGAAGGCTTTTGGAGGAAAACATAAGAATAATTATAATCTTCTAATTGAGTGTAAATGATCAACATAAAACAAAGAGTGAGTTTATAACTATAAAATAGGTGGCATTTTAGAGTTTCTTTTCTAAACAGGAACCTGCCAAATCTGTCCCAAGTTTGTTTTGTTTTGCTAAAGTTTATTTGTTCGTTTCTTCAGAGAGTAAGGGGCCATTCTTCACAGGGTCTTCATGCCGTGATCCATCCCCACCTCAGCCAGCCCAGATCATAGACATACATGTACCCGGCATGTACAGGGAGGCCCTGAGACATGAACTAGGGACCCTCCCCTGAGAATCCACTCATTACTACTGCACCACCAGCTGGCTCCCAAGGTTGTTTGAACTGAAATGTAAGAGTTACTTTCAGTCTAATTTAGGGGATGGCACTAAAATGCTACTTGCAGAGAGTGGTTTCAGCTTGATTCAGCTGGAGTGTGAATTAGATCTCAGAGACAACCCCACCCACAACTTAGGGAGCTAAGCACCAGGCAGTCCTCCTAAGAATGGCTGCTGGTACCAGCCACTGCAAGCACACCAGAGTCCTAACCCTTCCCTTTCCACACTTCACATGGGAATACCATGGAAATCTGGCTAGAGCAATGACATTGTCTGATACAGTCCTGCAAGTGACAGGGGATGATTTGAAAATTCTTTTGCCTCAAGGCTGCTTTATGCATGTAGCATATATTATATTGTAATGATTATGAGACCTAAGACAATTCACTAGTAGCCGTGGCCCTACCTAGGCATAGTTGCAACCTCTCAGCTTTGCTCTTATTCAGCTTTGAGGGTGGGTCAACATGTAGTTTGATCCGAAAGAGCAAGGAAGCAAAGTGCTGGCAGAATAACATGGATTCAGATTCTACCTTCATCTTCCACTCTGTGGAAAGCTACGTGACCTTTAGCATGTTATTTAAGCCCTCTGGGCCTCAGTAATTCTGCTAGAACCCTTAAAAAAAGTCAGGCCCAGTTTTCCCATCACACTTTCTGGGGTCCTGACTATTCTCCTACAATATTCCTGAAACAATGATGACGATAACTTCTGTGCTTCAGAATCCAAACCAATTCTGGCTAGACAGAATTGGCATAATTTATCTTTTTTTCTTTTTAAGTCATTCGATTTTTACTTTGGTTTTATTTCCTGTAATTTTAGGGTCTTGGTACAGAAAATGTATTTGCAGAGGAGTAATATTATACCTTTCTTTCTTCTTTCTTTTTTTTTTAAGAAAGATTTTTGCTATAGGATACATGCTCGACAGAGACAGAGACAGAGAGAAAGAGAGAAACTGAGAAATCATCCCCAGTGGAGATGGCCATGCTATAATCCCTTCTCTTCCATTGTCCTTTTGGGATTTGGGGCTCACATGCACACACACTTGGTGTGAGTTTCAAGCTTTTGGGTTTGGGACTTGAACCATGGTTGACCATGTGGGAGTCTAGCACTTTAACCACTATGCCATTTATTAATCTCAATTTTATACCTTTCTTTAGAACTGGAAGGAAACTTTAAAGAAGTGTTGGGGAAGAGACAGGAAACTGGATACTTGTCTTTCACTGGTAAAGCAGACCTGAATGTCTAAGAGAGTTAAGTTTTAACGTCAAGGTTTGGTGGTGGCATTAGTAAGGGATCTGAGAGCCTTCAGAGAGAGGGGAACCTCTTAGGGACAGGCTCATTTTCAAGTGACTGGCTACCCTGCCCAAGTTTAGTGCTGAATGGATAAGTGAATAATTTGTTCCATATCATATGATAGAGAGGAAAAGTGTGTGCATATCACAGGGCCTGAGATCTAGTCCCCAGTTCTATCACTCGGGGATGTCCCTTAAATTCTTTGAATTCCATTTGCTTGTCTGCAAAGTAGAGAGCCAGACTTCAGGCTTGCCCAGCCTAACTCCTTAGCTTGTTTTAAGACTCAGATGCTATGCTCATGCACCTGTTTTTTACAAGTGATAATGTGTGGGGTAAGTGTGATAAAGTCATTCCAGATTCTGCAACTAACTAGTGTGGTTTCAGGAAAATCATATAACTTTACTAAAGTCCCCAATGTTTCATCTATAAATGGAGATAATTCCTGCCCTGCCCAAGTCATAGAGATTTAATGAGATAATGGATGAGAAAGCATCTTGTACATTGTAAAGCACCAAAAGAAAAATAAGGAACTGTTATCTTTCTCTTCCTTGTTCTCTTGGTCATCATTATACTCCCCAGTTCCTGAGAAGACTCATGGTTGACATGCCCACTCTCTGCTTATGAGGGTGCTGATGTGGCCAGAGCGCAGGCTTCTGGGCCAAAGATGCCTCCACTCAAATCCCTACTGTCCTAGCTACTAGTTGCTATGTGACCCTGGCTGAGTTGCGTACTGAGCATTTTCTGAGAACTCAGAACAATGAGGCCATCTCAGAGGTGTTTGTGGTAAAACTCAAACAGGAGGGCATGGATATGGTATGCAAAGCAGCAGCTGGTGTAAGTTCAATCAGTGCTAATTACTTCTCTTGCCAACTCTCCTCCCTTTGGATCTTAAGGAGGTGGGGGTAGAGGCTGGTCTGTTTTACTCATAAAGCTGCCTGTCACATGCTACGCTGAGTCATGCTGAGTTGCAGGAGTTCCTTTCTCTGGGTTATGAACTCCTGGAGGAAAGGAAGTATAGTTTCCAATTGTAGGCCCAGGTATTGCATGGACATCCTGTTCCTGGCCCAGGGCTGAAGACCCTCAGAGGGGAGGCAGAAAATGCAAGAGGAGGAGCATAAACTCTGGGCATGTACACTTGGGTTTGAATTTCTCTTTACTACGTTTCTGAGGGAGGACCCTGGAAAAATCATTCAACAACTTTGTGACTTAGTATCTTCTTTTGACAAATAATCAAATAGAGATTTACAGATGCATATGCTTAGGGATTGTTGGGAAGAGTGGTGATAATGCTTGTAAAATGGCTAGCATGGTGCCCAGCACACAGAAGGCCTCACTGAGCACCTGTTAACTGACTAAAGGTGCTGCCCAGCTTTCCTTTCTATCACTGACAGCCTGGTCTTCCCCTGGACAGAGGGAACTGGGAAATGTCCACAGGAGTGGCAGACCAAGCAATATATGTGTTAACGGTACAGGGAGAGACAGTTTGCCCTGGTTAGGAAAGATATTTCATCCCTGTCACTGTTCAGAATTTCCTGTGCAGTGACAATTAACAAAAAGGCTGGCTTGTTAAATTTCATTTTATTTTTTTAAAGTTTGCTATAGGCAATAGATCCCCTGGGGACCTATACCAGGTGGCCTGCTCCCTATCTTCCTACCTTTGATTCACCAGTGCTTTGCAGGTAGGGGTGAGGGTAAGGTAGAGGAGAAGAGTTACTGTCATTACAAGGCTGTGACATGACTGCCAGTGGAGGTGGGTCCAGAGCTCAGTAGGGGCCCTGAAGTCAAAGTCTCCCCCCAACCCTGGTGTTGGGGGATCAGGATTTGGTGACACTTCCAGGGAAGGCTTATAAGGTGATCTTTAGGTTGTTCTTACGGGAGGTATAGGATTGTGCCGAGTAGGGAACAGGAGAAGAGGGCCTACCAGGCACAGAAATTTCACAGTGTTTACAATATTCTGGGTACCTCGGCAGGGGGTTTTGGTTGGGGCAGAACCAACATGGCATGCTACTTTTGTTTTGAAAGCTCCCAAGGAATGACTTCAGATTCCACTTGCCTGTGGGTTCTCAAGAAGATTGCAACCTGTTGCTCTATTGTCCAGTACTTGGTGGAACCCTGACTTGGCCCATAGCCATTAGGTTAGTTCTCAGGGAAAGCCCTTGGACCAATAAGTCTATTTTTTCTTTTCTTTGGAAACTATGGTGATGTCTGTGAAAACAAAGAGATCTGGATTCTGTTCAGGAAAAATGTAACCTACAAACAAATAGCCTTGGAAAAATCTGTGCCTCACCCTCGGTTCCTAGGTCAGACGGAGGGGATCCCCACTCCTCTGCTGCTTTCTAGCTGGGGCCCCCTCCTTTTCCCTCTCTTCTACGTTGTCTCTGGCTGTCCAGATAGCAATGCCTTTCCTCCTTGCCTCCCTCTTCCCTGATACCCAAGCCCCGAGTCTTTGCAAATGCTCTTGCTCTGCCTGTTAGGCTCTTTCACTCTATCAGTGAGATTGAGCCCTTAGCTAATCTTTAAGACCAGGTTCCAAAATCTATCCCTTGGTTTTTATTTCTCCAGATAATTAGTCATTTCTCTATTACATAGCTCTGGATAATTTTCATTTTAAATATTTCTCTTTATAATGATCCTTGATTTTATTATTCAAAATAAATGAATAAAAATGGCTGTCAGTTCCACAGCTCTTGATATGAGTCAGGCAGAGTGGTCCCTAATGTTAGCCACTTCATATGTAAATGTTAATGACAGAAACTAGCAGACAGTGCCCAAGAAGTGTCACTTATTATTATCTTTATTAGTTGTTTTAATTCTCTCATTGTACTTGCAGCAAATGTGATTTATGAGCCTTATTGTCATTGGGTTACGTGTCTATGAGCTCCTGGAGGCGGCACTGTGTCCTATTCTTCTGGTATCTCTCAGCATGTAGTTTCCAAAGAGTATTCTACAAGTGAACATCTAGTCGTCAAAGCTGATGACTGCATACAGGGATTTATTTCAAGAGTTCCCAAACCAATCTGGAGTTTCCATAGCCTAAAGAATATAAGACTGGAAATAGGAGACCTGGGCTTAATTCTAGTCTAACTACTTATTGGCTTTGTGACTGTGGGTAGATTAGCTGACCTTTCTGAACTCCGGACACCTATTTTTCAAAATGAGGAAAATAGTGTCTAACTTGCCTTCCTCACAGGCGTGTCCTGAGCACCAAGTTAGCTTACACCTGGGAAAGTTTTGTGAACTATGAAGTATTTTACACATGTGAAACATTATTTTTAGGATCTTTTTTTTTTTTTTTTTTGAGAGGTTTTTGCTATAGGGCACGTGCACTTGCCAGACAGAGAGAGACAGAGAGACAGAAAGCGAGAAATCACCCCTCAGGAGGGATGGCCACGCCACAATCCCTTCTCCTCCATTCTCCTCTCGGGATCTTGGGCACGCACACATGCCCAGTGTGAGTTTAAGTACCGGGTCCAGGACTCAAACCGCGGTCGATTACATGGGAGTCCAGCGACATAGCCATTACACTAACTGCTGGTCCCTTGTTAGGATCATTTTGAACCTTGCTATAGTTTGAAGGCGTTCCTCTCAAATTAATGGTTGTGAAGGTGTTCAGAGGATAGAGATTTGATCCGACTGTGAAATGAAGTGATAGAGTCCTTGGGAGGTTATTTGGATTAAATAAAGTCATCAGGGTGGGGTCCCCTGATTGAATCCTGTAGCTTTTATGAAAAAGGAGTGAGACCAGAGTATAGACACAGACCCAGATGCTCTTGTCATGTAAAACTCTTCCTGTCTCAGGACTCTACAGTCTCCACCCGCAAGAAGACCCTCACCATATGTGGCCCCTTGACCTTGAACCTTCAAACCATGATCTAAATAAACCTCCATTCTTTATCAATTACCCAGTGTGGTATTAGCAACAGAAAATGAACCCAAACAGTCCCCAATGCTGTCATCATCATACTTGGCAGAACATGAGCCCACCAGTTGTTCTAGTTATCTATCATCTACCTATCTATCTATCTATCTATCTATCTATCTATCTATCTATCTATCTCATCTATCTATCTGTCTATCTATCTCTATCATCTATCTATCTATCTCTATCTATCTATCTATCTATCTATCTATCTATCTATCTATCTCTATCATCTATCTATCTCTATCATCTATCTATCTATCTATCTCTATCATCTATCTATCTCTATATCTATCTATCTATCTATCTATCTATCTATCTATCTAATCTCTCTCTCTCTCTATCTCTATCATCTATCTATCTATTTATCAATCATCTATCTATCTTTCTATCTATATCATCTATCTATATTGCTACAGAGCATGTGTGCTTGCAGGAGAGAGAGAGAGAGAGAGAGAGTGAGAGAGAGAGAGAGAGAGAGAGAGAGAGAGAGAGACTGAAACTCCCCCGGAGGATGGACAGGTTGCAATCCATTTTCCTCCACTCTCCTACTCTTGGGATTTGGGGCATGCATGCATATATGCTCAACATGTTTTTCAAGTTGCCAGGTCTGGGACTGGATCTGCACAGTCAACCATATGAGATCCACTGGCCTTAACCACCATACAACCAGACTATCGGGTTCTAGATAGATATTAATATGCCATTTTTGTTTCTTCCTAGTATTAAAAATATAGTTCCTTAATGTCTATGATAGTCTTTCTTCTCAAGGCATGCATCTAAGACAATATAGCCTCAGCCTTTTTAAAGGGGGCTTAAAAGGTTCTTGATTTTACCACTTGCCTTCTTTAAACTCTGAACCTAATTTCACATTTATATTTGTAATGTCTTATAAAAACTGTCAGATTAAAATTTAAATTGTTTAAATAAATAGTATTTATTATCTGATATTATTCAATTCAAGAAGTTAGATGCTAGGAGGCTTAAGGAGGTATGAAAACAAATGTAAGACCTAGTCTTCCTCCTAAGAGTATGACTAGTCTGGAATCCAGAGCTAAGTCTTAGACTTTTGGCAAAGTACAGTATCTGATCTGAGACAGAAGAGACTTCTCTGTGTTGGGGCGGGGTTTGTAAAGGTTTCAGAGAAAAAGTTGGCTTTGTGTTAAGCCTCATTCGACAAAAGCTGATAGTTAGCGTGTAACCCTGGGAATATGATTTACTAAGCTAAGGTCAGTGCTATTCAATAGTGCTAGAACACTTCCCCTTATAGCACTGTTAGTCCTTGGTAGACTTGGAGGAAGATTATGAGAACATTCGAATGGTTCACCCATTGGCAGATGTCTGAATCCAAAAAGCTGCTAATATTCTGTGACTGATGTTTCATAATCAGAAAATGAAAATCCCTACTTTTTTTCTTCAGTGATGATGACTTGTTTTAAAAGATGTCAGAGAGAAACTATTTACAGAAAATTATAATTATCTGGCTTTTAGCATATTAATATCAATGACAGGTGCTCCTGGATCAGGTTGTAAGGCCAATACATACTGCTTAGAGCCTAGGATGATATTGCTAATAACTCAAATAAAAAAATTAAAAATAAATAATTGTAAAATATTTAGAAAAAGGGAAGTGAGAATACTATGTCTAAAATGTGTAATACAGCCAAAGCCATGGTCAGAGGTAAATTTGTAATCTTTCTGCTTTCACTTAAAAATAAGAATAGATGAAAACAATTTCAATTTTAATCTAAGAATTTAGAAGTAAACAGAAAAAGCAAGCAAACAAACAACAACAAGTAGAAAAATAACAGAATGCAAGGGAGACCAGCAGGCAGCATGGTGGTTAAGGTGCTGGACTCCCATATGGCTAACCATGGTTCAAGTCCCAGACCTGGCAGCTTGAAAGTCATACTGGGCACATGTGTGTGCATGCCTCAAATCCCAGGAGGAGACTGGAAGAGAGGAGATTGTGGCATGGCCATCCTCCCTGAGCGGGGGGACAATTTCTCACTTCCTCTCTCTATCTCTCTCCAGTGAACACATATGCCTTATGGCAAAAACCTTAAGACAAAACAAATCAAGAATGATAAGTGAATTAGAAAATGAACGAAATAGTAGAATTCATAAGTAAATTTATGCACTGGTTCTTTAAGGGAAAAAGTAAAATGGGTATGTCTATAGAAAACATATTCAAGGTTAAGAGAGAGGAAAAAAGCCAAATAATGTTTCTAAAAGATTTATATAGTTTGTATATGTGATATCAGGTGTGTGTCTGGTGTTAGGTTGAAGTGTGAGGTAACAGCATGAAAATGCTTTTATAATACTTGAAGGGCTAGAGGGGTCTGATTTGATTTTTTTATGTGTATCTCTAGCTAGGGGACCACAACCAATGAATGAATTATAGCTATTAGTTCATCGGGAAAGTCATGACATATTTTTTTTAAATGTTTTCTATGCAAAAATTTCCTGACAACCCAGTATTTATATTCCATAAAAACTATGATTGTCTAAATACATAACTAGGATTGAATGTCCCTGCTTATATGTGCAATTTTGAACCTTTAATCTGCCACAGCTGTTGAGAGATATCTCATGTGCTAGAGGAGCTAGATGGAGACTAAGGGAAGGAGGGTTGTTAATACATCTTATTACCTGCTAAACACATTAGACTAGTCACTAGATAGAAATCTCAGTATAAAAAGTGTAGACCCCCAGCCAGAATAGGCTGCAGTGAAAAGGGAATTCTCCTATACTGTTGGTGGGAGTGTAGATTCGTAAAACCACTGTGGAGAACAATATGAAGGTTCCTCAGAAACCTACAAATAGAACTACCATACGACCCAGTAATGCTACTCTTAGGTATCTACCCAAAGGATAGAAAATACTCGGAGAAACACTTGCACATCCATGTTTATTGCAGCATTATTCACAATTGCTAGGACGTGGCATCAATCCAAATGTCCAAGAATGGATTATTAGACTAAAAAATTGTGGCTTATGTACTCTGTGGAGTACTATTCAGCTATAAAAAACAATGAGACCCTGACATTTGATAGAAAGTGGAAAAACATGGATGATTCAATGCTAAGCAAAGCAAGACAGGCTATGAAAGAGAGGCACTGTATGTCCCTGCTTAATATATACTGGATATCTGCACTCTAAAGCAAAACTGAAAGACTGGAAGGTATAATAGCAGGGAGGCCAACTGTAGATAGTACTGGCAGTATAGAAGGAGGTGAATATTAAGGGCTGGAAGGGAGGGGGTCAGGGGAGGAAACAAATAAAACATTTAATAGGCACAAAAATGAAAAGCTATCTGTTGATCATAATGTATATGGTAATGTCTTTGACTTGACTAATATGCACCATTTTCATATTGGGAAAAACCATGCTGTACACTGTAAAGATGTGATTAAGTGTAAATAAAAAATTTACTTAATAAAAGAGGTAATTAAGTCTAAAAAAAAATGTAAAAACACAATGCAATGTGCCTTACAATGCAAGGCTGAAATAAAACCTGGATCTTAATCTCAGGGAGCTCAAAGTATACTGAAAGACAGATAACCTCAATGGAGGCAACCAGCTATAGCAATGTATGAATTAGATGTGCAATAAATATTTGAAGAATGAATGATGGAGTGATTTTCTTCAGGTAATTTTTTTCTTTTTCTTTTTTTTTGGAGAGGTTTTTTTTTTTTTTTTTTTTTTTTTTGTTTTTACGGCACGCCCGCACAACGAACCATCAGAAAATGAGAAATCACTCCCGGGGGGGGGTGGCCATGCCATAATCCTTTCTCCTCCATTCTCCTTTCGGGATCCTTGGCACGCACGCATGTGCACATGGCGTGAGTTTAAGCCATCAGGTTGGGGACTTGAATTGTGATTGACTACATGGGAGTCCAGCGACACAGCCATTACACCAACTGCTGGTCCCCTTCAGAGAATATTTTTGTTGTTATAACATTGACTTTATAGTAGGGAGAGCAACTGTCCTTGTTTGCCTGGGACTGACAGGTTTCTTGGGACATGGTACTTTAAGTGCTAAAACCAGGAAAGTCCCAAGTAAACCGAGACAAACTGATCATTCTGATTTATAGAAAAAAAATTAAGAAAGTTATAAAAGCAATTATGTAATAGCAGTAATGATAGTTACGGAAACAGAGAGGGGATAAATATCATCTTTATGGGTAAAACAGCGTAGATATCTAAGTTTAATTAGGGCAGGGGTGGGATCTGTCTTGTTCACCACTATCTTCCCAGCTTGTTTGTCATATAATTGTAGTTCAATCTATATTAGTCAAATATGTGAATTAATATAGTCAAAAAAATTTGAGCCGAGCCTTGGAGGCTATGTGATATTTTGATTATAGGAGAAAGGAGCATGTGATGGAAGGCGCCACAAATAGAGAACTTGGGTATAGTTATTGGTAAATATGATGTTTAGTGGAATCTAGTCTTTTCCTATGGCTATTAATATACTTCTAGGGGAAAGCCCTTGAAACAATAAGTCTATTATATTTCCTCTATTCTCTTTTCCATCCTGGAGTTCCTCCCCCACCCTTCTTTTCTACTTCCTTCCCTTTTCTCTGTTGAAAGAGATAATAATACAAACTCTTTGCAGAAAGGATGCCATTAGAATCACTTTCAGGACAAGCAAGTAAGCTGTCCAGAAAAACATTCTACTTAGGAATGTACTGAGGTACAGGTGGAGTTGGGAGGGTAAGATCTGGCCAAGAAGAACAAATAGACCAGATGGTATGGAACTGCTTGGGAGGAGGAAGAGGGGAAGGGGCATCCCAGCTGGAGAACGCGCATAGGGCCAGGTGGTGCAGGGTCTAATTGCTGAATCACAGCCTACTGTGTCCTAACCTGAGTTGGGGCATGCAGGTGTTTCCTGCTGGATTCTCCTTAGGGAGGACAAAGTGGGAACATTGCTTCTATGAACAAAAGAGAAACAAAGGGGAAGAACAATGTATTGGCCAACTATTACATGTAAGACAATACTGGGTGCTTATCCTATATTTCAACATTTTGAGAGAAAACATTGTTATCCTCACCTTACAAATGAAGAAACAGAGAAAGAGATGCAGTGACTTGCCAATGATGCTAACTAACTATCAATAATAGCTGATTCAAGACAGATTTGAATTCAGATCTGTCTGGCTTTCCAAGGGTGGTTTCCAACTTCTTAACTTCCTTTTCCATCTTGGCTAATAAAAGCAGAACCTTTCCTAGCCTCTTCCTTCTTACCTCCTTCCTCTTCTCAATACCAGAGAAAACTTCCTCACCAAATCCACTCAACATTTCCTTCTAGTGGGCTCCTTAGACATGTCAGGCTCTTGATATCTCTAACATTAAATTTATTACTTCCACCTGGGTAAAACCCCTTGACTTTTGAGGTAGCCTCTAATGTCTATTACTTGTCAGGAATATTTCTTTCTTTTCCTTTCCTTTCCTTTCCTTTCCTTTCCTTTCCTTTCCTTTCCTTTCCTTCCTTCCTTTTTTTTTTTTCTTTTCTTTTTTTTAGATAGATTTTTGCTATAGGGCATGTGTGGTCACCCAAGAGACAGAAAGTGAGAAATCACCCCCCAGGGGGTTGGCAATGTCACAATTCCTTCTCCTTCATTCTCTTTGTGGGATTTTGGACACACACAAATGCGCACCCAATGTGAGTTTTAAGCCACTGGGTCCAGGACTCAAATCAGTCTATTATGTGGGAGTCCAGCGATGTAACCACTATGCCATCTGCTGATCCCACTTCTCAGAAAGATTTCTAGAGAATATTATTGTACTCTAAAGATGTACTCCTCTTACGGGCATAGTTAGCCACAGTAGAAAGCTGGGGATACTTATGAACCCAAGTAGCCAGACTGCCTCTTTCACAGTGCACATGAACACGATTTATTAGAACAGAGAGAAAAATCAAGGAACCTAGATTCTAGTTCAGGCTCTCCCCTTCACAAGTGGTGTGACATAGATCTTTTACATTTTTGGGCCTCATTATTTGTAAAATGGATGACAAATATTTGCTTTGCTTAGCTCAGGAAACTATTGGGTGGTCAGAAAAGTCATGACATGGTTTTGCATAGGAAAACAGAAAAATATGTCATGACTTTTCTGATGAACAGATATATTGAGAGGTTACTTTGAATGAAGTGATAAATCAGAAATAAAAAAGTGTAAGACGAGTGAAATATGTGACCTTCAATTCTTTGTGGAACAAAGTAAGCATAAGTAAAATATGAAATATTATTTTTCTTTCTTGGTGGTTGGTCAATTCAAGTAAATGAATCCAAACTCAAACTAGCTTAGACCAGAAAGAGGACTGGATTTGCTCAGATAAATTGTGAGGACATGGGTGGATCCAACCTCCAAAATGGCTAGCTCTGGGTCCCCGGCACTATCAGACACCACCCCTGTCTGTTACACCTGCCTTATTGCACATCGGCCTCATTCTCTTCTGCACTTCATGATTTTCCTACACATGATGACCAAAAAGATGGCCAAAGCTCCAGGCAGTCCATGGGGAATGGCTCAAGATGATGGGAGGCATAATGAGGGCGCCAGCCCAGGCATCTGGAGAAATACTCAAATGCTACGCCCACAGTGTGAACTTGCCAGGGCAATCTCTCCATTTTGACCAGTGTTGGCCTGTGATCACTGCAGGAGGCCTTGG
This sequence comes from Tupaia belangeri chinensis, assembly GCF_000334495.1. Lineage (NCBI taxonomy): Eukaryota > Metazoa > Chordata > Mammalia > Scandentia > Tupaiidae > Tupaia > Tupaia belangeri. The sequence continues at coordinate 1,280,046 of NW_006159930.1, forward strand.
CTCAACTCTTAACCCCACCACATCCTGTTATGGCATCTCAGTTCCCTTTGATAGCAAAACTTAGCAATGAAGGGAGCTCAGCCACTGGGAAGTAGTTGCAGGGCTATTTCCCCCTTGCAAAAGAGCTAAGCCTTGCTGCTGATAATAATTATTATTAATGATAATCATTACACTTGACACCTCTATTGCCACAGAGCATGTTGACCTTCAAAGTTCCCAGAGCAATAATTACTCCTTCCAGCTCCCCAATGAAACAGGTAAATAGAGGTCTGAGTACAGGATGAAGAGTCATAAAGTCCTGAAAATCACGCTGTCTCTGCCCTGGAGCAGAAAAAAGGAATTCACACCCAAAAGCCCTCTTTGGCTCCTGACTGTAAAAGCGGGAGGCAGACAGGAGTTGTGGCCTCACAGGTGTGTGAGAAGCTTAATTAGGAGGTTCAAGGTGCACTTTCATGAAGAAAAGGGCTGCTGAGTACCTCTTTTCCAGACTTCAAATGTCCCTTCAGGTAGACAGAACATCAGGGGTGTGGTAGTCAATGCTGGGATGCAGGGAGGGGTTGTGGTAGTCAATGCTGGGATGTAGGGAGGGGTTGTGGACAAAGAACTCTTCCCATGAGATGGCCCTTTTCTGGCTTTGTCAAAGTCATGCTAGGCCAAACTGCTTGGCTCTCTCAGGCCTGGTTTTGCTAAGACAAGAGCTACCATGGCCTGACATCATTCAGGTCCTGTTTTCTCTGGTGGGAGAAAACACTCTATGGGACCAGGAACGATTAAGTCTTTGGCTTTGGTTCTGCTCCAGTTTGAATATGTCCCCTGCCAAAGTTCACATGTTGAGTCATTATAACTGGATTAAGAAAGTAAAAACTTGATCCAATTATTGTGTTGAAGGGTGGAGTCTTTGGAGGAGATTCGTGATTGGGTGGTTAGGATGGGGCCCCCATGAGTGAGTCCTGGCATGTTTATAAGGAGAGGGAAAAAGGAACCCACATGGAACACAGTCTGTTCTCTCTAACATTCCTACGACCCTCTCTGCTCCCATTGGTCTTGTCATAGCCTCATGCCCTTGGACCTTGCAGCCACTGGAATCATGACTCTAATAAACTTCATTATTTATAAATCACCTGGCTTCAGGTATTTCAGTTAGCAATACAATAATGGACTAGGACAGGTTCAAATAAGATTTTAGTTTGGTTTCATGCCTTCACCCCATGTCCCTTCCTAATGTTCATTTAGTCAACATTCACTATGTAAGGGGGTCCTTGGGCAAGACTGAAGGGATATATTGAGTTTTCCGAAAAGTCATGACATATTTTTTTTAATGTAAAAATGTGTCATAACTTTTATTTATTTATTTATTTTTAGAGGGATTTTTGATATGGGGTATGTGTGCTCACTGGAGAGACAGAGACAGAAAGGCAGAAAGTGAGAAATCACCCCCCACCCCCACCGGGTGATGGTCACACTGCAATTCCTTCCCCATTCTTCTTGGGATTGTGGGCATGCACACACATGTGCCCGGTATGAGTTTTAAGCCACCGGGTCCAGGACTTGAACTGTGGTCTACTACGTGAGAGCCCAGCAATATAGCCATTACACCATCCGCTTGGTCTCACTTTTCTTACAAACCAATAGCAATGGAGAAATTGGACCCTGAATTAGAAATGGAAACAAACTGATAATTACTATTCAGGGTGGTGTACTTTGAGAGATGGAAGGGTAGAGATTCTGGTAGCCCTGAGAAAAAGCGTCCCCTCAGGTTACAGGAGACAGGGAATAAGTTCTACAGAGCTGAATCAGGCTATCCAAGCTCTTCTCATTGAACTCAGTTCTCCTCCAGAAAAGAAGCTTTTTCTGACTCCTGTTCTCCCTCCCTTCTCCAGCCACTGTGCACCCAAGGCCTCTTCTCACTGAATCCTATAGCTCTGGATGCCTGCCCAAATCCTATTGCACTTCCAACCAACTCTTGTATTTTTTGACATCTGTTTCAACATGAATTTTTTTTTTTTTAATGATAGTGTGCACATGCTTCAGAGAGACAGAGACACAGAGAGAGGCACCTTTGACAAGTCTCATCACTCTGTTACTCTGCAATCCCTTTTCTCTTGCCCTCTTGTACCTTAGGATCTTGGATACCAACATATTCCCTGTGTGCTTTCAGGCCAACCTGGGGATCTAAACCCAGGATGGCCATGCAGCTTCCAATACTGCAGTCCAGTAAGCTACAGTCTGTGTCACCAGGCTGGGCCAAACATAAAATATTATATTCTGAATGACAGAATTAATAAGAATAATAATTAATAATTACAAATCCTTTCATTTGTATAGTGTTTTGTATAGTTTATTAAGCACATTCAAAGCCATCAACTCAAAGAGCTCAAAAAGTGTAAGGGATTGGTCAGGTAACTCATCTCACCACACACACCTGCCTGCCTTTCAGTCCTCTCTTATTCTTTTTTTATTTTGGAGAGGTTTTTGCTATAGGGCACGTGCGCTCGCCAGAAAGACAAAGAAAGACAGAGAGACAGGAAGCAAGCAATCACCCCACCAGGGGGGATGGGCACGCATGCACATGCGCCCGGCGTGAGTTTAAGCCACTGGGTCTGGGACTCGAACCGCGGCTAACTATGTGGGAGTCCAGTGACATAGTCATTACGCTAACTGCTGGTCCCAGTCCTCTCTTTGCTGAAGATGGGCAAAGAAGAAAGGAAATAACCTCTAACATCTGCCTGTCATTTACTTGCTAAACACTCTGTGTGGGTCATCTCTTTTCATCTTCACACAATCTGTAGAAGGTGAATTGATCATTGATCTTTCTCCTAGAGATAGGAAACTGATGCTTGAAGAAGTCAAGTTGTTTGGCTAATATCCCACAACTCTTAGAAAATGGAGCTGTGAGTTCTTCTTACATAGGCTTAACTTCCTGCCTGTTTTCTCTTTACTGCAAGGTGTTACTTGGTATTTATCTTGGTACTTATCTTTCAATGCCAGGTGTGTAACAGGAGTTTAGTAAAGGTTTGGAGGTCTGATTTATGAATTTGCTTTCTTCTATTTCTACCTATCTTTTTGTTCTTGGAATTGGCATGCAGAAGCAAGGGAAGCAAGTCTTGTCCCTGGCATTCTGGTTCTATGGGCACTGAAGAGACACCAGTTCATGACTGGACACCTGTTCTTTTGTGTCACCTGGAATGTCTCCAGTGAGGAACAGGATGTTAAGATCTTGGAACATTGGGAACCAGCAGTTAGCGTAATGGCTATGTCGCTGGACTCCCACGTAGTCGACCGCGGTTCGAGTCCCGGACCCGGTGGCTTAAAACTCACGCTGGGCGCGTGTGCGTGCATGCCCAAGGTCCCAAGAGGAGAATGGAGGAGAAGGGATTGCGGCGTGACCATCCCCTCTGGGGGGTGATTTCTCGCTTTCTGTCTCTATGTCTCTCTCTGTCTGTCTGGCGAGCGCATGCGCCCTATAGCGAAAACCTCTCAAAAAAAAAAAAAAAAGGATCTTGGAACATTGATTGCCCAAGGTGGATGGTTCCTTCCTGTACCCAATCCATGTAGGCCTGAGTGTCACTAGAAGTAGCTGCCCAACAAACCAGAAAGAGCTCTACCCTCCAGAATATCTTCTCCCTTAGCCAGGACCAGGGACATGCCATCTAGGCTATTCTCTTTAGCCCATTTTACCAGCCTCCTTGTAGGTCAGTGTTGGATCCATTTCATGACCTCAATATCTCTTAGGGGTCATGGCTTACTTTCTAGTTTATTAGTGGATCCTATGGTTGCCTTCATTCAACACTCGGCTTCTGGCCGTATACTTACAGGCCTCTGGGAGTGCAGTGTTGAGTACAGCCTCTGACTATGAGACATTCCCAGGCTGGGAGCCTTGACACGGCATCCAAGGTAGAAAGAGTGGATGAAAGAAAGTTCAGGGACTTGCAAGAGCATAGAGGAGGAACACCTGAGCATTCAGGGAGGACTCTAGGGGAGTCGTGAGCTTGGTTTTAAAGGATGCATGGGTTTTTCAGGCAGGAGAGAAAGGGAGAGAATTCCACCAAGGAGTTTTTTGTTTGTTTATTTGTTTTCATCAGTCCTTGTGGTCCTGAGGAACCACACAGATGTATATTGACTTCTCTGGGGTAGTATCAATTGTGGGAACAGTTTGTATGCTGTCAGGGTGGCTTGGCTTCTCATTGGTGGGTATCTCTCTCCCAGTGACTATTATTGTGCTTCCTAGCTATCTTCTCATCTTTGACCATTTTCATTGTTCTTACTCCATTTTGACCACATCCTTCAAAAAGTAGCAGCTAGCATGATGCTTAAGAGCATGGTCCTCAGGATTATACTAGTCTTAGGTTTGACTCCCAGTTCGACTCATTAGCTAAGAGAATTTCAGCAAGCAGCTCAGAGTTTAGTTTTCTTGTAGTAAGATAGGAGGGCCATAATACCTTGTAGGTCTGCTAGACCATAATACCTTATAAATAAGTCTAACATGACACAGTTTAACATGACCAGTGCTCAATGAACATAGGTTATGGTCACATTCAGAGTGAAGGGCCCGGGACTGAATGCGAACTAACTTGGAGGCATATAGCTAGAACTGGACTGCTGCCCTGTGGCCTGACATGGGCTTCTCCTGCAACTGAGAATCATAATGGCCTTTTGGGCAGACATAGCCCCCACTGACTCACCTTAGACTGCCTGGTCCTTGGGTGCCTTTGGCTTCCTTCTCAAGGGCTACACTGAAAAGCCACGTCTCCCCAGTCATTTCCTGGAGTCGTTGGTATAGGGGAGTCTTCTTTAACCTGACATGTAAGCTTGTGAAATTCCACTGTGGGTACATTTAACTCATCCTTCAAGCCTGTCTTGAATAGGTCTTGCCTCCTAATATTTGCTAGCCTGTTTCCTAACAGGATTTCCTCCCAGCCCAATTTATATAACAGACTGTGGCCAGAGAGGCTTTCTGAACGTTCTGTTTTCCTCATATTACTGTCCTGTTCAAAACTCTTCTATGACTGCTGAATGGATAAAGTTCCAACTTCTTACCTTGACACAGAAGTTTCTATGATATAACAGTAATATACTTTCTGTACTGTTTTATATTTTCCCTACCCAAATAGGGATGGTAATTACAGGATTTGGAGGGAGGATTACCCTGGAAAAGTGCTTAGGACAGGGCTTTCCCACTCAATATGTACTGAACATCTGCACTTTATGGCAGAAACTGAAAGACTGGACAATACTAGAGACTGTATGGGGGGGATGGACAGTGGGGAGTCGGTGGGAGGGGCTCAGAAAAAATTTAACAGACACAAAAATGGAAAACACTCTGTTGAGGATGCTGTGTACAATAACATCCTCAACTTGATTGACTTGCAATGCATGTATGCTTTGAAAACCATATTGTGTGCTGTAAAGATATACCATGATTAAATGTAAAAGCAAACAAAAAATAGGGCTTTCAAGCACTGTGAGGGGTCTGAGATTTTACTCCACTTACAAACTGACAGGTTAGTCTGTTACAGTTCATGACTGCTAGGTCAGAGACGAAGGATTGGATCACTCCCAGCAATAGCAGTGATCAGAGTATCAATGTTTTAGGTCTGTTCTCTAAGTTCTAATTTCTTTGGGACAATGAGAAGAGGGTCAGATGATATCTGACGTCTATGGGTTGTCCTTTAAAAAGGAACCTCGAGGGACCCAGTGGCTTAAAATCATGCCGGGTGCTTGTGCATGCGTGCCCAAGATCCCGGAGAAGAGAATGGAAGAGAAGGGATTGTGGCGTGGCCATCCCCCTTGGGGGGTGATTTCTCACTTTCTGTCTCTCTGTCTCGCTCTGTCTTTCTGGCAAGCTCACGTGCCCTACAGCAAAACAAACAAACAAACAAACAAAACAAAACAAAACAAAAACAAAACAAAACAAAACCTCTCCAAAAAAAAAAAATAAAATAAAAAGGAACCTCGAGTTTAAGGAATCTGAATTTTGAAATGGCTTATAAGCAAATCTACCCTCTGATTTAGATGGAAGCACTATCTCCCTTTGTTCTTGCACAAACTAATTGAAAAGATAGTCTGTAACAAAGGCAATCAACTCTCTAATCACATGTGCAGGCATACGAGATTACCCATAGAGAATTGTCTCACAATCAGGCAGGCGCGTTGTAGGTGCTATGTAAGCGTTAGTCATGATGAGACATGGTGAGACATGTAAGCGTTAGACATGATGAGACATGGTGGCACTAGTGTGTGTGCTTTGCTTCTTTCAGTATGTCTGGTCTTCTCTCTCTCTCTCGCTCTCTTTTAAAAATGATTTATTTAGGGAATTAGCAGTTAGTGTAATGGCTATGTCGCTGGACTCCCATTTGGTCGACCACAGTTTGAGTCCCAGACCTGGTGGCTTAAACTCATGCTGGGTATGTGTGCATGCATGCACAAGATCCCGAAAGGAGAATAGAGGAGAAGGGATTGTGGGGTGGCCATCCCACCTGGGGGGGTGATTTCTTGCTTTCTGTCTCTCTGGCTAGAGCGCGTGCGCTATAGCAAAAACCTCTACCCCCCAAAAAATATTTATTTAATTTTATTTATTACAATTATTATGTTTTAATTTGCTACAGGGCACACATGCTCGCCAGAGAGAGAAAGTGAGAAAGCAAGTCACTAGGTCTGGAACTCGAACTAGAGTTGGCCATGTGGGAGTCCAGGACCATAATCATCCTACCACCTGCTGGCCCCCAGCTGTATCTTTTTATTCTTAACTTTTTTTTTTTATAGAGAGAGATTTTTGCTAGAGGGCATGCACGCTCTCTGGAAAGTCAGAGAGAGACAGAGAAACAGAAAGTTAGAAGTCACCCCCCCACAGGGGGCGATGGCCATGCTGCAATCCCTTCTCCTCCATTCTTCTCTTGGGATTTTGGACACACGCACATGCACTCAGCATGAGTTTCAAGCAGTCAGGTCTGGGACTCGAACCATGGTTGACTATATGGGAGTCCGAGAACATAACCATTATGCCATTTGCTGGTCCCCGGTCTTCTCTTTAGTATGACCCTTGAACATGATTTCTGCCCTCCATACCTTTACTTCTACATATTTCCCCGTCCTCCACCCCTGTCTAAAATCTCTGCATACCAGCTCTAGTTCTCCAATAAATCTCTCCTGATCACCCCAATTCAAGGGAACCCCCCCTCGCTCACCTCTGATGGTGCCACCTGTCTCATTCTCTTTGCACTTAGTACATACTGTTTTCTTCTCTTCAAGATCTTTGCATAACTGTGTCCTTCTTAACATGGAATGCCTGCTTATCCTCTTTAGATAAACTCCATTCCATTTTTTGTTCATCAACTTAGATGACACTTCCTCCAGAAAGATTTCCTGACCTTTTCTGTATGCAGCCTGAATTAGAGGCCTCTTTTGCTCTTGGTATCATGGTGACCTCTCTGTGGCATTTGCTGTCTGGCTTCTCCTCTAGACTTGGAGGTTCTGAAGGATCCTGTGTGCCCTGCACCTGCTACAGTTCCTGGCATATAAGTTCACTTAATTAACATTTATAAATTAATGAATGATCACATGCATCTATAGCTACTCACTTCACATAGTCATGCAAATCTAACTGACAATTCTATCCATATTGGAAGTTCCTGGAGAGTGTCCAGGACAGGTAGACACTTTAGTAAGTGTTTAGTGTCTGTGGACTGATTGACAAGATATTCAATTAGTCACTGCATTCCCTTTCACTTGTGTCAATTTCAGCTTGTTTTAAAGGATATCTGTGAGGCCACATGGACCTCTATTTATGAAAGTATACATTGTCAAAGGCACTATTCATTCTGACTTTAAGGGAAAATTCTAGTAAGCTTCCTCAAAGCAATTTAAAAACCATAAATTTCATGTTTCTTTAACTTAGTAAATATCAAACTCATTTCATCCTTACTAGTCTACAAAATCAACAGTACTTTAAACTAATGGTCTGTTTATAGCTCACATGGCAAGTTTCAAATTGTAAATGCATTTTTACAGTGGCTTTAGAAGGTTGATATTGGA
>NW_006159930.1:1288107-1328689 GCF_000334495.1 Tupaia belangeri chinensis
GACAGGAGAGTCACCATGAAACCTAGAGCCAAGTTTGAGGCTAGCTCCCTGTTTTCCATAATAGAATAAAATCATACCAAAGAACGGAAAATTTGGAACTTTGAACTTAGTGATATGAGCCCTAATAACACTTGCAGAGAACATGGGTTAAAAGCTAGTCCTTTAGGGTCAGATGACTCTACGTTTGAATTCTCTGAATCACCAAGACTCAGTTTCTTCATTTGTAAAAGTGAGAGAATATAACACATACCATAGAACTGTCAGAGAATTCAGTGAGGTGACCTGTGTTCAGAAAACTTAGACCTGGTCATGATGGACCTGGTAGTAGCATACTGAGCTACAGTGCTGGAAGCCTCTTGGCCAACCGACAGTTCAGATCCTGGGTTGATCTGAAACATATTGGATGCAACATGCCTAAGATCCTGATTGGCTGGAGGAAGATCACAGTGTGACAAGACTCTATTGAGGGTTCTTCTCCCTCTTTTTCTCAAAAAAATAAAACAAACTTACAAATAAACACCAAAACTTACGACAGCATATGGGCATGTAGTAAACACTCAATGGTAGCTATTATTATTATAATTACTAATTTTATAGTCAGAAAGACCTGGGTATATCCCATCTTAGGCACTAATAGCTGTTCATTGAGTACCTCAAGCTGAGGGACATTGAGAGGTATCTTAATTTTTTTTTTTTTGAGAGATTTTCACTTTAGGGCATGTGTGCTCACCAGAGAAACAGAAAACAATAAATAATAATAAAGAAAAACACCCTCCAGGGGATGGCCAATCTGCAATCCCATCTCCTCTTGGGATTTTGGGCATGCGTTCACATATGGTTAGAGTCTTTTAAGTTCCTGGGTCTGGGACTTGAACCATGGTCGACTATGTGGGAGTCCAATGATGTAACCATTACACCATCTGCTCACCCCTTGAGAGGTTTCTTAACTTCCTTAAACTTCAGTTTCTTCATCTATAAAATGGGGACAATAATAATACCTAGAATGGCTGATAAGATGATAAGGTTGCAAGTGATATGTAATATGCTTAAGCAATGTATAGCACATGGTAAGCTCTCAGTAACTGCTAGATAGAAAATAATGATAATGATAACTATCATTTTCTGTACTTCCTCCACCCCCGTTTATAAATCTGAGAATGTCAGTGTTATTATGTGATTTTAAGGATTGGAAATAATGTTTATAAAGCATCTGAACCAATGCCAGACATGTAATAAGTAGGTTCTCAAGAGATGGAAGCTATTGCTTTTAAACGGTCTTCCTGCCTCTGCCTGGTTTCCGGCTCCAGATGAAGGGACACAGCAATTTCAGTTTGGGGGGCTTCCCTGACAGCACTGAGTTGGGGCGAGGGGCAAGAGAGGGCTCCATCAATTGGAAACCACAACCTGGAAGTGAACTTCCCTAATCAGTGTTGCAGGATTTCAACAGCTGGTTCTACTTTGGAATCAATTGGAACCTCCTGGGGCCCTTGCTCTTTTTCTGCTAGGAGCAAATGCCATCCCACAGCTAAGATTTAGAAATTTGCCACACCTTATCAGAAACAGATCCAACCTCCGGCAAGGTCAAGTTTTCCCAGGTGGAGGCCCAAGCTCTGGAGTTTCTGCAGCCTGCCGGGTGGCCTAAGAAACTCAGGCTCAGTCTGAGGTCAAGGCTGCCAATGGTCCTGCCAACAAGCGCTGTCCTGCCGCTGGCCATTGGGAAATGCCACCCAAACCACCCAGATTTCCATTTCAGAGAGTGACTCACTTTCGGATGTGGAGAACACATTAAATAACAATTTTTAGGATATGAGTGTTAGAGTCCAGCAGCAAGAATGCATTTGATTTGGAAAAGAGCTGCTTCCTAAATGCCTGCCTTATAATTTCTTCCATCTGCCCACATTCTGGTAGACCCTTGAGGGTCAGGGCTGCCCTGGTGTTGTAGGTGCAGAGGTCGTTGGTTGCCTGGCTGTTGTTGCCACTGCCTGAGGCTCGATGACAATCAGGTGAGTGAGCAGCAGGCTGAGTGGGGTCCTAACTCTGAGCTAACTGGCTGTTTCCCCATTAGAAGAATGAGGGGCAGGCTGTAGACTCTTGAGGCTCTCTTATGGCTCTTTGGTTTTCTTATTGCACGTGATCACAGATGCTATAATTGCTCAATTTATGAAAAATATAAACTGCCAGTAATTGAGCACTTACCGGTCCCAGGTCTGTCAGGCACTTATTTAATGAGCTGAATAAACGGAGGCAAATATTCTCTTTGGAAAAGAAAGTTAAAAAAAGAGAGAGAGAGAGATAAAGTGATGTTTTGAGCACTAGTACGTGTTAGACACTGTCCTAGGTGCCTTAATACACAGTCTCTAGTTGTTTTTTTCCTTTTTTCACACTGTGGGTAGGTCCTATTGCCACAGTTTGTAGGAGAGGAAACAGATGCTTAAAGGAGTTAAGTATTCCCCTTAAGCTGCAGGCTGAGTGCTTAAGATGACAGAAATGTATTGTCTTACAGTTCTGGAGGCCAGACGTCTGATACCAAGGTGCCAGCAGGTTGGCTCCTCCTGGAGGCTCTGAGGGAGAGTCTGCTCCATGCTTCTCTTGATGCTGGTGACTACCAGCACTTCTTGGCATTCAGGACTTGTAGATGCTTCATCCCCTCCCTCCGTTTTTTTTTTTTCCTTCCTTCCTTTCTTGCCACGATCTTGCTGTGTCCAGTCCTCTGCTTCAGTCTCCTGAGTAGCTGGGGCCACAGCGTGTGCCACCACACTTGGCTCTTCAGGCGGGGCCTTGTTATGTTTCGTAGGCCAGCTTCAAGTTTGTGATCCTCCTGTCTCAGCATTTCGAAGTTGCTGAGATGACAGGTGCATGCCACCATGCCCTTCCTGTATTTAGGTTGGACTAGGAATCAAACCTGTGCCTCTTAGGTGGTTCCATTCTATGGAGCAAGTATCTCAACAGCAAGGACCACATGGCTATACCCCTTCTCTTTTCTTTCTTAGTTTTAAAAATATTTACTTTTTCCATGAACAAGACAGCATCCCAAACAGAGTTTTGACCCTGCAATCCAAATCCAGCATTCAGCCAGCCTCAGATCATGGACAAGCACATGTCCAGCATACTCAAGGAGATTTTTGGAACTCAGACTGTAATCCTTCCCACGTAGGATTACCTCACAGAACATTGCCACTGTGCCACTGCTCCGGCCCTCCCCTTCTCTTTTCTTGTAAGGGTATTTGTTATTGGACTCAGGACCTGTTCTGATCTACAATGATCTCTATTTGAGATTCTTAATTGTATATACAAAGACCTTTTCTAAATAGGGTCTTTGGTTCCAGGTAGACATTTTTTTTTTGGGGGGGGGAAATTCCATTCAACCCCCTGCAGGGGCAAGAATAAAATTAAATAAACAATTACATAATTGCATATTATGGAGAATGGTGAGATAAGAAAAGAAACTCCCAAGGCTGTGGAATGGAGATAATCCAGCTGTTGCGTAGTTAGTTTTTCTGAACCTCAGCTTCTTTATCTGGAAAGATGAAAATGATCATACATACCATTTATAGTTGATGTAAGGATTCAATTACTTGAGAGTTAAACATGTAATTGTTGATTGAATAAATGGACACTAGAGACAAAGTGGAAAGAGAGTGAGCGGGGAAGAGCATAGGGAATTTGGGAAAATGGAGAGGTAAGATGCTTGTGGGACACAGATAAAGTCTATTATCTGTTGACAAGAATGTGTATGGTGGTCTCGACTGGGCTGGGCTTAGATGTATATCATGTTGGGTAAAGTCTCTTCATAATCTAAATGATGTATAGCGATTTAATGTATGAATAATAATAAAAACATATATAAATAAAATTAAAAAAAGAAAAAAAGAGTATCACTGGCAAAGTTGTTTATATAGGGTTCTTCCACCACTGGCCCTCAAAATTTTTTCCTCCACACTTGTTTATCTATTTATCCATTTTGAATGTTTCAAGCTCCTACTCCGGGCTAGGTTTTTATTTTTCTAGGCACCTGGGAGTTGGCAAGTAACAAATTGCATAAAAGTTTTGTTCCCTCATTGAGCTTACATTTTCATCCCTGTGGTAATTAATTTCACGTGTCAACTTGACTGAGCCAGGGGTACCCAGATACTTGGTCAAAGGTTTTTCTGAATGTTTCTGTGAGGGTATTTTGGATGAGATTACTTATGCTGGTAGACACATAAAGCAGATTGCCCTCCACAATGTGGGTGGGCCTCATTCAATCACTTGAAGGCCTGAAGAGAACAAAAATGCTGATCCTCCCCTGAGTAAGAGGGATTTTTCTTGCCTGAGAGTCTTTGAACTGAGAAGTTGGCTTCTTTCCTGCTGTTGGATTCAATCTGGAACAATGACTTTCCCTGGGTCCCAAGCCTACCAACCCTCAGACTAGAGCTACATCAGCTCTCTTGGTTTCGGGCCCTTGAACTTAGGAATTAAATCACTGGATTTCCTGGGGCTTCAGGTTGCCAACTTATCTCGCAGATCTTGGGACTTACCTGCCTCTGTTACTGCCTGAGTCAATTCCTTATAAATCTCACTTTCTCCCTCTTTCTATACATCCTATTGGTTCTGTGAATCTTGACTAATATAACCATAACACTCATCTTTGAATTTGTCCAGTGCCTTTTGTTATCCATTGTCTCTTTTTCTGCAAAGTAGTGTTATGAGGTAGGTAGAACAAGCATTGTGAAAATCCTTATTTTATAGAGGGGAAACAGAGGCTTAGGGAGAGTTCTCTTTAACTGCTAATCCACAAGGATGAGCCCCCTTTTTTCTTTTTTTCCAATTATTATTATATTATTTATACATTCCATCACTATACATCATTTAGACTGTAAAGAGACTTAACCCAGCATGATATACACCTCAGTCCAGCTCAGTTGAGAATACTATACACATCTTCATTAACAGGTAATAAACCATATCTGTGTCTCACAAATGTCTTACCTTTCTATTTTTTCCCCAAATTTTCTTTTCTACACTCTTCCCCTCTCCCACTTTCCTTCTGCTTTGTCCCTAATGTCTGTAACAATTTTCAATGCTTTTATGTCCTCCAGTTTTTCAATCTCTACCATAGAATGTGGACAGTCGGTATATGTTAAGAGACATACCAAATGTCCCCCTTTTTTCTTTTTTTAAGAGGTTTTTGTCTTAGGAAATATGTGCTTGTGGGAGAGAGACAGAGACAGTGAGAGGGAAAGTGAGAAATCATCCTCCAGAGGGGATGGCCATGCTGCAATCCCTTCTCCTCCATTCTCCTCCCAGGATCTTGGCCACACACACCCACACCCCCACACACACACGGCTTGGTTTTCAAACCATGGGGTCTTAAATTCAAACTGTAGTTGGCCATGTGTGAGTCCAGTGAGGTAACCACTACACCATCTGCTGGCTTGTCCAAGGCTGATTCCTCTTTAAGATCCAGTCGACATATAGGGAGCAGATGACAAGGCAAGCTGTACTCCAACCAATTTTCTAAACCTCTTTAACAAAGGCACTGTATTTCAAGTATTATTATTATCATTATTTTGGCTGTAGAAAAATAATTACTCTCTTCTTTGATTTTTTAATATCACATTGGATATCAATTAGGAACCTCTTAAAACTCCCTAGGATAGAAATATGAGACTGCTAACATGTGGGCTAGGCAAGTCTTATGATATAGATGCAAGATCTTCTAGAAAAGCCTTAAGTAGATTTAAAGAAAACAAGTCTAGAGGAATCATGGAAGACCATGTTTAAAATGATTTCAGAATTTATCAGCTCTGGTTCCTGACTTCTGGACTTATATGGCATTGAAGAGATAGTGAGGCCCAGAGATGTTAAATGCTTACCAAGGTCCCCAGTTTAAAAGGAGTATTATGGCCCAGATACCTCAACCTCCAGTCCATTCTTCTGTTCATTGTTTAATTCACTACATAAGTAGTGAATGCATACTGTTCTCCCTTCTTTATAGCTCTTGGGGTAATTTCATGCCAACCTATGGAGTGGGAATGGTGTTCATCTTTTCTCCACATGTCTGTGCTTACAGATGATCCTTTATTTTTTTCTCCAGGTTTTTGCCATAGGACACTTGCACTCACCAGAGAGAGGGAAAGTGAGAAATCATACCAATATCCTGCATGTTATATCAAAGGCAAAGCCTTTATGGGACAAAGAAATGGGTTATCTGTTGAAGATAACGTTATAGTATTATCAACTGGACTGGTGAGAAATGTACACCATTCTGAAATGTACATCAATATTGAAATATTCACTTTGCAAGCTAAATAATGTGATTGAATGTATAAAAAAATTGAAACGAAAAAATAAGAAAAAGAAAATATAACATTGGGTAAACAGTAAGCAAAGAAATTTGGAGGAAAAGTTGACTATGTTTAAAGTGTTATTGTTAAAAATAGTACAAGAAGAAGCAAGGGTAGGTAAATAAACCTGTGAGAAAACATTGTAGACAATCCTAAAACAGACTAGGTTATTGGATAAGAAAGTTTCAGAAATCAGTGAAGGGAGGTACTGATTATTATTAAGGTGAAAACCTAGCATCAAGGAGTACTGATTGAGTGGAGAGAAGGCAGGCCAAGAGTGCACATTAAGTCTTCAAGGAAAGTTCAAGGCTGTCTCTTCAGCTAGTCTAGATGGCAGTGAGCACTTTCTCCTGTGAACTGTGAAGTAACTAGTGAACTTTTCATGGTGCTTGAGGCATATGTTGTCATATACTGTCTCTGCCTCACCATGAGAGATCTCTTTCTTCTATGGCCCAAGTTCACCTATTTGCAGGGGAAAGGAGGAATCCCTACCTCACAAGAGTTCTGAGAGCTTTAAATGAGTATGGAAGTGTCTGACAAATCGAGCAGTGGAAACAAACATTCATTCATTCACTCATTCATTTGCTTGCCACATATTTATCAAGGAGAAGGTGCTTTGTATTTGGCATTGTTCTTGGTGTTGAGAAAACATCGATAAATAAGACCCTGTCTGTCTACTAAAACTTTATGGTTAAGGAAAGAGGAAATTACAATATAACTGTAACATGATATTTTTATTATTTTAATAATTATTGTCATCAGATTTTTGGGGGGAGAGACAACAGCTTTTGGATGGCAGAGACCTTTATGAATATTATTGATAAAACATGCCAGGAGTCAAACCAGCGAAAGGCATAAATGAAACTTGCAGAAGATGATCCTATTTCCTTGCTTAAAGTTCTTTGATAGCACTAAGGATAAAATCCTGGCTTCTGAGCAGGGCATTTCTGAGGTCCTCTTCATCTGACTGCTGCCTTAGTGCTTGACCCTCGACAAATCTCACTTCATTGTCCAGCCATGCAAAACTTCATTTAGATTCCTTCAACCATCATGCCCTTCCACATGCTATTCTTTTTCCTGGGAGGCAATTCCTTCTTTTTTTTCCACTATTAGCAAACCCCATTGTCTTATAAGATACTACCTCCTCTCATGGGTCTCCTTGACATTCCTTTGGGGAGAGTCAGATACCCCGTGACCCTGACAGATGAAGTGCTCTTTATGCCAGCAACTCCATGTCCCAAAACCCAGCACAGACCCTTGGACATAGGAGGGCACACTGCTTGTTTGTAGAGTGAATGAGTAAATGAGTATCACTCATCCTTAGCTACCTTCTCAGGTTTTGGGTTGAATACATTAATCAAGCTTCCAGTTGAAGTGGGCTGGGAAACAGTGCTTCTTTGTCACTTCCAAGATGGTGAGGGAGTATTCACCCAAGGCTTCTCAGAGTGGTTTGAATCTGTTGCAACTGTAAATATGGGTGTGAGTTCCATGGATTAAAAGGGAAGCTAGAACCCTCCTTTCTCCAGGGAGAAAGAATTTTGTGACTCCTCTATCTCCCAAGAGGGCTCAGAAGTAATTCTCAGTGTTGCCAGCATCAGGAAAAGAGAATAACAACCCATTTCACCATGGCTTGTAATCCTAGACTAAGGACTTCTGCCTTATAGTATAAGAAGCACTTGTGTTAATTTAATTCTCTGCTGACATCCCCATGATACAATGTCAAGAGTTTGTGCTGTGGAGTTCAGAAGAACTGGCCTGGAATTCTGGCTCTTTTGCTTGCTAGTTTTGTGACTTAAGGACCCCTTTGAGCTTTGGTTCCTCCTTTGCTGGCTACCAACTCACAGCATGGTGGGGCAGACCCAATAGGATGGCTTCTGAGCCATATAGCCCCAGTGGCCAGTGCCTCATGCTCATCCAGGAGGTATGAGTTCTCTTCTTTTCTTGTCATGGAAACTCACTTGTAATAGTCTCCAGTTATTGTCTTACCTAGCCATGTTCTCGTCTAGAGGTGTTTCCTGAAATCTGGTAGCAGAACAATGGCAGCAGGGTTTATCCTATGAAGTGATCACTATGGGCCAGGCACTGTCCTAAAAGCTTTCCACATATGAGTCTTTACAATAGCCCTGGAGGGAGATAATATTGTTAGCCAGTGTACTTATTCTCAATTTTCAGAGGCGGAGACTGAGGCATAGAGAGTTAACAAATCTTCCCTGATACTGCACAGCTGGTAAGTGAGAAGCCAGAGATTCTGGCTCCAGAGCCCCATAGTATAATAGAGCTGGCCCATCACCCACTCCTCAGCCAGTTGGAGATTGAGTGAACAGGAGTTAACTAGTGGTGCCATACCAAGCCACTACAATCCCAGCTGAAAGCAAAGACACTTGCCCTTTCAGGAAGTTTGAGGAGGGCTCAGCATTGAGCCCACCCTTTCGGAATATGAAACTACCTCTTAGTAACCCTCTCTCACTGTCTTCATTATTTTTCCAGACCTTTTGAGTCCACATGCTTGAGGTTAAAAACCCTAATGTAGCCCAACCTTCTTAGGAAAAAAAACCCCAGAGATCACATGAGTTTTTTTGTCCTCTTATCCCATCCTAATATTTTAGTGTATGAAGGAAATGGCAGTTATAATCAATATACTAATATCCATATTTGTACTGTGCTTAAGCATAAAAAATATATTTTAGCAAAACTGCACCCATACTAATGCCTCGTTTAAAAATAATAATACATTCTACAAAAACAGCACCTTAAAATGTACCAATAATTTTCCGCATAAGAACTCACTAGATAAAAATAATAGCAACCACCACCACCAAGATTCAGAGAGAACCCTCAAAGAATGTAAGGTAGTTTATTAAAATATTTAAATAAATAACAAATAATATTTTGAAATGTTATTTATTCTTCCTGTAATGAAAAAGATGTGTAATATTGTACCTGGTTTATAAATAAGGAAGCAGATTTGTATATTATTTCATTTAATTTTCATTGTACCCTTTGAAGTCAGTTTTCTTATGATCCCTTTAACAGATGAAGAAACTGAAGCTCAGAGAGGCTAAGAAACTTGCCCAAGTTTACACAGTGAATCTGAGGCAGGGCTGGGACGCAAACCCAGATCTTTCTGACTTAAAATTCTGAATCACAGTGGGTTTCAAATCACAGTGTTACAGTTCTCAAAATAATAGCTAATGAGGTCAGCTCATGGTGTGGTTACTAAGGTGCCTGGATCCCACTTGGGAAACTGTGTGATTCGAGTCCCAGATCCCATGGCTTGAAAAACACACTGGGGATGTGCACGTGTGTGTCGCAAATCCCGAGAGGAGAATGGAAGAGAAGGGATTGCGGTGTGGCCATTCACCCCTTGGGTGGTGCTTTCTTGTTCTGTCTCTCTTCCTCCGTCTCTATCCTGTGAGCACACGTACCCTATAGCAAATACTAAAAAAATGAACGCATAATGTAGATACATATCATCCCCACGTTGCTGTGGGGAAACTGAGCGAAGGAGAGGGGAAATGGCTTACTTGATAGTCTCCCAGCTTTACTGTACTCGGGATCATAATGCCTGAGAGTTGCACATGAGGGCTTCAGAGCCAGCTTACACTTAGCACAGAGACGTTCCTGTGAGCTCGCAATAAATGAGAGCTATTGTCATTTTCAGTGTGGGATTCAGCAGCCCACAACCTTGGACACAGATCTGGTACCTTGGTCCTCGCCTGTTCTGTTTTTATGCAGGCTTGTGCTGGAAACAGCACTTTTCTATCATCGCCACGCAAAGCCCACTGATGACAACTCCTCCCCCCACACTAATGGCCACCCGAGTCTACAAAGAGCTCCCTTCGTGGGAGGCCCATCTGAATGAATATGCCCTACAGAGACCTTTGGAGCAGTGACCGGGGCTCCTGACTCACACTGAGCTGTCCCCTATCTGGCTGAAGCTGGCCCAGAAGCCGCCCACCTCCCCCGCACCCGCCGCCTTCTTGGCACAGCCCTCCGGCAGCAGCCTTTGGGCTCCAGGCTACAGAATTACTCACTTGCAGATTCTTCTCTTGGCATCTGCCAGAATCCAGGAAGAGGGCTTTGTAGTCTCTTTCTCACTCAGCTTTTTTCTTGCCTCCTTTATTGTTGGAATTGCTGAAGCCAAAACTGAATTTCACTCCCATTTCCTCTGAGGCCCGGTATCCGGCAAGAACCAGCTCTGCGCTTGGGAGGCTAGGGAGAAGTCAGACACTGGGGCTGGCTCTTTGCCGCTGGAGGAAGAGTTAGTCACTTGTTACTCCTGGCTGAAATCGATCGGAGATGTCACGGGGAGGAAATGCACTTCGTATGAGTGAGCGGAGCACGGTCTCCATGAAAATTGCCTTTTTATTGAACAGAGAAAGTGGCAAACCGATTTCCTCTGCCGACAGTTCTGACTTAATCTCCTAACTGCTGCCGCTAGCAATTCCTTTCCACCCAGTGCACACCAATCACGGGAGGCAGATGACCAAAGTGTGGAGTTGGGGAGGAGGAAAACTAGCTGTTGTACATACGTTGTGTCATTTTATCACCACAACCACTTTATTACTGTCATTATCCCAAGTTTTCGAAGGTGAAACTTGGAGTGGTGAATGGTCATCCAAGGTCACAGTCAGGAACTGGCAGAGCTGACATATGGACCCAAGTTTGTCTGATGCCAAAGCCACAGTAGGGGAGAGGCTCTTCTCTTTCTCTCCCTCATCCCCCCTTTTCCTTTCTGTTCCATTTGTCACCTCCCCCTCCCCCCTCAAGGAGTCAGAGATCTTCCAAAGGGTTAAAGGACATAATACACTTACATATAGCCCGTGCGCGGTAAATACACATGCATCTGAATAACCAGACAGTGCCTTTTAAGAGTATTTTCATTTTCTGGCCCAGCTGCTGTAGTGCATTCTGGTAGATGCTGTGCTCTGTAGGCTGAGGCCACATGGGAAGTCTGGGTTCAGTTCCTGGGCAACCCTGAGAGTCAGGCCTGAAGGTGCAGACCTATAGTCCCAGCAAGTCAGGAGGTCAATGTGGGAGGATTGTGGCACAATGAAACCATGTCTAAAAACAGAAAAGGAAACACACACACACACACACACACACCACTCACAGATACAAGAGTACTTATATTTTCAATAAGGACTCCTGGGAAAGAGAATATTTTACATTAAATGGATGGCATGATTAATTTCTAACAGAGAAAATTTCTTTCCTCTTTCCTTCCCTCCCTTCCTCCCTTTCTTCCTCCATCGTTTCCTTCCTCTCATGTTCTCTCTTTCAAAACAAATACTGGCACTATTTTAAGTGCTTAATAAATATTTACTAATTTAATCTTCATTATCACTTTTTGAAGTAGGTACTAATATTAGCACCCCAGTCTGCAAATAAGAAAATGGGCACAGAGTGGTTTAGTTATCTGCCCAAGAACCCACAGCTTGTAATGGGCAGAGCAGGAGTTTGAAGCAGGGCAGTCAGGCTCTTCCTTCCTTTTTTCTTCCTTCCTTCCTTCCTTTCTTCCTTCCTTCCTTTCTTTCTTTCTTTCTTTCTTTCTTTCTTTCTTTCCTACATTCACTGTATATCATTGCAGAATACAAAATGAGTTTTCTCGTCCAGAATACATTGTATATTGACTCAATCAAAGGTATTACCATACATATTATCCTGCTGAGGCGAGGAGCTTCCTGGAGCCACTGCCGCCCCTTATAGCCACCTGACATTGTGTAGTTTCCAAAGTATGTTCACGTGTCTCACTCCATGTCATCCTCCCACCATCCATGAAATATCACTGTTATTCTTATTTACAACAAGGATACCCATGCTCAGAGAACTTACACGACTTACTCAAGGTCATGCAATACATAACTGTTAACTTAGAACCTGGCACCAAACCAGCCTGTGGTCCATTAATTCCTATGAATGAGGCTGGTGCTGAGGAATTAGAACTGACCAGAGCAAAGATGAAGATTTGAGTAGGAAAAAAAAAAAATCTGTGTTCATTTTTTTCTTGACAGTTGGACAGGGACAATCTATGTGTGTGTGTGTGTGTGTGTGTGTGTCTGTTTCTGTGCAATAGTCATAGAAGTATTTCTCAGAACGTGAGGTTTTAATAAAATGTGAAAAACATTTTTACCAGTACCCTCCCTTCCCTCTTGGTTTTAGGTGCTGCATAATTTAAGGAAATGTAATCCATATGTTTGATTATTCATACTTCTATCATCAAAAAATATTGTTGATTCTTTGTGGAGCGTTTGATGTTCTGAAAGTTTGTTTTTTTTTTTTAAAGCATTCTTTCTTTTTCCTACTATTTCATTTCCCTTGAAAAGTAGTATTTTCTAGAGATTTTTTTGCTACAGAATGCATGCGCTCATCAGAAACACAGAGAGATACAGGAAGTGAGAAATCACCTCTCAGGAGGGATGGCCACACTACAATATCTTCTCCTCCAATCTTCTCTTGGGATTTTGGGCACACACACACACACATGCCCAGTGTGAGTTTTAAGTCGCCAGGTCTGGAACTCAAACTGTGATCTACTGTGTGGGAGTCCAGTGACATAACTATTCCAGCATCTGCTGGTCTCTGAAAAACATTTTATGGCATTTGACTTGAAGATGACCAAGTGGTCACTAGAATACTTTTATTTGAAGATTTTTAATATAGCGATAAGTTTGGAAGGTCAGTTCTCAGGCTCAGGACTGACGTATGGCAGAGAGGAAAGTTAGTATCTGTAGATTTCCCATCTGCAAAGTCATGTTGTCCACATCTTCTCGGGTGATGTTTATATCACTCCAGGGAGAAGGTGTCACTGGCTGCCTTTGAGAGGAGAGGGGAGGGGAGGGGAGGGGAGGGAGACTCAGAGAACACAGAGTGGTACAGCTGGGAGGAGAATCCAGCTTTGCCTGGTCCCAAAGCAGAGCTGTGGTGCTTAGACCTTTCATTTCCTTTAAAGGATTACAGGGTGTTTACCATCCAATCCATATGTCACCAGATTCCTTTCACATCATGATCCCTGCGTCCCTAACCAGCACCTAAACCATTCCCTCCTGGGAATCTTGGCTCACCTCTACAGGAGGTAAGAATTCAGGGTTCAACTCTAGTTTTCCTTTTGCTGAATACCTACTATGTGCTGATAACCTGGCTAGGTTCAGGGAGAGATGAACTGGCAAGGCCTGTTTTCTCTGGAGCACTGAATCACTGCAAAGTCATGGTGTCCTCATCTTCTCGGGTTATGTTTATATCACTCCAGGGAGAAGGTTTCACTGGCTGCCTTTGAGAGGAGAGGGGAGGGGAGGGGAGGGGAGGGAGACTCAGAGAACACAGAGTGGTACAGCTGGGAGGAGAATCCAGCTTTGCCTGGTCCCAAAGCAGAGCTGTGGTGCTTAGACCTTTCATTTCCTTTAAAGGATTACAGGGTGTTTACCATCCAATCCATATGTCACCAGATTCCTTTCACATCATGATCCCTGCGTCCCTAACCAGCACCTAAACCATTCCCTCCTGGGAATCTTGGCTCACCTCTACAGGAGGTAAGAATTCAGGGTTCAACTCTAGTTTTCCTTTTGCTGAATACCTACTATGTGCTGATAACCTGGCTAGGTTCAGGGAGAGATGAACTGGCAAGGCCTGTTTTCTCTGGAGCACTGAATCAAGTTGGGGACACCCTCTCCCCCCCCCTCCCGGGCTTGATACCACTGTAGCTCAAATACCACCTCTTCAAACAGGCTTTCGTGCCTTCTGCTAAGGAAGCCCTGCAGCTTCATTCAATTGCTTTCAATTGCTTCGATCTATTGTAACTGGTAAGCTAGCACTTTTTACAAGATATTGTTCTTGCTAATCTTTTCATTTTTGTTTGTCTATTGTGTATCGCTATTCCTTCCCCTTCCCTGACCCCAAGGAGTAGTAGAAATTTCCAGCATAGAGAGGGCACATAAGAAATCATGGTTGAAAGAAAGCCTCTCTTCTTTATCATTTATTGCTGGACCTGGCAGTAGACTATTTAGTTATAACATTATCCAATATTTTCTGAGCATCTACCATGTACCAACATTCTGTGAAGAGTTTTACATAGGTTATTTCATTTAGCCTTACAATAAGCCTCTATGGTAATTACAGTTTTTTAAAAATTGTTTTTTATTCATGAGAGAGAGTGAGTGCCTACATACATGTGTGTATGTGTTTGAGAAAGAGGGGTTGGGGTGGGGGTGGGGGAAGAGACACAGATACTCTGTTGTCTGGTCACACCATAATCCCCTTCCTCAGCCTTCCTGCTTATCAGGATCTTGGGCATGCATGCACTTGGTGTGTTTTCAGGTTGACTTGGGATCCGAACCCATGGTCAGCCAGGTGACTTTCAGCACTGTTCAGTATGTTGGTGACTAACGGTGGACTTAAATGGTTACAATTCTTGTTGCCATTTTACAAATGAGAAAACTGAGGCATAGAAAGGCCAAGATCCCTCACTTAGTGAGAAATGGAACTGTGTTTCAAACTCAGGCAGTGTTGACACTAGGGCTAGAACTCTTCATTACAATTGTTAGGTGTGTAGTGAATTGGCGAATGATGGCCGGAGCTACAGCTAGCAGAATGTGGAGTTTTGAAGGCATGGCAGAAGCAAGGAGTGTGGAGAAGAGAATTAGTTCATTGCAGCTGACTGACTTAAGCTTTTGGATAAGTTGACAGTTGAACTTAACCATTGGACGGGTAGGGTGTCAACATGTGTATTCCAGGATCGAGAGTCCTGAGCTACAACTGTGGCTGGGATGGAGAAAGGACAGGTTATACACAGAGAAGGGAGGAGGTGGGGAGGAGTGGGAAATGAGACGGGAAAGAGGGGAGGAAGGCAGAAAGTAGAGGACCCTCGACGTCAGGCTAACACACATGGTCCTGATGGTGTAGAAGTGGTGTGGAAACGGTGTGCCCTGAAAGATTTCCACATGGGAAATGCCATGAGCAGAACCCCTTGTTTCAGGCTGTAGCTAGCTTAGTGTTGAAACTATATTGACTGCAGCTCTGATTACGTATCATATCTCGCGTAATCTTCACAGTAATCCCGGGAGAAATGAATTACTATTCCCATTGTATAGATGACACTGTGGATGCCTAGAGATTTCAATTTTCCCAAGTGTATCAGCTATGAAGTGTTAGAACTAGGGCTTTAATTCCCTTGTACCCATGCTGTTTCCACTAGCAGGTAAACATTCCCAAAACTCCTGGGAGAAAGGAATGATGCCACTGTTCCCTTCTCAACTCTCCAAAGGCAAGGAAGAGAATTCCCTGGTCACTTCCGCTTGGCAGTAGTTCAGGCTGTTTCCAAGGGAGCGCGTTTCTGATGTGGAGGGTGGAGACAGACAGTGGGGCAGTAGGGTGGACTGGGGCATTGATGGAGAGAGAGCCTGGGGAGGAGGGGAAGGCTGGAAGAGAGACTGCAAATTGTTTCTGGATGGAATTTTCCAGACAGAGCCTCAGTCAGAGAACAAATGTGCCTTCTGAATTTTCACTATAATTGTTATTGACCTTTAGTGAGATGAGCAAAATTACTCTCCCCTACCCCTTTGCCCCCACCCTGCTTTACAAAATTGTTTTCCCCTGACTTTTCAAAAATGAAGTTTGGCAAGCCCATCCCTGACTGCCCGGAGACTGTGGGAAAACAATACATCTCCTCATGGCCCCAAATGGAGCCCTGGCAATTAATCCATTGATCTCAGTAGAAAACCCTATTGTATCAGGGTCTGCCAGGAGGAAGCTGCACCCTGCCCCTCTCCTACCCTGCACAGAATGTCCATTGAAGTCAGCCCCCAAATTGATGGCAGGATATGGCCCTGAAAGTCTCCAAGTTAAAGAGGGCCAGAAAACATCTCAGACTGGGCGTTGGAAGCTGGGGAGGAGGCTGTGGAGGTGGGGCTGGTTTCCTCTGGAATCTGTGGGTAGGAGCAGAGTGGCAGGGTCTGCCTGTGTCCGGAGCTTTTGTTTCTGGTCACCCTTGACTCTCAGTTTTTCTTAGTTTGTTCTCCAACTTCAGACTCTTCTATCTAGTTCAATGATTGGCCTTTGGTTGATTTTGCTGCCTCTGCTGCTGTAGATAAAACTTGCAGTAAACTTGCCAGAGTCTAGGGAGCCTCATCTGGGACCACTTGCTCTATTTCATCTCATCTACTTCTCAACAACCTGGTGGTGGAGGTGACGGAGATGGGGAGGACTGTTGAGTGGGTCCTGCTTGTCAGGTGCATTGCATATTCTTTTTCATGTAACCCTTCAAACCCTGGAAGTGAACGGAGTTGGATTCCAGTGTGGTTTGGTGAGCTGAGGAGTAACCCAGTTCCCCAGAGGTCAAGGTCAAGGGGGATGAGCATCATAAACTGAATGATGGAGTTTTGTGTATAATAGGAAGAATGACTTGGAAAGGCTGTCTGGACCGAGTGAGCCCCACAGGTGCTATACGTCATCCCTGGGGGGAGGGGGGAATAGAGATGATTGCAGGACGTGGTTCAGCTGAGCTGAGTGGAGCATGGGGTGGGTGCCGCCATGCTGGGATTCCACACATGCTTGTGAGGTTTGCACAGCATGGTTCCAGGCAGCCCTGGTGCATAGACTTTAATGTAGAAAGCTCTGCATGGCAGACTTGCGTGGTTCACCCTTTTAATGCATCTCTTGCCCATACCCTCACTCTCTTCTAAATAAATGTTAAACAAATATTCAAAGAATTATTAACCTTCAAGGAATACCTAGAGTATTATGCCTGGTGGTAGGTTTTATTCTCATTTTACGGATGAGAAAATTGAGGCTCTGTGAGGTGGAATAATGACTAAGGGTACACAACTATTAAGTAATTGACTCCAGACCAATAGAACATAAATCCTAGGAAAACTGGACTCCTTTTAGCCTCATGCGAGGTCTCCAATATCTGCATACCATCTTATTCAGGATAAGAGCTGGCATGTAGATGATACACAAAAAGTGTTTGGTATGTGAATGAATAAATAAATGAGTTTGCTCTTTTCTAGGAAATATGGGCCCCTGATTGTCTGTTTGGTCACTATTTGTCTGGGCCATATGATGTTCAATAATCTTACAGGAATTTTCTGATAAGATGGCTCAACCAGTTCCTTGAGCCAGATCCCCGGGTCCTGTCTCACCCTCTGCCCTCCTCCTCGTTCCGCTCCACCCCTGCCTCACTTGTGACAATTCTCTTTTCCAGAATCAAACTACAAGTAAAAAAAAAAAAAGAGAGCATTGAACCCATGGAATGGGTAGAAATCTGTATTCTGAGTTGTCAACCTCGAGTTGAGCTGCAGATCCCAAGGGCTCAACTCGAGGTGACTTTTCTTTTCTTTTCTTTTCTTTTCTTTTCTTTTCTTTTCTTTTCTTTTCTTTTCTTTTCTTTTCTTTTCTTTTCTTTTTGATTTGCTATAGGGCATGTGCACTTGGCAGAGAGAGACAGAGAGATAGGAAAAGTGAAAAGTCTTCTCTCCTCTCTGGATTTTGGGCATGCACACACACATACCCAATGTGATTTTCAGGCCACGGAGTTTGGGACTTGAACTGTGGAGTCAGCCATGTGGAATCCAGCCTCTTTAACTTCCATTAAGTTAAAGTAGCCAGCTATTGCAAAGTACTCACATCAAAGGTTTCCTTTTCCTTTTAGAAATGACTGCAGGGGGACTGGCAGTTGGAGTAATGGCTATGTCGCTGGACTCCCACATAGTCGACCATGGTTTGAGTCCCTGATCTGGTGCCTTAAACTCACACTGGGCGTGTGTGCGTGCGTGCCCAAGATCCCGAGAGGATAATAATGGAGGAGAAAGGGATTGCAGTGTGGCCACCCTCCTGGGGGATGATTTATTGCTTTCTATCTCTCTGTCTCTCTCTGTCTTTCTAGTGAGCGCACGCACCCTATAGCAAAACTCAAAAAAAAAAAAAAAAAAAATAAATGTCTGTGGGGGTGAAGGGCAGTTTCCACACCTGTCAACAAGCTCCAGCCCACACCCAAAGAGACCAGCCCAGGGCACCAAATCATGAGACAGAGTCTTCCAGAGCACTTTTTGAATTCTTCCAAGAGCTCTGAGGGGCAGATATTATTGTCCCCAGTGACTTTGCTGAAGAAACTGGGAGTCAGTTGAGTTGAATCATTTGTAACAAATACAGGAGCCAGGCTTCAAAAGCAGGCTTTCTGTCCAAATCCACTTTCTTCACTGAGGCTCTGTGGCTAGTGAAGACCAAAATCAGAGCGCCTGTCCTATTTTTCCTGCAGGCTTGCTCTCACAGAGTTGCTCTGGAGATGAAACAGAACAGAGCTTGTGTGTTTTGTTATGTCACGCCTCTTTTTCCCAAGATTTCAAAGGCATAGGCCCATTTATCTAGATTCTTAAATTCTCAACAGGGGCGTTAGATAGAGGCGGGAGAGTGGAATGCTGTTTTGGAAAGGATGAAATAACACTGGCAATGTTTATATTCAATTCCGGAGACCTGGTTAGACAAATATTTTTGAAAAACGGAAGGAAGAGTAACTATGCTCTCACCAAGTGTGGGCTCCTCATCATGGGGGACTTTTGCCCTTGTATTCTGTCCCCAGGAGTGGACATGTGCAGCCTCAAACACCAGTAGGGGATGCAAGGGAAATCTTTCCACATTTCCTCCTATTGTCTGTGATTTCTCTCTGCTTTGTCCCCATCGTAGTCATTATTGGAATTCCACTAATGTGGAGTATTCCCACTCCTCCAGAAACAATTAAAAGAGAAGAGCCAGCCAAGCCAGCCAGGAGAGACCTGTGGCTCAGTCCTAAGTGAGTAAGTATCATGTGTCTTGGAATTGTTTTCTGCTTCCCGTTGAAGAAATTTGAGCTTAAAAAGGAAAACACATCAACATCCAGTAAAGGGAAAGAAGGGCTATCTTTTTGGCTGCAGGGGTATCTTAGACTCTCAGTGAGGCCCTGTGAGTGTTAAATATGGATTGGAAGCAGAGGACCCGAGCTCAGAGCCTGGTTATATTCTATACCAGCTGCATGCCCTTGAGCATGGTACTTGAACTGCTCTGAACTTCACCAAGTTCATCAGTGAAAATAGGAATTCTGCCTGTGTTTTCTATGTGAGGCTATCTTTCCGTATGTTTTTTTTTTTTATGAGCACTAATCAGAGCATGTATAAAATAACACTGTTATTTATAAAGCACCTGTTCTATCCTGGGTACTGTGTCAATATTGTCTTGTTTAATGTATACAATAATTCCTACTACATAAGGTAATAGGAACTCCTACTACCTATATAAGTTAGTTGGAATTACTATTCAAATTAAAAAAATCTTTATATTTAATTATTTTTAATTTGATCAGAGAGGGACAGAGCAAGTGAGCAAGCAAGGAGAAAAGAGAGAGAGAGAGAAAGTGAGAAAGCAAGCTGCCAGGTCCAGGACTAGAACTACAGTCAGCCATATGGGCATCCAGAGCCCTTAACCACCACACCACCTGCTAGCCCCTGAATTACTATTCAGCTTTTCACATAAGAAATTAAGTTTCAGAGAAGCTATTAGTAACAGAGTTAGGATTTTAATTCAGTTTTTTTTCTAACTCCACAAGTCACTTCTTCTACCACTGAATTTCAAATGCCTGTGCTACTTCTAATACTCAAGAAGCACCTGCATGCATACCTTTGTACTCACACATATGTTCAGTCAAGGAGTGATCATGTCCTAGGAACTACTCTATGCAGGGGATTCCAGATTGTTGCAGATGTTCTTTATCAGTATTCTAATATTTTTGGGCTTCAGATAGTTTTTAACCTTATAGGTTAAAAATTATAAATATTAATATTTACCTGAAACTTTGAGAGGATTACATGAAAAATGTCTGGAAAGAGTCTCCAAGTGTGCTTGGCATATGGTAAGTTCTGGAATAAGTGTTTTAGAACATGCAACCTGGGTAATTTGGGGACAATACTTATTTAAAGAGTTGCAGGCAGGGTTAGATAAGGCAGTGTTGGGCAGTGCTAGACCCTGGGGCTAGCAGCAGAAGGAAAGTGTCATCACTCCCAGGCCCGAAAAGGTGAGGGGAAGGAGCATCCGTGGAACCAGGAAGACATAGGCCTATCGAGAAGACTGTGGTCTCCTAGGACCTTTGGCCATTGGTAGAGAAATGCAGCAACCTAACAGAGAAGGAACCCGGACACTAAATATCCCAATTGAACTCTTCTCTCAGTTTCTGTTTCTGATGAGACTGGTGGTTTTCATTGACTAGGACCTGGTGGGGGTCGGGGGAAGGGAGCCTATTGATGGCCTCTATAGGGTCAACTTGCTGGGGCACAGAGCTGGATGAAGTATACAGAGTGGATCTGTATGGGCAAACAGAATATTCTACAAATATTACATCTAAGCTCCCACTCTGAAATAGCTTACAAATAAGGAAGATCAGAGTTTTACCCAGTGTTCAGAACACAAGACGGGGGATGGATTTATTCTATTAGATTTGAGCTGGACTAGATGCCACTTTCTGTTTGTTAAGCCTGCAGTGGCTCCCCAGTGTCTCACAAAGCCTGGACTCTTCAAAGCAGGCATGGAAGACCCTCTACACTGGAGGTCGGATCATATATCTTTCTCTCGCTTGATGTGGCCAGACTGGATTGCTCACTGTTGATGGTTTCTGCATAGGTATTGTCAGAGCTCTGTGCTTGGGTGAAATGTTTCTTCCAGCCCAGCCAGCCTTGCTTTACTGCCTTCCCTGCTCCAGTTTTAGCGCTCAGTGCACATCCCACTTGCTCAGTGACTCCTCCCCTGCTCCCTCCCACTCATAATTGTAGCATGATTTTCCCTGTGCTTCTGCAGCATGGCACTTGATTGTCTGGTAAGGGCATACTTCATTCAACAGTTACTGAATGTGTATTGAGTTCCTGGAAGTATGCCAAAAAGGGGCTACAAGAGGAATGAGTGTTGGCTTTTGTCTTTAAGAAGCTCATATTCTTCCTGGTATTAAAATTGTCCTTTTGGGGGCCAGCAGATGGTGTGGTAAAGGTACTGGATTCCCACATGGCTGACTGTAGTTCATGTTCCAGACCCAGTGGCTTGAAAATCATGCCTGGTGCATGTGTGCTCAACATCCTGAGAGGACAATGGAGGAGCAAGGATTTTGATGTGGGCATTCCCCTTTGGAGTGATTTCTCACTTTCCCTCTCTCTGACTGTCTCTCTCTCTCTCCAGTGAGTGCATGCACCCTATATCAATTTTAAAAAAATGAAAGAATTGTCCTTTTGCTTGGCCTTCTCTCTTTTAAAGAAAAGACAAAACTTTGCTTAATTATTTGTGCTTTCAATGCTTAGTAATATGGCACAGAAAACATGGAACTTAAGAAAAGACAAGTTAGAGAAAAGAATGAAGGAAGAAATGAATTAATTGATCCCACAATTATTTGGTAAGTGCCTAAAATGTGCCATGCCTTATGGATAATGAATATCACAGGTTACACACTTGCAGAGTGTGTGTGAGTGGAGGAATTGGTGGCCAATGTCTATAGAACTCTGAGAACACATCAGAAGATGCTCCACTTGATGATCTTTTGGATCTGAAGAGTTCAGAATCAAGGGAAGAGAAAGGACCTGCTTAAATACCCAACTAAGCTACTGAGCAGTAGTTAGAGAGACTCTTCAAACAATTTCTGAAAGCAGGTGATTTGTGCAATTGAGGGCTTGTAGGCATATGGTATTTGGATGATATAATTTCTTTAATTGAAAGTGTTATCTTAACCAGAGAATTTTGCAAAACCCCAAAACAAAGACATCTGTTGCTGTTTTTGTTCTTTTCCCCAGCAAACAATCTGGTGGTGAAAAATAGGAATGACTAAAAGGGATGCCAGGGAAGACTGGTTTTGAAAAACAAACCCCTACATATTTAAGAGGGGGCAATTAATTAAGGTACAAGGGAGGCAGCATCTGAACAGAGTCTTCTGCAAGATCTTGGGTCACTATAACTCTACTTTTTATATCATTAATTAACACAGAACCAATGGATTGAGCTTGTGGCAAATTACTGCACTCTTCTGTTTCCATGAGCCTTAATTATTAGCTCTATATTGCTGTGCCACAGATAAATCTTTAGGCCAGGCTCTTTGATCCATCCACCTCTTGGATGTTTCCTGATGTTTCTTAGGCACATCAAACTCAGCTGATTAAATTGATCTCATCAGTCCCCTGGAAACTACTTCTCCTCCTGGATTTCCCATTTTGGAGAATGTCCCTCAAAGCCAGAAACCTCTCAGAACCTTCATTTTCCTGGAGACTCCACACAAGCTAAAATCAAGACCTGTGGCTTCTTCTTTGGAAAGATTCTCTGTTGCCTCTTCTTTACTTTCACTACCTCTGCATCCCTCTCTCAGATTACTGAAATGGCCCTGCCTCTCTCCCAGCCTTTATCTAACCTTGATCTAACCTTGACCCTGACTACCAGACAAGGATATGGCAGCAAGCAGGATTTATGTCATGTAGTAGATAAATGAAGAGACATTGATAAAGGGACTACATAGAGGGGAGGAGGCAGGATTAATGGAACAAGCAAGGGATGTTGAGGCACCCAGAGTCTAGCAAGAGCTGAAAGCTGTTATCTCCTCTAAGACTGAAGGGGTAAGGAAGAGATATAGAGATAGTACAGCCCAGTTAGAACTGGAACCATGAAGGAAGGGCTGCTCAGAGCGAAATACCAGAGAGACTATGTGGACTCAAGAAGGGAACAGGAAGAATAATGCCCTCTGTACCCATCTTCTTTCTGTTGGTGCATCCCATTGGCTGATCACAGAAGTCTAGATCAAGGAAGCTCAGAAAATGCAGTCTATAAGGGTTGGCCTTCTGGTGTTTCTGGCAAACTAAGTCCACCTGCTTCTTAGAGTCAATGAAATGAGATGCAGAGGCTGGAGAAGAAGGGAGCTTATTTCTACAATGAAATTACAGGGAGACAGTCAGTAAGCACCCCTAAACTATCTGAAAAAGCTCAGTATGTGCTCAGTATTTATAGATAGAAGCATGTACAAATCATTCCTTATTACACTCAATCGAAGTCAATTCCTTTCCTATAAATAATTATCCTGATTCCTGTTTTACTTCAAATACCTATTCCTAGTTTCTCATTTGACCATTCCTCAAACAGATCTCCCCATGACTCAACACTTTTTCTGAGTGTTTTCATCAGAGGTCTTTCTTAATTTCAAAATGGCTGCAACCCTGCTGGGTCCCAAGCTGGCTCTCAAGCTGGCCTGCCTCATTGGGGCACAGAACAGGACACAGTAGGGCTAAGAATGGATTTGGGGACATAGAAGAGGAGGACAGAGAATAACCAGTCTCTCCTCTCTTACCCATCCTACACTTTGATCCCTGAATAGTAGTTCTAAAACTCTGATGAACTCTTTCCTTAGACTTAACTGCCTTAGAAACTTCCCACTGCACTCAGGATAAAACCCAAGCTCCTTTAACTGGCATTGAGTCCTCTAGTTGACCCCTGAGGACCTCTTTAGTCTCATCTTTCACCACTCTCAGGTCCTTACTT
The DNA here is from genome assembly GCF_000334495.1 of Tupaia belangeri chinensis. Lineage (NCBI taxonomy): Eukaryota > Metazoa > Chordata > Mammalia > Scandentia > Tupaiidae > Tupaia > Tupaia belangeri. Next base: position 1,311,948 of record NW_006159930.1, read on the forward strand.
GAAACCCTAGTTCTACCTTTTCTCTACCATCCCATTCCCTGACCTGAATCAATCACAACTACTTCTAAACAGTCCCCCTTTAAAAAGTTCTAGTTTTGCACCAGTGGCATATTTTGTGATTATTCTTGTGCATGTCTATATTCCTCTAGTCAGAATGGCAGCTACCCGAAAGTGAAAACTATGTTCTATTAACCTTGACATCTCAGCTGGTTATCGAAGACCTTGGAACATTAAACATGTTCAGGAATTAATTTAATCCTGCTTGTGTGTAAAATTTTTGAATCTACGTTTAGTCCTGACAAACATTTTGGGGAAAAAAAGAAAAAAGAGAGGGAGGACAAGTGGCAGGTAGGCAAACAGGAAGAAGTCCAACTCTTCAAAGCATTTTCAAATGCCTTGTCACCTCCAACCTTCACAAGCACCTTAAGTATTGGGATGGGAATGGTTACTTAGGATAAGTATTCCAGTCTCAAAAAAGGATGATGAGGCTTGAGGAAAGACCGGTGGGTAGAGGTTGGGACCCAGAGTCTGAAGATTAGCTTTGAATTCCAGATCTCTAACTTACTGGGTTTGAGTTCTTTGCTAAACTAGGACCTGAGGCTTTCCTTCACTTTTGCAAATTGGTGGTAATAATAATATTGGCTTCTCTGAGTTGGTGTGGCAGCATATGAAGATGTTTCATATACTGGAATGTGCTAGACAAATGAAAGGGACATTAGGATGGCTTTTCAGCTCTTGCTCTGCCTTTTTCAGTAGTTCTGGTGGACTGATTGACATCTTCCAAGCTGTCCTACTTTATAGGTCCTTAGTAACATAAGGCTGAAGAGGTTCACCCCATAGTAAAAAAATTGCTTCATAGATTTTTAGAGTTGTAAAGGTAGGTTTGGAAAACACCTGGAGTCCCCCTAGCCTAATCTTTGACCTCTCCCTAGGGTCACTCACTATAGGCTCCCCTGACAGACGGACACATGTTTCACCTACTAGCCACAGCTCACTCCAGCCAAGCTAGCCCCTTTATCTTTGAAGGCTCTGGCTGCCAGAAATGTCTTCCTTTGAGCAGAAATCTCTCTATACATAATTTTTCATGCTGGTTGTGGTTCTCAGCTCCAGGACCACCCAGAAGAGGCCTATGCAAATTCTGATAGAACAGCTCTTTTGAAATAAAGGCAGCTCTGTTGTCCCTCTGAATCATTCTCCTCTTAGCTGCTCTTCATTGGAGATCCTTTACAGCCTTTTTTCCTACTTTCAGGGAGTTTCATCAGAAGTTTCCTCTCTCCTGCTATTTCTGATATTAGCCTGTGACAAGCCGTGCCTCATTTGACTACCTTGCCACCATAGGAAGTCATCATACATTTAAAACAATGATCACAAGTAGGTCTGCATATGTCCAGGTAAGGAAATCGAGGGTCTGAAAGGTTGGGGCCATCACAGCATCCAACCATGTAATTTTATATTTTATAAGAGTATCAGTTGACTACAGATTGAAAATAACATGGGATCCTTTAACATCGACAACTTTGAGAAGTACTGATGTAGGCTATTAGCCCAGTGATTGGTTCTATTTCATTTATATGAGAACCTGAAGTTCCCTTGGGTAATAAAATCGATTTAGCTCATTTTGGAAAACCAGTCACGTTGACTGGCATGGTGTGCCCTACCAGGGCTGTGGGGGACAGCAGAGATAAGCAAGGCTTTGGGTCTTCCTACAAGATGCCCAGAGTAGAGGCTTAGGACATGCTGTTAAAATCGGGTTGGTTTGATTTGAATGTACACTTGGCTATTCTGCAGGCTATCTAATGGTGGATGCCTATAGAAATCTTTGAGCCTGGTCAAGAATATCTGAACCTGTTGCTTACAGCTGTGGGATGTAAGAAATGCAAGGGCAAGGTCCCTGGTTGCAGATCTCCAAATGTTCTGCAGAAAGCAAAAGACTGACTGAGACCCTTGGTAATTAGTCTGTATGTACTTGCTTAAGATTTTTTCTTTTTTTTATCCGTATAGTCTTATCTTGCCAACTACTTACTTTTTGAGGGTAGAGGCTGTGATTTAGACCATGTATCTTCAAATTCAAAGATGTCATTTTCTCAAACTTACTTTTTCTGAAAACTGTATGGCTCTTATAAGTTGATATGTGCATCAGTGTTATCTTTCCCTTCCTTCAACTTAAAAGTGGTTGAAGTTATTAAAGTACTGGTGCTTCCTAAGATTAAGGGCATCTTAGAATCTGGGAAAAACTATAATTCTATTATATTCAGATTGCTTTCAGCACTCTGTTGGACACACAGAGAGTGCTCCATTATTTTATTTTAGAAACATAATTTGGACTCTCCCAGGTGCACAGGTATTGCGTGGAAACCGAAGTTTTGTGTATATAGTAAAAAATAAACAGTTTATTTACTAATTTATTCCTAGCCCAAATCCTTCCCAGTTGGTAGTGTTCTTATACCTTACAGATAAGGAAATTTAGACTCAGAGGTAGAAGCTATTGTTGGACCAGGGTCAGTTCCTGAATTCAAAGGCCAGGCTCTTTTCACCACACCAAACTAATCATCTGTGTCCATCGCAAAGCCCAATTCAGAAGTTATTCTTTCAGGGAGACTTCACTGATCTTTGTCTCTTCTAGACCTCCCTAGCCTGCTTCCTGTGTCAAGATAATGACCCAAATTCTGTATGCCTTAAATTATGGTATACTTTTGATTTACTTAATTTTTATTGCTAGAGTATGCATGCAGTTGCCAGAGGGCACAGGTGATGGGGGGGCACCTCCAACAGGCTCTTCATACCATGATCCACTCCTGATCTCAGCCAGCTGAGATCACAGGCATGTACATGTGCACTTAGTATGTATAAGGAGATCTTGAGATGCAAATGTGGAATGTTCCCACGTGACCTCAGCATTGCAGAGTTACTGCTGTACCACTGTGGCTGGCAGAAATGATGATATTTTATACATGTCTTGGTTCTCACTAAAGTTCCTTTGGAGGCATAGTTGCTTCTATGAAAGGATGTTGGCAACTTGTCACAGATCCTGCAATATTTCCTTTGTAAAACATAATTTAGGCTTTGGATATATGGCTTATCTGTGATGGAAAGGGGAGTTTTCATTCCAACTGAAGTTCTGTCAGTTTACACATCCTTGAAAAGTTTTAATTTATCCTACCTTAATATAATTGTTTGTTTCCTAGAAGTAATGTGGACTCCACACAAGCACTGAGGATTTAGGTTTGTAATTATAATGACATATATATCTTTTTTTCTGAGTACAATGGAATAATACTGCTACTATGGATACAAGTTAGTGTTTCTATAGCATTTTATATAAGAAAAAACCTTTCACATCTTTTATGTTGTTTCATTCTCAAACAACTCAGTCAAGTAGATAACCTCATACTCATTAGCCATAAAAGGAAACTGAGTCTATGAGTCAGCCATGGCACTCACATATGGGCAATAAATGGTAGAGCCAGGGCCAGCCAGTGGTATGGTAGTTGAGGCAGCTGAATCCCACATGGCTGACTGTGTGGTTCAAGTCCTGGACCTGGTGGCTTGAAAGATGTACCAGGTATATGTTGTACATGTCCAAAGTCCTGAAAGAAGAATGGAGAAGTAGGGATTGCGGCATGGCCATCCTCCCCTGGGAGGAGTGCTTTCTTACCTTCCCTCTCTCTCTATTTCTCTCTTTCTCTCCAGTAAGCTCATATATCTTCTAGCAAATTAAAAAGTAATAATAAAAATAATTAAAAGATTAAAACAAAAAGGCAGAGCCAAATCTAGAAAGTAGTCCTTGATCTCTATACATACACTGCTTTTAACAATATGTGCTATCATAGCTACTTTTGCTGTTTTCATAACGCTGCTCTATCTAATGTAAATTCATTATTGTTATGAAATCCCCATTGGCCAAGGATTTGATAGAAATCTGTTGTGGAGCTTGAGTTCCCCAAGCGTTATCTCAGGGATGTTATGATCAACAGGTTGTAGCAGACATCATCTGTTTGCCCTGGAGGTGAACTGGACTAGAACATTGAAGAGACTTGCTCGAGAACTGAGAAGCCTGTTTCTCTGGCTAGTGGACAGAATCTTATCTTCCACGTGGAGCAGATGGACAAAGCCTTGGATTAGAGGTAAGCTGCAGATATTCTGATCCTGGTCCTGATATCTGCTAGTAGTACAGCCCAGTTCAGGCCTAGACAGGCTCAGTGTGATTTCTATCTGAGAACCAGGACCTGCCCCACTGACCTCTCTGGATGACTGTGAGGCTCACATAATATTCATGGAATGATGCACATACTATGCTTAGAAAGCGCATCTAAGATGTGGACTATCCTTAGGCTATTCCCAGCTCCTGGCCTCTGCCTAACCTGAGCTCCTAGGCCTCTTGTCACTTGCTAGGGAAATCAGTCTCTATAAGTGGTTTCCTGTGGTGCAAAGTTGCCATTGGTGGGACTGAATAAACTGGACATAGACTTAATCTTAAGTTAGCAAAATTCCCTTGAGAGCCCAGAGGCTCTTAGATCTTTTTTCGTGTGTCAGCTATGTAATGGGAAACATTCAGTTTCACCCTTCAAAGCTTGCTAAGCAGTTGCTTTCTCTGTGAAGACTCCCTCAGCCCCTGTAGATGGAGTTTAGCATTCTCTATTACTTCTGTTCTGTATATTCACTTCCATTGGTTTCTTTCTTTTTCCTTCTTGAACTAATATATTTGGTTTTCTTTCCTTTTTAAAGTTTATTTTATTCATGATAAGAGTGCTTATGTATGCAAGAGAGAGAGACAGACACTCTCAACAGGAATCAACCTAAGGGCCTACAACCAGATGACTGAATTAGGAACATGTACCATTTTTTTTTTTTTTCCCCGCCCCCCACAAATAAGTCCAGCCAGTGGTATGGTAGTTGAGGCAGCTGAATCCCACATGGCTGACTGTGTGGTTCAAGTCCTGGACCTGGTGGCTTGAAAGATGTACCAGGTATATGTTGTACATGTCCAAAGTCCTGAAAGAAGAATGGAGAAGTAGGGATTGCGGCATGGCCATCCTCCCCTGGGAGGAGTGCTTTCTTACCTTCCCTCTCTCTCTATTTCTCTCTTTCTCTCCAGTAAGCTCATATATCTTCTAGCAAATTAAAAAGTAATAATAAAAATAATTAAAAGATTAAAACAAAAAGGCAGAGCCAAATCTAGAAAGTAGTCCTTGATCTCTATACATACACTGCTTTTAACAATATGTGCTATCATAGCTACTTTTGCTGTTTTCATAACGCTGCTCTATCTAATGTAAATTCATTATTGTTATGAAATCCCCATTGGCCAAGGATTTGATAGAAATCTGTTGTGGAGCTTGAGTTCCCCAAGCGTTATCTCAGGGATGTTATGATCAACAGGTTGTAGCAGACATCATCTGTTTGCCCTGGAGGTGAACTGGACTAGAACATTGAAGAGACTTGCTCGAGAACTGAGAAGCCTGTTTCTCTGGCTAGTGGACAGAATCTTATCTTCCACGTGGAGCAGATGGACAAAGCCTTGGATTAGAGGTAAGCTGCAGATATTCTGATCCTGGTCCTGATATCTGCTAGTAGTACAGCCCAGTTCAGGCCTAGACAGGCTCAGTGTGATTTCTATCTGAGAACCAGGACCTGCCCCACTGACCTCTCTGGATGACTGTGAGGCTCACATAATATTCATGGAATGATGCACATACTATGCTTAGAAAGCGCATCTAAGATGTGGACTATCCTTAGGCTATTCCCAGCTCCTGGCCTCTGCCTAACCTGAGCTCCTAGGCCTCTTGTCACTTGCTAGGGAAATCAGTCTCTATAAGTGGTTTCCTGTGGTGCAAAGTTGCCATTGGTGGGACTGAATAAACTGGACATAGACTTAATCTTAAGTTAGCAAAATTCCCTTGAGAGCCCAGAGGCTCTTAGATCTTTTTTCGTGTGTCAGCTATGTAATGGGAAACATTCAGTTTCACCCTTCAAAGCTTGCTAAGCAGTTGCTTTCTCTGTGAAGACTCCCTCAGCCCCTGTAGATGGAGTTTAGCATTCTCTATTACTTCTGTTCTGTATATTCACTTCCATTGGTTTCTTTCTTTTTCCTTCTTGAACTAATATATTTGGTTTTCTTTCCTTTTTAAAGTTTATTTTATTCATGATAAGAGTGCTTATGTATGCAAGAGAGAGAGACAGACACTCTCAACAGGAATCAACCTAAGGGCCTACAACCAGATGACTGAATTAGGAACATGTGACCAATATATACAATGGAGTATTACTCAGGCATAATGAACAATGAGGCCCTGTCATTCAGCACTTTCATTCTTCTACTCATCTTCTGGTATTGTGGAACGCATCTGCTTGGCAGTCTTCTCCACTGAACAGTGAACTCCTAAGGGCAGAAGGTGTGGGGCTCAAAGGGCCTAACAGGGGGCCTTCAATAGAAGTAGTTCAGAGGAGTAGAAGGATGGATAAATAAATAAATAAATAAATAAATAAATAAATGAATGAATGAATGAATGACAGGATTAAAAAACTTGGGTTTGAGTCCCACATGGCCAATTCACCAGTTTGTGACTTGGGCACATCAGAATTTACCGGAGTCTAACTCCCTTTTTAGAAAAAATGGGAAATAATGTTTTTCTGTCATAATCAAACAAGTTAATATGTGTAGAAATGGGGCGAAACAGTGAAGTTACACAACGCGAAATAGGCTTTATCCTTCAGGAACTTGTGATGAGCATGCACTATGCATTTGGCACAGTGCTGGGCAATTCCATGGAGGAGGAGGGAAGCCTCGAAATGGTAGCCCGAGTGTGTGACTGTGTCTCCCATCTTTGGATGAATATGTGAGAGTGAGAGGAAGGGTTGTTATCGACTGTCTTAGTATGAAACCTATTTATCAGTCTTATGGTTGAAGCCACTTGACAATATGCACACCAAGATTTCTCTGTTCCCGACAGCAAGGCAGGCATGATCTGTGTGGTCACATGCCTTATCTGGAATGATGCTCTGCTGCTGCCATCTTGAAGGACTTGAGTGTTTTGAACCAGGAGTCCTCCATTTTCATTTTGCATGGTTGCTGCAAGTTAAGGTTCAGGTCCTGCTCCCTGGCAGCTGGTGCTGTTTTTCCACTTTATCTACTTTCTACTTATTTCTCTTTATCAACATCATTCTCCCTGGTGCTCATTCTTTCTGATTCTGACTCTGAGATATAAACTGGGAGAAAGATTCCTCTTTTAGCCAAAGAGCTGAAGACATTTAAAGACAGTGGTCAGTCTCCTCCTCTCCCAAGTCATGTCTCCTTTCTTCTTTTTTCCATCCTCACTGATTTGTGATGTCAAAATTATGTAGTCCCTCTGAAGGTAAAGCAGGGCCTATTTTTTGTGTGTATTGCATGTCATTCACCAGCCTAGGCTTTCTTGTATTGGTGTTACACTATTTTAATAAGTTTAGACCTATGATATGTTCTAAAACTTGTCAAGGGTCACTCTCATTATTTATCCAAATCAACTTTGTATTTCTCCCTCTTTTATGCCTCAAGATGATATTTAGAATCATTGAATTCCTGGGAAAAAACCCCGCTTAGTCATGGTAGATTGTTATTTTTGAAAATTCTCTATGGAATTCTATTCATTGCCACTTGATTTAGCATTTTTAGAAATATTTATAGTGAAGTTAAGCTGTACCCTTGTCTTCTGGTATTATCTGTCAGATTTTAACATAAGGATTTATGATAACTTCATAAAAGAAATGAGATAACTGTTCCTATTTCTCTGTGTTCTAGACACTTTAGGCAACATGGAAATATCTCCTTAAAATATAAAAGAATTCACCATGTAAGGCTTGGAGGTTGTGAACTGAGGGAGAGAGTAATCCTGAAAATAATTTTCTTGGATTGTTCCTTGGTTATTGTTCTATATAATATTTTTACTATTTCTTTTTGAACTAATTGCATAATTTGCATTCTTAACAAATTATTCAGGTTAATAAAAATTTTCAAAAGTATCAGCACATAGCTGTATATAGAATTATTTAGACATTTTTATCTTCAATATGTGTTAATACCATCTGCATTTTTAATTTGTTTCTTTTTTCTTGAATAGATTTTTTCATAGGCTTGTAAAGGTATTTTACTTTCACCCCAAAGAAATAGTCCTTGGATTTATATGTGAGATCACTGTGTGCTCTATTTCTGCTTCAAATTAATTGCATTTCATCTTTACAGTTTTTATTATTATTATTATTTTTTAAATTTCCTATCAGTGTTCCTTTGGTGTGGAGGGTTTATTTAAAAAAAACTTTTTGGTTAAAATTTTTTTTTTCAATTTAAAAGTAATAGAATATACCTCTAAAGATCAGTATCTGAAACCTTCAGGTATTGCTGTTGTTCAAAATTTGTCTGCAATTTTTAATTTTAATGATACATTACTGTTATGTCCTTATTTTGGATTGTGAATTTTTTCAATGTGAAGTGGTTATTTTGCCCTTTTTTGGAATCTGCCTTGTCTAATATTTACTTCTGCTTTCTCTGTATATTGATCTGACTTACAATGTTGCATCCTTTTTATTTTAAACTTTCTTTTACATTTTGTGTGCCTATCTATCACATGGACAAACCACCAGTTTATGTTTTATAATAAAACCCAAGAGTTTCTATCATTTACAAGCTCATTTCTGTTTGTCTTTGTGTGTTTTATAGTTCCTTTACAATCCTGGTTTATAGTGGGTTTATAAGCACTTCATCTCTTTTTTAAGCTTTAACCTTTGCAAAATTTCATTTTATTATGTACAACTCTCTATCTATTCTTCCCTCCATTCCTAAATCTCTATTTATTTCCCCAAAGAGCAATTCAACAATGTGCTTACATAAGGATAGTACTTCTCATACTTATTCAATACTTCTAAGAAAAATAGTATATTGTAAAAATATACTGTACATTTGGATTAAAGTAGTCAGGAATACAAGATTTTTATGGTGATTGAATTGTTGCCAGAAATGATCACATTTCAATTCATATGTTTAAAGTACGAAAACATTGAGTAATATCAGAAATACAGGGACCAGCAGATGGCATAATGGCTATGTTGCTGGACTCCCATGTAGTTGACCGTGGTTCGAGTCCCGGACCTGGTGGCTTAAACTCACGCCGGTCGTGTGTGTGTGTGCGTGTCCAGGATCCCGAGAGGAGAATGGAGAAGAAGGGATTGTGGTGTGGCCATTCCCCTGGGTAGGTGATTTCTCACTTTCTGTCTCTCTCTGTCTTTCTGGTGAGTGCACACACCCAATAACAAAAACCTCAAAAAAAAAAAAATCAGAAATACATACTGCTCCTTTAAGAGATACATGGCAGAGAGACCAAAAACCATTCCAAAAGTGATGTACATGAGTTGGTTAGGGCTGTCTATGCACCATTTTATCATGGGATGTTCCAGGTTTATGAATCAGGAATCTCTCATGAGACTGTTAGGCAGTCTAATATAGGATGTATTATTTCTCCATTTTTTATTAACTAGAATATCATACATCATATTAGGGTATCATCAAAAACTCATGACAGATATTTATTATGATAAAACTGTGCATGGATTTCAGAAATATTTTGCACCAAAATAAACTTGTACTTTAATTCCATCTTTCCACACACATTTTTAAGTCTCTTCTTATGCTGTAGTAATGAGTACATACACTCTCACACACATGTATATATGTTAAATTACATTGTAGACACAGTATCCCCCAAACTATTTTTTATCTTTTGCTTTTAATTTATTAATTATCCGGTATAACAGCCAACTCATGAATTGCTAGTATTCTCCAGAACATGCTGTGGGAAAATGTGCCCTAGGAACAACTGGGTTATGATAGTTCTGAGAAAGATAAAACCCCAGTGTGCTGATAAACTTACAGATGACTTTATTCATCCAGGTAGTCATTCATTCGTATGACAGGTACTCACAGAGCACCTACTCTGGGGAGTGGGGACATTGTGTCACTTGCTAGAGCTGTAATGGTGAACAAGACATACTTCAAGGCCTTGGGAAGCCCACTGGCTCTAGTGTGTGGTTATAAGAATGTAGAAGGGATGTCAATAATTGAGGGGACTCACAATGGATTAAAGGATTATACGGATGAGGACTCACTCAGCTGGGGCATGACAGAAAACCTGAGTGATCTCAGGGAAGCATTTTCTAAAGAAGAGGACATCATTCAAATATGAGGGAGGAGTCTGAGCTGTGTACAGTCTGTGAGGGGCACTTCTAGCTCTACAGGGACCAGGGACCATACAAACTCAACACTGGGGAGTCCCATCCCTTCATTGGTGACCATCAAATGTCCCAGACTGATACTCATGGAGGATTTCCAAGATCTTGGGGTGAGGTGGGTTCTAGTGGCCTCAGTTCAATGACAGTGTAAGGTACTGGTAATTCTTGTTCAACAAACTTCAAGTACAACTGAAAAACGCTGTCCTATGAGTGGTACTAGAATACTTCTATTCACAAGGGGTCTATTTTCTCAGGTACTGGATGGAAACTGACTCAGGTGATATGTGGAATCTCTACTGCCTAAGATACTTCATATCTTGGCTGGATGGCTTTTCCAAACCCTACAGATTGACTAGTATTATAGGGGATTGATCTTAAAAAGTTCACGGAAAATGTGCATTATGAAAAAAATACATGGATTTTTACTTATTTTGCAAGAAAATAAACTTATACTTTAAGTCTATTTTTTAGTGAACTTTTTGAGGTACCCTCATACTTCTCTATCTCATAGAAATGACCCAATAATGGCCATATAATTTCAAGCCCAGTGGGAAAAACTTTCTCTTTGTGACTTTAGACTAGTCAGTCAACTCTCTGGGTCTCCTTTCCCCAAATGACAATTCAAGGAACAATTCAATATGTTTACATAAGGATTGTACTTCTCATACTTACCGAAGGCATCTAAGAAAAATAGCATATTGAACAAATATAATATTACATTTGGATTACAATAGTCAGAAATAAGACATTTTTATGGTGATTTAGTTGTTGAAAGAAATGATCAGTTTCATCCTGTATAGTCTGAGACTTATGAGGATGGCAAATATATGATTGTGTTCTCCAGTCACATATCCATAACAAACAGCTCTAATCAACCACTACAGACTTTCTTGTCAAATTCAGACATGCTGTCAGAATCCTTTTCAATGCTGCTCCATACAGTCACCAGCAAGATAAAACTCTAGCATTTTCCCTGATTATTGATGATACCTTTGGGCCTAATGTTTTGATTTTAGGAAAAATAGGAAAATATTCAGTGCATATGGGTTGTGTGTGAACAAAGGAAAGTCAGATTATTATGGCATGTGGAAGTCTTGAAAGTAAGAATGATTTAAATTTCTGAACTTTCATCAAAGAGTAGTAAATATCTGTTTATTTGTTTGGCCAAAACTTTATTGTACCACTGTGGATACCTGGTGTTTCTAAAAATATAGAGAGTTGTTTGTTTGGTTTTAAGTTTTTGTTATAGGGTGCATGTGCTTGCTTGAAAGAGGCAGAGAGAAAGGGAAAGTGAGAAGTCACTCTCCCATCCTCCAGAAGGAGATGGCTATGCTGCAATACCTTCTCCTCCATTCTCCTCTTGGGATTTTGGGCATGCGTGCACATTTTCTCAACATGATTTTTCAGTTGCCAAGTCAGGGACTAGAACCTTGGAGTTGGCTATGTGGAATCCAGTGCCTTAACTTCCATGCCACCTGTTGGCCCCAAGTATAGTTTGAAATTTATACTTTGAGATGTTTCAAAGTTGTGAGGGTAGTTTGCCATTTAAAGGAATAGTGACTGATTTCATTTTCAGATATATAGAGGGCTCTTCTGTATTCTAGGGGAGTATGTTGTCATTTTTCTGTGGTATTTCTGAGGCCTGTTTAAGTGGAACATACTGAAGATTAGCTGAACTGAGTAGGCTCCCTATTGGAAAAAGGAAATATTTTTATTTCTATGGTACAAAATAACCTGAAAAAAAGGCTTATATTCCAGAATTACTGACCTGCTGGTAAGGGTGTTGGGGGCATGGCACGCTGACATTTGGGTCTGGGAGTTCAAGCTGCTTTCCTGTGTGGAGACTGAGTGACTTCTCATCTTGCACAGTAAGTAATCTAAGTCCAAGCTTCCTTCCAGTCATGGCACCTCAGCCCAGCCAGGAAGAGAACATTGGAACAGCCCTTTGCAGGAAACACCTGGGCTGCTTGGGTACTCTTGAAATCGCTTGCTGGGTTTTCCTTAAAGAGTTACTTTTAGGTTTCGGGAAGAATCCCAAAGGTGAGGGTAGTCCACAAAAAAATTCAGAAGGGTCCTTTTCCTTCACGTTTTTGTACCATGCTACTCTTCTGGTATTAATGTTCTTTTTTTTAGAACCCTGGCTTATGCCAACATGGCATTGTCCACACGATAGTAAAATCAATTTGAGGAAATTCACCCCTATTAGAGGAACCTATGTACTCGTTGGTTCATTTGCTTGACATGCATCTATTGAAGAACAACCATGTTCCAGGCATGGAGGAGGGTATAGATGGCTATTTCTCACCTTCTGCTAAGAAAATCAGCCTAGGAGGGGAGGAGAGCTAATACACAAATGAGTGTTAGAGTGGTGAAAACTTCGAGTGCAATGGAAGCATAGAGGATGGCCCAGCCTGGAGGATTGGGGAACATTTCCTGGAGAGGTAATGACAATCTAAGTCTGATGGACAAGTGAGAGTTAGCTGCTGTGAGGATATAGAAATTAAAATGCAGATCTGAAGAGGTTTTCAGAAGTTTACAGAAAATGCATGTTATGAAAAACCTATGCATGGATTGTGAAATTTTTTCGAACCAAAATAAACTTGTACTTTAATTCCATTTTTCTGTGCACTTTTTGAAGTCTCCTTGTACAGACATTAAAATGATTAAGACTTACCTCTAAGATTAAGAAGCTTTCAGTCTTCTAGCTGCAAGACTAGATTTGATTATACAGTTCATATGATCAACAAATATTTATGGAACTCCTGTCATGCACAATCTTCATGTGAAAACATTAAATAATAGTGTCTGATTAGTGCCCATTACAGGGGTAAAATAAACTATTAAATAGAGGGACACAGACCATATGTGGTTCGACCTTTGTAACTCTGAAGACACAGGCCACTGGACTGTTTAAGAGACGTAGCCAGAACTGTATGGTGTATCAAGGGACCATCCCTTGATGGAACACATCCCAGCTCAGGTTAGCACCTTTAAGATAACAGGGAGGCTGACTCTGTACTCATTGCTCTCTCTGATATGAGTTTCCATTGTTTCAGGAGTTACAGTGTGTATTTCAATGTCTCTCTAGAAGCAGGGAGTTCCCTATCCTGCTGGACACATAATGAGGGACCAGGGAAAGTTTATTGCATATGAAAAAGTACAGTAAGTACAAACAAAGAGTTTTATAAAATTCTGGCAATGTTGATTTTTTTCTTAATTAAAAAATTCATTCAGATCTTAAAATTAAAATGATAGAAACTCACTATTTTAACTTTCTGTCTGGAAAAAAACAAAGTATGCCTATACTTTCCAAATGAAATAAAGTGATTATGTTCCAATGGAAGTTTTCCTTTCTTCCAATGAATTATAACCCTTTTAATTAAAAAATATTTTTAATGTACATTTAATCACTGTATCCTTTTCACTTTTAACCCCAAGTAGGTTTCAAAAACATTTCAGAAAATTGTTTTGTTGACAATGTCTCAACAAACTTTTCATTTATATTTCAAAAGTTTCAAGTCATGTCAGTAAACTGAACAGTACAAAATGTGTTTTTGAAATCTTTTTGGATTGTGTTTAGTAGTAAGCAGGCTGCCAGCATATTTGGGGGGGCAATCCTGATTTTAATATATTGCAGAATTAAGACTTCCTCCTTGATTAAAGCAAGAGTAATTACAAAAGTTCGTAGTGACAGCAAAAACATCAGTAACAAAGAATGGCAAAAGTAGTTCTTTCCTAACTTTGACTTAGGTGAAGTTGAGTTCTTTGCAGCACCTCCTTGGAAAATGATGTTTAACTTGGTCCCTGGATCCACATGATAAGCACTTGGCATTTAGAGAGGCCTGCTCTGGATGTTGGGTGTCGATTGAACCATGAGTGTGGGAGTGAGGGGACACAATGAAAGATGCTCCCAATGTGCTTAGGAGACTGGACAGACATGAGCTACATAGAGCTATACATCTGCCAGGGTTAAAATGCAAAACAAGTCTTGGTCTGCTAAGAGCTGCTGGTTTGTCAAGGGTGCTGGAATTTATTGCAGGGCTACTGTATTTCAGCTGCTCTGGGCAATGCCGTTTTCCATCTTTTGTTCTCTTAATGATTCTAGTCACTGAGATAAGAGAAGATAGTGATAAAAGTTGAGTTCTGTGGTGTACGGTAGGGGCAATGACCTTTACTTGTTCCCCTGGGATGCTGAGAAGGCTTATGGTTGTATCGACAATCTCTGCTGGGGATGAAGTGACTGTAGGTGGAGCCTGAGAGAGGACGAAAGCAATAGATTTTGGGGTGTTAGAGACACCATCTCACGTAATGCTCACAGAATTCCCATTTCAGAGATGGAGACACTGCATCTCCATGGGATTGAGAGACTCACTCCAAGTCACACTGCTTCAGGAATTGTATAACCTTGGCCAAAGATTAATCTTCATTTTGTCCTCTTTCTGTCTTCCATCACAGTAGCAACAGGGCCCCCATGCCTCTATGTGGAGAAAGACAGGCTTCAGATATTCAAGGCTGGCCTGGCAGATGTCTCTAAGTCTCTTTTCTGCTGCCCAGTGCCACAGTGATCGCCATACCAAGAGCCTGGCACCTCTGAGTTTTCACTCAATAGCTTCATGGCTTTGAGAAAATCAATCAACACTCTGGTTCTGAGGAACTTCGTTGTAATAGAGAAATGATAGTACTTGGATTCAAATCTGGATTTGTCACCGCTAGCTTTGTGTATGTGGGCTTTAGTTTCCTTGTCTGTGAAATGCAGCAAAACCATGCTGGATGGGAGAAATGAACGAAGGTATCAGAAAACGCCCTGCTTGGGCCAGCGGGGTGGCGTGGTAGTTAAGGCAACTGGATCCCACATGGCTGACTGCACAGTGGGAGTCCTGGCCACAGCAGCCTGAAAAACATGCTGGGTACATGTGCGTGTATGCCCAAAATCCCAATAGGAGAGAGGAAGAGAGCGATTAAGGTGTGGTCATCCCCCTTGCGGGGGGTGGGGGGTTGTGTTTTCTCACTTTCTTTCTCCCTCTCTGACTCTCTCTGGCAAGCACATGCACCCTCTAGCAAATTTAGAAAGGAAAGAAAGAATGAAATGCCCTGTTAAAATCCTGATGCATAGTTGACACTCACTACCTGTGCTGCATTTCTCTTTTAGGCACCCAGGCCTTCAGAGAACTCACCAGAACTTTCAGGAAATGTTTGGGTTGCAGGTATGTCTCTTCTCATGTCCCTCCCATTCTGCTCCTTCTATAATGAATGGACTCTGGATGTCTTTGTTTCTTATCTTCATCCCAGACCTGAGCATTGGTCAGGCAAGACAGAGTGAAGCCATAAAGAGAAACCAGGCAGTTGGGCCCCCAGAGGAAGGGGGCAGGCAGGTCTCGTTCTATTTGTACAGGTGCATTGTAATGCTGCCTGTGGTGTGAACATTTTCCACTTCATTACTCCTGGCCCTGGCCCAGGACCTGTCTGCTCCCCTGGCCCCTGCCTTGGTTTAATTTCAGCGGTTCCTGGCCTTTGGAAGTCGGCTGTAACCGAAAGGTAAACAAATGAGGTCGTCATAAACATTTCTGCACATTGCCCAGCGAGGGCAGATGGGTATACTCAGGGAGCAGGAAAGGGGCCAGTTTGGCTGGGGCTGTTGGTACCCCAAGAAAGTAGCCCAGTCTCCAAGGGCTTCTGTTTGCTGAACCCAGTGTTTCTATCTAGCTGGAATCGGCATAGGTTTAATGTATAAGAGTGGGCCAATACAGATACTCGTGGACCCCAGAGTGGAGCAGTCTCTAAGAACTGGCCGAATTGAATACATAATAGCTAACACTTGCTGAGCACTTACTAAGTGTCTGATGCCATTCTAAATACTTTCAGTGGATTTTAGAATGAGTTAAGAATACTAATCTCATGTTAGTATTCTCTTACAGATGAGGAAACTGAAGTGCATATAGTAGTATGATTTGTAAATGCAGAGCTGAATTCTGTCCCCACAGCCCAACCTCAGCATCTGCATGTCGAAGTGCTATGTTATCACACTTCCTGATAAAACTCATTGTATGTGCTTATATTTAGATGATGAGAAGCTTCACGGTATCTATTGTACAGCTATAGAAGTATATTATTTGCACTCGTTAAGTCCCAGGATTGGATTGGACTGTAATGTGATAAAGCACGATGACCATTATATAGACATTACCTAGATCCTGCTTGGAAAGCTTATCCTGTTCCATTATGTGACAATTTAACCTAAGGTAGTGCTGGCGACACTTAGTGTGTAGAATGACGCTTTTCCTAATCACGCTGGCTATCTGTGAAAGACAATTCATGCGATGGCACCTAGCAGTATGCTAGTACACTGCAAACATTCAGTAAATCTTCATTTCTTCTTTCCCCTCATCTTTCACAATTTAAAAAAAAATGAGAAAGAAATTATTTATTCACCTTGCTGTCCAGAAGTTATTTTTACAAAGTATCAGGCTCATAATTTGAAAGATGAGAAG
>NW_006159930.1:1328756-1335175 GCF_000334495.1 Tupaia belangeri chinensis
TTCAGCAGGGCAGTAAGATCCAATTCCCACCTTCTTTCTTTTTACTTCTTCTTTTTCTTCCATTCCCAAATGACTCAAGAAGACATCTGGGCCAGGCCTTTGCTAGCCAAGGGGTTGTGACAAGGAATAGAACACAGTTGCTGCTTGTGATGAGTCCCTGCTTGCCGAAGGAGTCTGCTGCATGAATAATCTGCAGTCAGAGGTGTGCTCAGCACCAGGGGAAGTAGTCTTGAAGGGGGAGCTACCTCACTTTGTTCAGTAAGGAAGGTTCCTCAAGATTTATTGGCAGTATTTTTACTACATCCTGGAAAACTTACTCTATATAATAGAAAGAAATGTTTGATTTGGAAATAATTTCAAAGGATTCCCAGACACATAATTTTATTAATTGGGAGGCCATGTTATTCCAGTTGAAGACACACCAGAGATGGAGCTTGATCGCATCCATCTCATCCACTCAAGGACATTGCTCCTAGCCTAGGCCTCTGTCTTAGTTAATTTTCTGTTGCTATAACTGGATACATTGGATAATTTGTAATGAGTAGAAGTTTATTCAGGTTGTGGCTTTTGTAGTTGGGAACTCCAATAACGAGATGCAGGCAACTGGTGAGCCCCTTCGTGCCGTGTCAGGACATGGTGAGAGGCATCTAGTGGCAAGTAGAGCAACAGGCTAGGTCTCTTTTTCTCTTCTTATAAAGTCGGCAGTCCCATCATAGGGACCCTGTCTTGCTGACCTTAATTACTCCTAATTACCTCCCAAAGACACCCCCTCAGATGCCATCAACATGTGGATTTGGGTATTAAGTTTCCAATACATGAAATTTGAGGAACACACTCAAATCATGGCAGCTCCTTACTTCTGTCAATTTATCCCTCTGGAGTAGACCATTCCCATTAGCACATAAACATACTATGAAGTCAACCATTATTTGAAAAGAAATCCTCTGTGGATCTCCCTCTTCCCCTCATTTCTCTGCTTCTATTTATAGGCAAGCTCTAAAGAGTTGAACCTACTTGTAGTCTCCACTTTCTCTCCTCCTATTTACTCCAGAACCTACTTCACAGACCTTTGTCCTCAACACTTCATTGAAGTAGATATTGTCAAGACCACTAAGACTCTTGGGCAAATATGAAGGTCAATTCTCAGTCCTCTCCCTAACTTATCACTAATTTGACCTCCTGTGAGTCACTCCTTTCTTAACACACTTCCTTCCCTACGTCTAGACCAGCAGTCTCTGAGTTTTCTTTCTGCCTCAACAGGGCCCTCTCCATAGCTTTTTGGCTGGGTCCTCTCCCACTTATTAACTCTGTTAGAATGCTCCAAGGATTGGTCCTCTTCTCTACCTCCACTTTCTCCCTTGGGGATTTCAAGCCCTGTGGCTATAAATAACATGTGTGTGAAGAATGAACAGCTCCAGCCTTCCTCTCTCCACCTTCTCTGCCTTCTTCATGGGATTCCCCCATATGCATCTCAAATGTAACATGGGGGGGCAGTCTTCAAAAAGTTCATAGAAAATGAGTACAATGAAAAACTATATATGGATCTTATGTTTTTTGTGCATCAAAATAAGTTTCAAACTTTAATTTCACTTTTTTTCACAAACTTTTTGAAGTTCTGTCATATTTAAAGCAACATTCTTGATTATCACCCCTAACTGCTCTTCTCCCAGAATTTTCTACCCTTGGATGTGGCAACTTCCTTTTCCCCGTTACTCAGTTCCAGAATCATTGTTGACTCTTCTCTCTCTCACATTCTACCTCCTATCATCAACAAACCTTAAAACCTCTCCTTAGAATTAAATCCAGAATCTGACACTTTCCTTTTCCCAGACCACCGCTGTCTGGGAGCCACCTCCTTTCTTGCTTGGTCTGCTGCAAGAGCACCACCACCACCAAAACCACCCCCCCCCGCCACTGGCCTCTGTTTCTACCCTTGCTGTCCTGTTGTTTGTGTGGGAGCCAGAGGACCTTTTACCTTAGTCTAAATCACATGACGAGGAAGCCTTTCTCCAAAGCCCTCAATGGCTACCACTTCACTCAGGGAAAAATCCAATATTCATTACACTGCTATGAGTGCCTCATGGACTGGACCACTCCTTCTTGGCTGTATTTCCTGCCAATATCCCCATCCCTTTCTCTGTTCCAGCCAGACTGGCCTTCTGGCTGTTTTATATGCCAGCATATTTCCACCACAGGAAAAAGCCTTGTTTTCCCTCCAACTGGGACTTGCTTCCACCATGGCATCCACGTGGTTCATTCCTCACTTCTCTCAGGTCTCCTTAGAAGGGAGTTCCCTAACCATGTTATATTTAATGGTGTTCTGCACCTCTGTCTTCTCCATTCTGCTGAGTTTTTCTCCATCGTGCTTATCATTCCTGATATATTATGTATCTATGTGTCTGTTGATAGTCTTCCTTGCCTTAGAGCTTAAGATTCTTACTGCAAATTTGTTTGGTTCACGGCCTTGAATCCCAGTGTCTAGAATGATGTTGGCACCTAGCAGCTACTCAAGAAATATTTATTGAAAGAATAAGTTGGAAAATGTATGTTTGAATTCCACTCCTGCCTCTAATTCAGCCATGTGACCTGGGTAAATCACTTCATCTTGAAGCCTCAGCACCTTGAACCTGGACTAGAAACAACCATTCTTGTCTCTCCAAATTCAGCACACAGTTAAGAAAATCCAGTGAGGCATGAATTGTGAAAGCATTTTGGAATAAGGACAGAATGGGTAAAATTAGTGAAAGGTCAGTTCTCCTCAGTTATGTTCAAATTGGTAAATTTCTCTTGGTTACAAGAAGAATGTTTTAAAAGAACATGGGCTCTTGTTCAGCTGTCAGGGCTTTCTTTGGAGTAGCCCACTTCGAAGAAGGAAGGAAATAAACTTTGAAAGTACAACTGGTCCAACTGGGTGCCAGGCAGTGGGCATGTGGTATAGTCCAACCCAGTACTTAATGCAGCTCTGCCTGGGGGGCAATGGGAACTGCCTGAGGGCAATAGCCTGGCATATCCAGCTTCATAATCCCCACATCTAGCTCAGAGTAGGCATCTGTAAGAGTTTACTAAATTGGGCTTACTGGAATTTTTTGCTGAGTAGAAGGCTCAGTGACAGTAAGTGACTTCCCTAAAGTTGCACAGGAAGTAGCTGGTGTTCCTGTCCTGTGCCAGATCCAGAGGTGGTACACCAGCCTGCCAAAGTTTGGCAGACAACAAGCAGGCTGCTCATTTTGGTTTAAGTCTCTTAAAACCTGTCATGGGCAATTGACAACAGTCTTTGCACATACATCTTTCCTCAGAGCAAGCAGTAGCATAATAGCTTCTCTTTAAGGCCCTTTGAAAGGAGCCTCGAAAAAAATCCTCAGTTCATGAGGAGAAAAGATCCAGCAGAGAGGCTTCTCCCAGGCAGGCTCGACTTTGCAGCACCTCCCAAGTTTTGATGTGCAGTTTCAGGGTTTCACTATGGCCACCGTGGTCGCTGTGGAAACAGCAACAAATATTTGGAGGCCGGTAACACCTTCCCCCCAGAAGCCCAGTCAAGAATGTTTGAGACAGGGCCTCTGCCCATCAGGCTGCTGTTGTTGTAGCTGAATGCAGCCTTTGTGAACAAGCTCCTGGCCTGCTACCAGACTCCAACGAGATGACTCGGCCCAGATCTTTCTAAATAGTGTTTGTGTTTCAGTTATCCACAAATTGGGGCAGGGGGGGTGGGATGGGGGGACTGTACACAACGCTAAGAAAATCATCAGCCTATGGCTATAGTCAAGACAAAAATGTTGTGAAGACTCACTTTGTGAATATCATTCAAGAGAGCTGTGTCAGGTTACCATGGGAATGATGCAAGTTGTTGTTCACTGAGGACCAGGACATGCAGGGAGCTCTGTTCTCATAGATCCTCACAGCAGGAGGGCCAGATCTGTCTGTGCCATCCCTCTCATCTTACAGATGAGAAAATGAATGTTCAGGGATGAGACATAAGATGATCCAGGTTACTGAGTTTGTACGTGGTGGTGCTGAGGTTGGTGTGTCTGACAGTTAGGATTACTGCTGGTATCGTTGTAAAGGTCCCTAGATTTCAGTGGGGCAATGGCTAGCAACTTTTTGGAATCTCTCACCTAGCACTGTGTTGAGTTGATTGTGAGAGAAAAAGAATATAGTGAAATGGAGAAATTAGGCCAAAGCTGGGAGTTAATTTTATTTGTTCATGAAAACTTGATATGCTTGCTTATCTCTACAGGCATTGTGTGATTTTACTGAAATGAGAAGGCCCATGGCTTTCCATCTGGCTCCAGTTCTGTTTGGGAGAAAGGAGGTGGTGAAGGAAATTTGACTTCATAGCAGGTGTTACTTTGAGGGTTAGAAAGGTACCATTGTCTCCTCTGCAATAAACTGCTTGCTTTTCACCTGCTGTCAAATTGCAAATTCACTTACCATTAAAATACTGGGTCATTACTTCATTAATTTAGTAGACTTTTATTAAATTCCTACTGAGGGTCAAGCACTGGGCTAAGCATTGGGGATAGAGAAATGAATAATATTTGTTTAACAAGTATTTATTGAGTGTCTGCTCTATGCTAGGTACGATGTTAGGCCCTGGGGGTATCACTTATTCCCTCTTCTCAAGGGAATTGCCTGTGGATAAGCCAAGTAAACAGACTTGCCACAGAAAAGATTACTTCTTCATTTGCAAGAATCAGGTGCTAGGGGAGCACGCAGCAAGGGCACTTGAATTAGTCTTGACTTACCCTAACTTGTAGTCACCCGTGGCAATTGCACACATGAAATTTGATGAGCATGGTGATGTGTTGTAAGTGTAAAACATTCATTGAATTTCAAGGTCTTATTATGAAAAACAGGATGTAATATCAGAATGTAAAATATCTCACTAGTAATTTAAATTGTTACATGTTGAAATAATAAGATTTTAATATATTGGGTAATTTTATTATCCAAATTAATTTTTTGTGTTTCTTACATGATGCCATGTAAGCCACTCAACAATCCTATGAGGTAGATATTATTTTTATTGTCATTTGACTGACGGAGAACATTTTACTGTGGTAAATTGACTTGCCCAAGGTCACATGACTTGTCTAAGATCACATAACTGGACCTTCCCTCAAGAAAGCTCATTAAAGGTTTAGTTTAGAAATGGGTCTTTGAGGGACCAGCAGATAGTGTGATGGTTACGTTGCTGGACTCCAATTAGTTGACTGTTGTTCGAGTCCTGGACCCAGTGGCTTCGCACTCACTCTGGGCACATGTGTGTGCATGCCCAAAATCCCAAGAGGAGAAGAGGAGAAGGGATTGTGGTGTAGTCATCCTCCCTGGGGGATGATTTCTTGCTTTCTGTTTCTCTGTCTATCTCTGTCTCTCTAGCAAGCACATATGCCCCATAGCAAAAATCACTCTTTAAAAAATAAATAAATAAATAAAAATAGAAATGGGTCTTTAGGGGTCAGTAGGTGGTGTGGTGGTAAGGCACTGGATCCCACATGGCCAACTGTGTGGTTCAACTTCTAGACCCAATTGTTTGGAAAATACACCAGGGGTTATCCATGTGCCCAAAATCCTGAAGGGAGAATAAAGTAGAAGGGATTATGGCATGGCTATCTGTCCTGGGGTATTATGTTTCACTTTCCCCCTCTCTCTGTCTCTCTCCAGTGAATACACTCTTTGCCCTATGGCAAAAATCTCTGGAAAAAAGTCTCTGATGAGAGTTAGTTGTCTCCTCTCAATGTGTATTAATATCTTTAACAGAGGGCCCAAGGCTATGTCAGAAACATGAGATATGTCTAACCATAAATCAGTTTAAGAGATTAGAGCAGATAAGTTATAAGATGAAAGCAAACATTCATCTTAATGGCAGATCTACAGTTGATCTACTCTTCCAACTTAATAATACAACCTTGACTTTTAACCAGGCATGTATCTGCTGGAAATAAAGTCTACAATGTCTGGTCTCCATTACAGATAGTTGCCACGGATCTAAGTTCAGGTGGATGTAAGCAGAAGTGGAGTGTGCAACTTCTAGGAAGTGTTCTGCCATTTGTCCTGCTCTTCCTCTTCTTTCCAGAGGGAGCAGCCATCTTGGACCAGATGGTAGAAACATGCATTGAAGATGACAGAGCCATGGGACCAGCAGTTAGCATCATGGCTATGTCGCTGGACTCCCATGTAGTAGACCGCGGTTTGCGTCCTGGACCCGGTGGCTTAAAACTCATGCCGGGCACGTGTGCGTGTGTGCCCAAGATCCCGAGAGGAGAATGGAGGAGAAGGGATTGTGATGTGGCCATCCCCCCTGGGGGGTGATTTCTTGCTTTCTGTCTCTCTGTCTCTCTCTGTCTGTCTAGTGAGTGCACGTGCCCTGTAGCAAAAACCTCTCAAAAAAAAAAAAAAAAAAAAAAAAAAAAAAAAAAAAC
>NW_006159930.1:1335373-1364422 GCF_000334495.1 Tupaia belangeri chinensis
TTAGGTGGGGGACGCTCCCCTTAAAAAAAAACCCCCAAAAAAAAAAAAAAAAAAAAAAAGAAAAAGAAAAGATGACAGAGCCACAAGACAGAAGGAATCCGGGCCTCTGCCATCACAGAGTGTTATTTGAGCCCAAGATCACCTCCCTCTGGGCTTCTGCTATATGTGAGAGAATTAAACGTCATGATTATTGTGTTTTCTGTCATATATAGCTGATTATAATTTTCATAATTCCATATGTCAAAATTTTCTCTAACTATATCAGAAATGAGATAAGTATAGTAGAATAATTCCTGGAGTCAGAAAAATCCAAGTTTAACTTCTTCTCAGGATGCGTGAACTTCAGATATTTGTGTGGATTCATGTTTTAAATAAACAAATTTATTTTTAAAAAGAAAATTGAGCTCGTTCCTTGTCTTCAGGTAGATTACAGAAGAATTGAGTAGATGAATTCTGTAGGAAATATAAAAACCAACAAAACGAGTGCCCCAGAGAGGTGTAAAGATCATGCTAAGGAAGGACAAAAATTCTGGAGCAATTATGGAGTCAGAATGACTGTCATTTCAGTCTTATTAAGGTTTGAATATGCACAAATTAACTCTCTACGCCTCAGTTTCTACATCTACATATTGGGGACAATAATATTCATTTTTTTTAGGCATCAGGCAGTGGCACAAAAGTAAAACACATGATGTTCTGTGAGGCACTCCTACATGAAAATATTCCCAGTTTTAGTCCAGAGACCTCCCTGAGTATGCCAGGCATCTGTGTGCCCATGATCCTGGGCTGGCAGAATCTGGAGGTGGATTGTGGTGTCACAATTCAGTTGGGGGGTGCTATTTCTATTTCTCTAGCTCATGGAAAAAAATAAATTAACTTGAAAATATAATAATATTCATTTTTCAGTAAGCTTGTGGGGAGTATTAGATTAGGTAAGGTAGACAATGACTTGCACAAAATAAATCATCAATAAACATTACAACTATTACCATTTTGGGCTGAACAGATCAGGAGAGGCTTCCTGAAGAAGGTGGCTTTTAAGCTCAGAATTCAATGAAAAAAAATACACTAGCAAGGGCGAAAAGAAGGAAAATTAAATGGCAACTCATATACTGGGCTGATGAGAGGGATTCAAGTGAGTAAAAAGAGGAAGAAGACTGAAAAGCTAGGTTGAGGTTTAATCAAGACAGCTTCAAATGCTGAGTTGGGGGCTTTTACTTTGTTTTCTAGGAACTAAGGAGTTAATAAAGATTTTTTTTTTTTTTGAACATAAGCACATTGTACTTAAAAAGTGTGACTATGGCAGGTTACTTAACTTCTTTAGAAAGAAGGTTAATAGAGTAAAGGTTGTGCCGAGTCAAGTCAAATGATGATTAGGGCCACTAATTAGGGCCTTGACACTGGGAATGGGGAAGAAAGGATGCCTCTGAGTCAGAGCCCACTGGATATAGTGGCTGGATAGGTGTTGTCTTGTGGACACTTGGGGACTAGATTTG
This sequence comes from Tupaia belangeri chinensis, assembly GCF_000334495.1. NCBI lineage: Eukaryota > Metazoa > Chordata > Mammalia > Scandentia > Tupaiidae > Tupaia > Tupaia belangeri. The sequence goes on from NW_006159930.1 coordinate 1,336,870, forward strand.
ATATGGTGTACTTATACTTGCTCTGTCTTCACCATCCCCTACCCCCTTCCATGAGAAATTTCTGAGGGATTCCCTAGGCACATTTGTTTAACAAGATAGCTCTGCTCTCCTCAGTTTCAAGGTTCTCTGTAGCCTGTGACTTGGTGTGATGGGGGGTGAGTCATATCCAGTGGAGCAGTGTCACCCCACCCGAGCTCAAGTGGCCTGCATTGTGGAATGTGGCAGAAAGGTCATTATGACAAGTCTGAAGATGCCTGGCTTGGTCACTGATTGCTAGGCTACTCATTGAACTCTGTACATAATATTTTTGTCTGTAAAGCGGGCGTACCCTCATTAACTTCTGGGAGGATAAAGTTAGATAACAAACTTCTATCAGTTTACTCAACCAGTGTTGACTGGATACCTATTTTATGCTAATATGCTGGGGACAGAAGAATGAATATGACATAGGTGATCCCTCAATGATATCAAATTCTACTACAGAAATAGATAAGTTCATGGAAGCACTAGCATAGAACTAAAGTTTCCAATATATAGTTTCACGTTCAGTAATTCACTGAGGTAGCAATGACAGATGAGGAAACTGAGGGCCAACATAACAAAACGGTTTGTCCTTCCTGGTGTTCCTCAGCCTTTAGATCTGACTTTTAGCTGTTGACACTCTATTTGGGGTAGTGTTCAAGTGTTTATTTCTTCCACTAAACTTTACATTTCCTGTAGGCATATCTAGCTTCTTTTAACTTTTTGACCATGAGCATCTAGCCCCAGCTTAGCCCACAGTACTAGAGAGCTGGTGGGCAAGGAGTGGTGAGGGGACTGGAGCTGGAAGTTAGGGAGCATCATCTACATGCCAGGTTTGGCTGTGTACTTTGCATTTGTTATTGGTTAATCTACTATAAAAACATGGCATGGCGAGTATTATTTTCCTTGTGTTATAAGTAATATGCCAGAGACCAAGATGATTTAGGGATTTGCCAAGGGTCACACTGAGAGTGAACTCAGAAGCTGCAAACTCAGAAATATCCTGGATGAAGGAGGTTGGATGGGTAGGGAGCCCAGCAATCCAACTGCAGAATCAGAGCTGAATGAAAGCTTGACTGGAAGAACAGAGTCATGAAGACGTCCCACCCCCCCGCCAAGGCTGAGTTCTCACCATGATCTAGGGCATTGGCACTGGCCCTTCATTTGTGCTTTCTCTCTTCATGTTCTCAATGTCATGATGGAATAAGTTCCATTATGGTCCCAGTTTTACAGAGAGAAATGGAAGCTTAAAGATTCTGGGAGACTTGACCTGAAGTCTCAAAACTGGTGGGTGCTGTTGAAGCCAAGCATATCTGCTTTAAAGCCTGAGCTACAAATCACTGCTTAAAAATTAATGCATGCGTGAATGGACTGGGGCTTACAAACTCTTCTGAAATTGTATTCAGGACACAGCATCCGTTGCTCCCAGAAAGAGATGTTTTCCAGTCACTTACAGATTGGATCTGACTCTTTATAAAAAGAGTTCTCTGTTAGCTGTCCTGGAGGGGTCAGAGGGCATCCTCCAGCCTCCCACTGGATCCCGCTATCTTCAGAGGCTTTGAAGGCCTATATGTAGATAATGTGGATCAGTCCCAAACCATAGGCTCCCCCAAGCTAACTGCTGTGGGAATCTCTTGGGAATCTCAGCATAATATAATAGACACAGGCCTTAAGAAATGGGGGCCAAGTAGAGGAAAGGACAGAGGACAGGAAATTGGGACATGAGAGAGTTGTGAGTCAGCATTGTGGTGGTAGCTGTCAAAGAGCTAATGTGAACTTTGGTTTTATCACTAGGAGCATAGTATGTCAAGTAACTGAGGTGACATTGCACTTCCTCTGTGGCAAAACTGGAGCTAGGATGTGGGGTTAAAGTCTGGTTCACATTTTCAGATTGTCATAAACTGGAACTTAATCAAGAGAAAAATGGAGACATCGAAGGGAATGATGTTATCATCCTTGCAAAGGCTGAAGAACTTGAATTACTTTTTTCAGAAGAAGAGCTAAAGAAGTTGGGAGAACAAGTTTGGGAGTTTCAGAGGTTTCCCTATGAAAAAGGCAGTAGATTTCTGTTGTCTGACCCTGAGGGGAAAATAAGACTCAAGGGAGGAAATAATGGGAAGCTAGATTTAGACTCATATTGTGTAATGTCCTGTTACCAGTTAAAAAGATAACCAAAGAAGGGAGTGTTTTTGAAGGAAAACAATTTGAAATGTTCAGCGAACCTCCTCTCTTCCCTCTGTGTGACCCTATATCAGTAACTAACCTTTCTGAGTCTCATTTTCCTTGGAAAGTTGCAGATGGTGTTTCATGTGAATCCAACTTTGCACGGTCTATGGAAGCAATGCAGAGAGATGGTTGTGCACATGGCTACAGGACTGCTGTGATTTAAGCCTTAGCCTAGGGTGACCTTGGTGACTTAACTCAATAGTACCTCAGGAGAAAACAGGATAATATCTAGTATACTTAGAATAGTACCTATCACTGAGTACAGAGAGTGCTGTTAGCTGCTGTCTTCATCATCATTACTCTTCATATATGAAAGTGACTGTCATAGTATCGAGAATACATAGGTATTTAGAGACTATTTCCCCTTTATCTCCTCCATGTTTCCCTTCTCCTTTAGGAATCCTTTTCAGGGTTCCTCTGGGATATTAGATTTTTCTAATTTCCAGACTTCTTAGGAATGCTTCCATAATGCATCTGACAAAGATTCAAAAGTAGCTACCTGACTATATTTAAATACTCTTTTCATAAAGAAAAATGCAGAACAAGGAGAAAGCCAACTCTCTACTTCTAGAAGTTTCCCATTCTTTTTTTTTTTTTTTTTTATGCCAGAGGGCATGTGTACTCACCAAAGGTGGGGCAGTGTGGGGAGTGAAAAAGCACCCACCAATGGGGCATGGTCATGCCAAAACCTCTTTCCTCCACTTATCTGTTCTGTCAGGATTTGGGACACACATATACACACATCTCTTACCATGTTTTTCAAGATGCCAGAGGCAGGATTTGAATCTCAGTTGACCATGTGGGATCTCGCTCCCTGTGCACAGGGGCTTAACCACTGTGCCAGCCTCAGAAGTTTCCCATTCTTGACAGTGTACTTTAGAGATTACAGAGTGATTCTACCTCTATTACCTTGGTATCCCTTACTAGTATCTGACTTGCAGGCAGAGACAGCAGAGATGTGAAAACTGAGGCTCAGAGAGGTTCAGTGACTTTCTCAGTGGTATCAGTACCTAAATGGATAAACCAAGACTTGAATCCAAGGTTTTCAGACTCTGAATGCCAGCATTTACTCAAGGAATTTCCCAGTCTCTTGCTCCTTGCCGTATACACTCCCCCTCCCCTTCCCTGAGACTGCTCTGGGAAGTATGAGAAGGACATTTAGCTAGGCTTCAACCTTGAAGCCAAATTCTTATAGTATCAGAGAAGACCAAGGAAGAGAGATGGGACCCAGAGACCCCAGATGTCTCTGCCATGAATCCAAACCCTTAGAGCTAGAGACCTCATCTGGACCAGCCTGTCTTCATATAGCTGCAGTGGGCAGGACCTCTACCTGCATTGCTCCACAGGACTTTTGGTGATGGTTCTATATCTGGGCACTCCATACAACAGCAACTAGCTCCATGTGGCTGTTGAACACTTGAAATGTGGCTCCCATAACTGAGCTATCACTACTCCTGTTTCATAGCTGCGGAAACTGAGGCTCAGTCAGGGAGCTTGTTGAGGTTGTAGAGTTGGCAAGTAGGGTCGCAGGGACTTAAAGCCTCTTGTCTGGCCCCAAAGTCAAGTCCTTCATCACCACAGTAGCCTCTTGTCCCACTCCCCAGAACAGTCTTTGCACTTTCTGCCGTCAGACGGGCCATTGGGTCATGTCTGCCTGTGCAAAGGTGTCTCTCTTCCCGCCCAGCTCCACCTGGACCCAGCTCTAGGAGGCACCTGTGTTGTTTTACTGATAACAGTGTTTGCCCTTCCAAAGCCAGGACCATAAAAGGCAGCTTTCAAAGTCACTGCCGCAGAAATGTCAACACGAGGAGAGGCCAGATGCAGTTTCTGAGGAGGAATGTCACCTCTAGGCTGGCTCAACCGTGGTAGAAAGAGCTTCAGTGTCCAGGGACATGGGGTATAGACTTGGTTCTATCACAAACATGCTGTGCTACCTTGCACTTCTTTCTTACTTTTTCTGGGCCTTCTTTTTATCATTAGTATAGAGAAGGTTGGACTAAAATCTTTAAGTGCTCTTCTATCCTTAGCATGTTTAGTGTTCACTCACAGTCCTGGGGGGCAACACCCAAATGCCCTGTTTCATGACTATGAAATGCTTTATATAGCAACCTTCGAAACAACACCAGCTTTAACTCTGAACCTAATTTCCCCCCCCCCCAAAACTCCAACAATGTCACTATTGAAGCAGTAAAGGTACTCATTAATATATTGTAAAAGGTGATTTTCTTAACGTATGAGAAAATGAACCTTCTCCTTGACACCAGACCTAGAGCTCCAGAGTATAAAACCAGTCAGATTGCTAGGCTTCTACAGAGCTCAGGTGTTTGGACAAATTGCTTGCCCTCAAGAACATGGGGTGATTTTCTCAACTTTTAAAACGTTTTCTCCCTTCCCCCACTTTCCTGGGGTTTTCGCCCTTGCTTGTAACTCAAACCACAAATAAAGCTCTAAGCCTCTGGCTGTGAGGAGCACAGCAGCAGCTGCCAAGAACAGCATGGTTCACGTGGGCCCTTTCTCTGCCGCTCTGGAAGCCAGCTCTCCAAGGGACAGCACAACACACGTTTTTCTCTTTCTTTACTAATCACAAAAACAGTGCCTTTCCTAGGGCCTGGAGAAGGGGTAGATTGGTGATTATTGGTGGTGGGCAGAGAGAGATCAGCTGCATTAGGTGAGTCAGCACCCAGCTAGAGGAGCCAGAAAGATTCGCATGTCCCTCCTAGATCAAGGTTTGCCTAGAACTGGCACATGTATGTACTTAGTACCTGTTTGCGGTTGAGGGAATGTACTTTGACAAATATTCTTTCTTATCCTTAAAATTGAGATAAGCATTCGTGTTCTCATTCTGTAGCTGAGGCAACTGAAGTTCCAAGATTCTGGCAAACTCTGGGTCCAACATATATTCTTTGGTAGAGCTGGTGTGTGAACCCAGGCTAGTTCCAGATTGGGCTCCAAAAATCCATGCTCTTTCTGTGTCTGCCTCTCAGCCACACAGGCCAAAGGAACACTGTGTTCCCAGCCCATGGAACCAGCTAAAGCATGATGGACAGGGCTTGTGGAACTGAACTTTTTCATCTCCAAGTGCTCTCTCCCACAAAATCCAGAATTATCCCCACGGGGCTGATGCTTACAACAGAAATGCCAACTCAGCCCTCTCTCCAGCTGCCTGCTGGACATCACCGCCTGGATTTATGCTCAGTTATGTATGCAGTGCATGGCTTAGGTGGATGCTCACTGTTGAATAAGTAAGTCAATGATGTCCCACAGATACTATACAAATCCAAGCTCACTTTACCCACTGCCAACTCTCCAGTACCTAAACAGGGGTTGGTGAATAACTGTTCAACAAAAAATAAATAAATGGAAGAATGCATTTTATCTTCCTTTATCCTGATATAGCTTATCTTTTGGACTGTCTACTTCTGCTAAAGGTAACATCAGCCCTCTCCAATTGCTTAAGCCAAAGCCTAGGACTTCACCTAGGATACCCCTTCTCTCTCATGACTCTCAACAAATTGTTCACCATATTCTTTCAATTCAGCCTCTGACTGATCTTTTATGCCTATCCTCTCTTCACTTCAAATGTGAACACATGAGTTTCTTTCCTATACTATTCAAGACTGTATTAATAACAAGGAATAAAAACCAACTTGAACTTGCCTAAGCATAAAAGGGGGATTTAAATCAGAAAAGGATAAGGACACTCATACAATTGAAGGAGAAACCAAACCACCAACCTCCAATGTCTTAGCCCATTTATTTGCCTCTAACAATTGAATACAACATGAGGTAATTTAAGAAGAATAGAAGTTCATTTAACTCATGATTCTGGAGGGCCATGGTCAAGGGCTGCATCTGGTGATGGTCTTTTTGTTAGTGGGGACTTTTGGCAGCATCCTGAGGTGGCACAGGGCATTGTACCAGAGCAGAGCATGTGTCTATGTCTTATGCCCTCTCTGTATCATCTCACCATGATTTAGTCACTAAGACCTCACCTTATGACCTTACCTAATCCTATATCCTCTCACACCATTATTAAATTACATTTTCACTCTCTCAGTCCCATAACAACCTTATTTTAACACATCAGTTTTGGGGAGACACATTCAAACCATAGCACCCAGGAGAGGCAGGGTTGGCTAGAACAAGAGGTTCTGATCTTCACAACTCTCTCTCTTCCACTTCATTTCTCTGAGCTCATTGATATATTGGTTTCATTCTCTCTCATCAGTTTCCTCTATATCACAGGGATATGAATGACTACAGGCTTCTATCTGTATAGTTTCAGGACTGAAATAGAAAAAGTCTCTTTCCCATGTGCTCCAATAGTGTAATTCTTAGGGACTCCAGCTTACCTAGTTGGGAATCCTGTAAAGGGATACCTACACTGAGTAGTGGTCACAAGGGAGGATGATGATGTTAGTTTTGGTGATGATGAGCTATTTTTCTGGGCACAGTCCTCTCCTGAATGCTTCTCTAGCCCCACAGAGGCTGCACGTACAGTGAGTTACCTTTTCTCACAACAAATCTAATGCACTGGCAGGAGGAAGGGCAGTCTGAGGAAAAGGCACAGAGTTTTGACTTGGAAGATGTGGGCTTAAATCTTTGCTCTGCCAGTGAAATGACCTTTACTAAGGTACTTCCCTTCTATAAAATTTGTTTCTTCATTCACAAAATGGGTGTGACCTTGCTGAGTTGTGAGGAAGCCATGAAATAGGGAATGTTGAAGGAATGTAAGCTTTGAAATACCATTGTTCTTAGCCAAGGCCTCTTCCTCAGAAATCCTCTATGACCTTCACTCCTGGATGGGGTTAAGCATCCACAACTCTACCTTCTCAAGCCATGCATTTATTCATTCATGATTTTTTATTTTTTGAGAGTTTTTTTTTTTGCTATAGGGTGCATGTGCTCGCCAGAGAAACAGAAAGTGAGAAATCATCCTCCAGGGGGGATGGTCATGTTGCAATCTCTTTTATTCCATTGTTCTCCTCTCAGGATTTTGGGCACACACACATGAGCGCCTGGTGTGAGTTTCAAGTCAGTCAGTTCGGGATTTGAACTGCAGTTGACTATGTGGGAGTCCAGTGACATAACCACCATACCATATGTTGGTTCCTCATTCATGGATTTTTATTTAGACTGCACTGGAGACCCTCTGAGATTGCTTATGTGAAAGAAAGAGCACAAGTAGTTAAAGAATTATACAACTTCAGGCTGGTAAATGTCAGAAGACCTTCCTAAGTGTGAGCCCTCAGTCCTCAGCACTGTGTTGTCATTGGCCACAAGCTCCAGGAGATCAGAGACCCCATTTCATTCAGTTCTGTCCATAGCTCAGGTACCAGTGCAGTACCTGGAATATAGTAGGAATGCAATCCAAATTCACTAATATGCACCAGGATTGAATCTAATGATCATTGAAACACTTGCCATTTTCTAACCACAAAATAAAATGTCACTAAAAGCCTACTGTGTGTTTCAGGTCCTGGCTTTGCACTGTGACATGATCCTATTGTCCAGGGCTCACCATCCATTAGAGGGGACAGTCATTCCAAGAGCACCTTGACCTAGCTGGGTAAGCACTCAAGTAAAGCTCTACATTGGGACCTGTGAGGAGTCCAGGAGGACCTGCTTATTACAGTTCCTAAATATTTCAGAGATCCTTCAAGCTCACAGAGAGAGCAAGCTTGGCTTTTCCTAGAGACTGAGCAAGACAGAGTGGCAGGATTTTTGTAAATCCAGGCTACTGATCAAAAAGCAATGGCCTTGGGACCAGCAGGTGGCATAGTGGTTACAGTGCTGGACTCCCACGTGACTGACTTCAGTTTAAGTCCCAGACCCAGTGGCTTGAAAATCACCCTGGGAACATGAATGTGCATGCTCAAATCCCAAGAGGATAATGGAGGAGTATGGACTGTGGCATAGCCATACCCTCCCACCCCTGCCCCCGCCCTCGCCCCTAGGGAGGTGGGGTGGTGATTTCTCATTTTCCTTCTCATTCTCTCTCTCTGTTTCTTTCCAGTGAGCGCACATACCCTATGTAAAACAAGCAAAAAAAAAAAAAAAAAAAAAAAAGTAATGACCTGAAGAGAAGCCTTCAGTGAGCCTCTAGTCATACTTGCAGACCGAGCCAGTCTTTCTGAGGTTCTACCACTACTCCACCGAAAATGAGCACGATGCTTTAGGAATGAACATACCAGCCTAAGGTTTCAGGTTTTTTTCCTCCACACCCAGTCCAACAATCCAAGCTTCTTCCCCAACTCATCCACATCCATCCAATTCTACCACTGACTTCTGGCAGAACTTAAACTCTCCCACTCTCCCAGCCTCAGCACCTTTGTCTATGGAGCGGGTCCTCTCGACTTGCTTGTTTCCATTCACCCATTTGACAGATATTTATTTAATGCTTATTATCCAAAGGGTGCTATTTCAAGTATGGGAGACAGAAATGAATGGGATAAGGTCCTGCCTTCATGGAGATTGTATCAGTAAGGAGGGAAAGGTGATAAATGAATTTAAAAATTCAAAACCACATAGAATGTGAGATGGTGATCAGTGTTAGGAAGACAAAGCAGGGAAGGGGTGTTTGGGTAGTGGTTATAGAACTATAATTTTAAATACAGCACTATGAAGGGCTCCCTAGGAAGATGACATGAGAGCAGAAATAGAAATGAGGCATGGTAGCGAGTCATAGAGATATCTGGGAAGAGTGTCCTAAGTAAAGAGAAGAGCAGATGGGCACTGAAGATCAAATTTATGGCTCCACAGCCCAGTGGTTAAAGGAACCAGATCCCACATGACCAACCATAGTTTGAATCCTGGGCCCAGCAGCTTGGAAAACATGCTGAGTGCACGTGTGTGCCCGTCTCAAATCCCAACAGGAAGGAAAAATGGAGATGGGATGGTGGTGTGACCACACCCTATTGAAGGGTGCTTTCTCCCTTTCTGTCTCTGTTTCTTTCTGGCAAGAGCACTTGCCCTTTAGCAGTTTAAATAAAAAAGAAAGACCAAATTTACTCCTTCCTTCTTTTCTTCCTTTTTTTTTCCTTCACTCCTTTTTATTTTTATTTTTTATTCTAAAATATATTTTCAGAAATATGCCAGGTGCTATGCACTATATCAAGCCTGGTAGATAAAAAGAGCTCCCCTCCCCCTGCTTTCAAACAGAGATGTCAGATAAACCAGCAGTTACGGGTGTCAGATAAGGTGTCCCCATTCACGTAGAGACTGGTGCCCTTCACAGACTGGTGGAGACCATGGACCTCTTCTCAGAAAAACATTTAAACATGTAGAAAATAAGACATATATGATTGCAATGGAAGTCAATTATTTTTCAAAAGTTAACATAATAGAAAAAAGTACTGATAATAATTATCAGTCATCGCATTCAATAACTAGACATGTAGTTCTGTAAACTATTGTCATTTCAAAATATTAATGAGCATAGACAAATTTCAAAGCTAATCTGTAACTGTAAAGTGAAACGAAAATGACTGTGATTTCTGTTAGTGATAAATTACAGGCACTGCTGATACCATTGTGATTTGAGCCAACTTTTGTAACGGAAGGAAATGTGAAATTTTAAGTCGAGATAAAACGACATTCTTTTCCTCATGCAAATTCACAAAGCTCCTGGATTCTAGTCCCCGGCTAAAAAGCTCTCTGTGCTAGGGATGTATGGGCTCTGAGAGCACAAAGAAGGGCAGGAAAACCATTCCAGAGGAGGTGACTCTAGCTGGGCTCTGAGGGAAGAATAGCAGTTAGCCAGGGTGATAGAGATGGAGGGAATTCCAGGTAAAGGGAATGACAGACATGAAATAGTATGACTCACTGGGGGACACAGATATGTAGTGTGGTGAAAACCCAGCCTTGGTGAGACATACAGCAAGAGAGGTAGATGATATGGTCAGATTGTGGAGGGTTCTGGGTTCTAAATGACAGAATTAATCCACAAAGTAGTGGGGAACCCTCCAAGGGTTGAAGCACAAGAGGGACCTGTCAATAATCAGATGTGCATGTCAGAAATATCACTTCAGCAATTGTGAGGTAGATGGATAGGAAAGAGGGGAAACTAGAGGCAGGTGGATCAGTTAGGAATAGTTTGTATAAGCCTGAAACAGCTGTTCCTGGGTATGTCCAGAGGGTTAGAAAAGAGGGGATGGATACTCAAGACATATGAGATATTAGGATCTGCACAGAACTTGGATATTGGTAGGATGGATCTACAGGAGAGAGGAAGAGAGCAAAGCAAGAGTCCAGCTCATTAGCAGGTATATTATGTTCAGGGGAGTGACTGCCATGAACCACAAAACGCTTCTACCATTTCACACCTCTGTGCTTTGTAGAAGCTCCATCTCTCTTCCTGGAATTCTCTCTCCTCCCCTGTTGCCTCCTCCTTCCTGCCTCCTAGGTCACCTCACTAATTTTTCTTCTATTTTACCAGGAGACCTTTCTGAAAATGGCAAATTATCTCTGAACTGCAGCCTCAATAGGAACACTTGTCTAACTGTCCAGATACCTGAGCTTCACATCCTTGGATAGAGGCCCCTCTGGGTCACTCATATTAGTCTCAGAGCTTGAGCAGGCTTGTTCCCCTGGGAAGCTGGGGTGGGACCTAAGCCTGGCAGCTGGAAAGTCAGGGAGAACTGCCTGTCCATTTGTGAGCCAACAACAGTCACACTGGAAGTCAACAAGGGAAATGGAAAGGTAGAGAACTGGCCTCAGTGGGGGCTCCCGCCCCGGGACCTGTGCCAATGTGAGCAAGGCTTTCCGGGTGAGGATTTCCCCTTGTAGAATGGCAATAGCAGCTGAAGGTGAGGAGCAATAGAACTGTGTGTGCTTTCCAAAGAGCTTTCATTCTATGTTGTCTTATTTATTGAAGCTTTGCAACTGCCTTTGGGGTGTACATGTTCACTGTGTGTACTCGTTAAAAATATGTCACACACACATTTTGTTTCTGATCCTCAGAAAAATAAAATAAAGCCAGATTGGCTAAAGGACTTATCTAAAGTCACGCAGCTAGTGAGGCAGAGAAAGTGAATGTGCAAAAGGGTTGGGAATAAACATACCCCTTAGAACTCTTGAAGTTTGTAAAGTCAGGGCTTAGATGAAAGGATTTGGTATAGAAGAGGTTCAGTGGGCAAGAAGAATTGTCACTGTTGCCCACGAGGTCTGCCTGCTGCTGTTTTCTGTCTTCTGCTGCCCAGCCTCCACATTCTTGCTAGTCAGCCCTGAAGCAGAACGGGAGGAGGAGACAATGACGCCATGGGTTGCTGCTGCCATGGTTTGTCCCATACCTTGTCTTGAGTCTCCTCCCCGGAGAGTCTTCCTTGCCCATAGTCTACACTCAAACTACCCATGTTAGCAGCTGGCCCCATTACTTATTCAGGTTTTTATACAATTACATTTGCATTTCTCCTTTTTTATGGATAGGGATGGACAGAAAGAAGGTATGGGGACCTTCCATTAATTATATTCTCTAAAAGTGGTACCTGCTAGCTAAAGTTAAGATACTATGTTGTCATGACTGCCATTGAAAACACAGTAAAATGACACCAGAAACACAGCGTGAATGCAGTACTTTCAGACGGTAAAGATGGTCAAAGGTGACACCTTTTGCCTTTTGGGGCCCATCCAGTGGTGCAACACCAACACAATGTTTTATGACTCACATGGGAAGGTCCCAGATTCACGTCCTGAGGCCACATGTACACACTGAGTATGCACATGGATGCTGGTGATCCAGGCTGACCCAGGCTGTGGGTGATTTGTGGCTTGAAGATCCCACAGGACCTATCTTTTTCTCTCTTTTTCTCTCCATCTCTGTCTTTCTGTCTCTGTCTCTCCCTCTTATAGAAGAAATCTTAAAAAAAAATAAAAAGAGGTGACACCTTTTTAATGTGTAACTTTTTGGCCAGACAAGAGTGCTCCCTGTCCCATTCTACAGACTCAGTAGCCCCTGGAGTTAGCACCTGGCCCATCGCCTGGTGCACACATCAGTGGCCAGCAGAACGTCTTTGTGGAAGGACTGAAAGAAAGGGAGGCTGGAAGCCACAGAGTGAAGTCAATCTCTTTCCTCTTTGCTAGGACCTTCACTTGGGTCAAAAACACAGCTGGGCGAAAGATCAGGAGAAGAGGATTGGTAAGAGGAAGAGGAGGAGAGGGAAGAGGTGATGGAGAGAGGAGGATAAAAGGATGGGGGAAAGTGGGAAACAGAGGCAGGAGGTGAAAGAGGTAGCAAGGAGGTGAAAAATGAACAGGGGGAGTTTATCCGCCTCTAATAATAATCTCCAACCTCTTCAAGACTTAGAGAAGTTTAGCCTACTCACAGGACAGAGCAAGGGAGAGTGCTCACTCCATGGAACCTGCAGGCCTTGTAATTGCCATACCCACATCCAGAGAAGCTGCTGGTGGTGGTAGGAGAGGCATGGCTAGAGGGTTTGGGTCCAGCTTCCCACCCAGCCCTGCCAGTTTGGGGTCAGATCTTGGCTTACCTGCACCAGATCAGCTTCGTTGGGTCTAGTTGGTGCATTTTAGGAACTGCGGCGGAAGGGTGGGGTGGGGTTAGGGAAAGGTGTGCAGCCTTCCCCAGAAGGTATAGACTGTGACACAGAGAAGGGTGTTCCAACATCTTTTGCAAGAGTCCTGGACCACAAGGGAACAGGTACAAGATTATGGGAGAAGGAACAGATAAGATAATCTTAAAAACTGCACAGTTAAAGCAGACGTTTTGTGCAGACTTAGGAGTCAAAGAATTCTGAACTATAAGAATAAACAAAAATGTGCTTTTCACAAAGGTGAATATCTACTTTGATCTAGACAGGTGTAAAGTGCTAGCCATTCGGAAGTGATTATCAGTGGTCCTGTGTATGGCATATTTCCCCACCACCACTTTGAGTGCCCAGTCTTTACATCACTCTTATACCATCTCCATGTCCCCTGGGGTAGGCCTACCTACTCTCATGTAATTACCAAAGAGGCTGAGACATTCAGTCGTTGAATGGAGACCCCATTGTTTAGGCTCTCCTTATTTCACTTCTGCAGAAAGCGGGACCCTGGATGGTGAGCATTTGGCACATGGTAAGAGCTGGAAGGCCAGGTCTGGGGCCTCTTCATCCACTACTCCCATCCCTTCTTAAGATCTCAGGCCTTCACTTTCCCAAGGCCCTGGACAGCAAGTCTCCGTGGCTGTTTCAGGGGAGAAATGCTCATTTGTAGGATTTCTAATTGGCCACCAGTTGTCAGGGCCAGGTTCTCAACTACTGTGGTAGGTTTTTAATTTTTTTAAATTAATTAATTAATTTATTTTATTGTGCCTGGTCACGGTTGCCCCACCAAAGAAGCATTCAGTGCCATGGGCTGCGGTTCTGCTTGGTTGTGCACTTGGACAGTCATGACAGCATAGCCACATGCAGATGGAGCGGAGTGCTGATAGAGGCACTAAGAGCAGCCAGGAGGAGGAAGGGAGGGCCCCTGGGAGGTGGGGCTGGCGGCCAGTGTTCCCTGTAGGGAGAGGATAGGCTCAGGGGCCTGGTTTCCTTGTAAACAGTGTACAGCCAACTCTAAAAATACCCCTGCCCTAGACAGAGCACGTGGGGCTCCCCTCATCTCCTCCGGAGCCCTCTCAGGGGCCTCACCCCCTTCCTGAAAGGTCAAGGGGATGGGAAGAAAATCAGGTTGTGCAGAGTGAGATTTCTTTAGCAAGGAAAGTATACCAACGTCTCCTTCCTCTGCAAAATAGGAGAGTGCACATTTTAGCAGCAACAGCCACAGCAGGCAATAAAGCTTTCCTAGGGCCCTGCACCCTCTTCTGTAACCTGAGGCCTGGGCCTATCTTAAGTCCCAGGACTGGACCCGATTCATGGCTTGGGTCAGAGAGCTAGGAGAAGACCCTGGGGCTGGAATCTCCAGCTGTTCCACCCATGAGACGTGTGACCTATGAATCAACTACTTGATGCCTCAGTTTCCACGATTATTAAAGAGGATAATAATAGTGCTGACTTCACTCGGGTGCAGAAAGGATTAAATGAGATGGTATATATGAGGCAGTGCCGGATTTAGGATTACGGTATATGGGAGGATATACCATTTCTTAGATTCTAACTAAAGACCTAGTTTAGTGAGAAATAGAGTAGGTAGGTGAAGAGAGTAGGTAAAAAAAGCAGAAATGGTCTGAATCACAGAAAGCTTAGATCTGTTATTTGATAGATGGGGATACTGAGGCATGGGGTGCAGAAAGGAGTTGCCCTGGGCAGACACCATAGTAGCAGCTGTCTATAGGTTCAATATAAAACAGTAGTGTGCTGAGGCCACTAAAATTCCTGGATGGCTCTAAGTCTGCTCTGCTAGGAATTAAGAGGATGAGATCTTTTATTTACATGATTCTTTAAAGCCTGGAAGTCCCTTTAGGAAGGTGAGACAGTCCTTGGCATACTATTGTCAGAGGGCAGAGCTCTGGGATCAGGAAATCTCCATGGGGCATATGCAAGAACATAGCCAAATAGAACTCATCCTTGGGATGGTGGCTGGGTACTTCTGTAGGCCCCGCCCTTGAGTTCAAGAACCATAGAGGGAGAAGAACAGGCAGGAAGAGCTTTGCTCCACCTGAAAAAGATCCCTCTAACCCTGTGCTATGCACCTAGGTAGACATTAGACAAATATGTCTATATAACACTTGAAATGGGGTTAGTCTGAATTTATAAAACTCAATTTAAAAAAAGGTAAAATGACTCCTTAGTAATCTTTTAACCGATTTCATGTTGAGATGATAATTTTAGATCCATTGTGTTCATTCATATATATGATTACAATTATTAGGTCATCGGAAAAGTCATGACATGTATTTCTATGATTTTCTATGCAAAAATGCATCATAACTTTTCTAATGACCCAATCATTTCACTCCTTTTCTTTTGCTTTGTTTCTGTGGCTCCTAGAAATTTAGACTCATACAAGAAGCTGGCCCTATCTTTCTACTGGGCAATGTTCTTCTTATGACTGCATCTCTGTAACAAAGGAGCAGTCTCTCACACAAAGTAATGAGCCTCTCATCACTGGAAGTGTTCAAAAATTTATGAAATTCTTTTTAAGTTTTTTTTTTTTTATTTTTGGAGAGGTTTTTGCTATAGAGCATGTGCGCTCACCAGAAAGACAGAAAGACAGAGAGACAGAAAGTGAGGAATCACCCCCCAGGGGGCGGTGGCCATGCCGCAATCCCTTCTCCTCCATTCTCCTCTCTGGATCTTGGGCACGCATGACACGCGCCTGGTGTGAGTTTAAGCCACTGGATCCGGGACTCAAACCACGGTCGACTACATGGGAGTTCAGCAACATAGCCATTACGCTAACTGCTGGTCCCAAAATTGTATGAAATTCTTATAGCTAGATAGATACTCTGTAATTTCTACATGATTCCCAGGAAGAGCTCTAGGGGGGCACTTGTTGCTCAAAATACAATAGGTGTTACGGGGGAAAAATGTTGACGATCAATTTAACATGAGACATACTTAGTTGGAGAAAAGTTAAATTATTTTAACGCCTAAGGATGCGCAGAGAGTCTTCACAACAGGGATACTGTACCCAGCAGTCTCCATATTAAATTAGTTCCAGAACCTTTTCACAGTGCATTGACCAGGAAATAATAATAATAATTACGTTCACTCGAGAACTGCTATGGATATAGCGGACAGTCAGCACTGACTTTATATTCTGGCTGCCCCCTGAGTGACCTTGGGCATGTTACATCACCTTCATCAACTGCAAAATGAGGACAATAATATTCACTTCTCAAAATAGCTTTGAAGGTTTTATCTTAAAATATGTATAGAAAAGGCACCGCGGTGGTTGATGTGTAGTAGGCATACAACGAATGGCAGTTCTCATTAACTAAAGCCCAGAGAGGGTAAGTGGCCTTGCCAAGTTCACATGGGAAATCAGCGGCTATGCCAGGCTTTGAATTTTGGTCTTTGGGCCCTTCCAGTTCCCCTCACTTCTCTTTACTAAGCAATAAATAGCACATGAGAGGTTCAGCTCATCATGGGAGATGGGAAGCCTCCCCAAGTTTGGTGTGATTTTATAGGTCAGGACACAAACATTTCCTTCTCTCCTTCTCCCTCTAGTCTCTAGACCTGGCCAAAGAAAGCTACAGCCAGACCTGACAGGTCCCTGGGTCTCTTCCCTTGGCTCAGTTCCTGTTCCTGCCAGCCCTTGAAGCCCCCAGCAGATGGGCTGCCCTTATCAGCCGGCTCCAGGCCAGAGGAGGAATCCTCCGGTCACATGTGGCTCTGGAGAGGGAGGGAGACCTTGTAAATAAACACTGCCCACGCAGAGGAAGGGGGGAGGGTCAAGAGAAAAGAATCCTTGACATTTTGGTAACTGAGCCATGATTAAAGGCCACCAAGCATAGCCCTTATTGGCCATTTCTGGGGGGAATAGCAAATCCACACAGCTTCCCTGGATGACAAGTCTGTCTTTAAATAGCCCTGGAAGCCAGGGCATTCCCAGTGCTCTGCTGGCTTGATCCAGGCCTAATCCTCTGCCCAGAACTGACCTTTCACAGTTTACAGAGCACTTTATCTCCTGGCTCAGTGGAGCTTCACAGAACCCTCCTAAGAGAAGGGAGGTTTATCCTCACCCCCCAATTTATAGCTGAGGAAACTGAGGCTCTTAGGGTAAGAGATTGACTCCTAGCTACAGAACCAGAAGTGGTGGATTCTAGACTGAGAGTAACATGTGTTCTAATTCCAAACCCAGAGGTCTGCCCCTCACACCATGGTCTCCACCATCATAGATTTTCCTTTATGCCCAGCATCAAGGTTCATGCCCTGGTTGAGCCACTGTGACTGCTCTAGGGAAGTCTACAATTTCATGAGGAGTGGAGGTCAATGGGTGAATTCCAACATAATTGTGCTCAAAGAATCCAATCATAGAAAGTACATACTGGATAATTCCATTTATAAATAACTCTAGAAAACACAAGCTGACCTATAGTGACAAAAAGCAGAGGATGGGGGTTAGGGGAAGGAAGGCATGAAGACTGTTTTAGGATGATGAACATGTTCACTGTTGGCAAGGATGGTTCCAGAGGTCTGTACGTATAATAGCAAATTGTACATGCAATTGCATGTGGTTTATTGTGTGTCAGTCAGACTTTCATAAAGCTATTATAAAAGAGGAAGATAAGGGGGGAAAGAATGAAGGAAGTGGCTGGCATATAATTGAAGAACTCTAGGAACAATATTAAAATGGGGACACAAAGTACCATGGCACATGGGGGAAAAAGAAAGAGATTCTTTCCCAAATGAGAGAGGATCAGGAAGCGGCTTTTGGAACAGAGTTTTGACAAGACTCAAGATATAGATAGGTAGGGACTGGATTAAGAAAGATTAAGGTGAAAGAAACAGGTAGACTTTGTTGAGCAATAGTGAGTGGAGTATTTTGCACCACAGTCCCCATTTTTGCCATTTATTGGAGGCCTGAGATTAAAACTAACAGCTGCAATTCTCTCTTTTCTTTGGAAATTTAGACACACGCCCTACTTGGCAGGCAGCTGGTTTTGCTAAGACTTCTGTTCTTCCCCCTCCCTCTCTAGGCAGCTCATCTCTTCAAGTCTTTCTGAGGCCCAGGCCCTCTTAGATTTCCTCTTTGAACTGAACTGCCAAATACCTGCTGCTGATCTCCTGACAACCGTAGCTCTGGGGCCCTGGGTACCCTCTTCCAAATCCCATACTAAGGAGGCCTGGGGGAGATTTGTGTGGGGTGTGCTGGGATTCTAGGTCCAAAATAAAAACACTTCCTTTCCCTTTCTCGTCCATATCTTCTGGTTTTGTAATTGATATGTGATTATTGGATAATTTGAATAACGAGTTTATTAGAATATACTGTGATTAAGCAGAAGGAAATACAAGAATTGTTACATTGCTATACTTGAGATTAATTGGCTAATTAGCTCCCAAAACAGTTATGATCACTGCTCCTACAGTTTGTAAAGCATTGACTTGGATTTAGATGGTCCTATTATTCATGCCTAAGGGGCTATTCTAATGACATATAAAACCCACACATGATATTGTGGGTTAGCTTCTGCCCTTTGATTTTCTTGGCATGTTTGTTGATCTTAAACTGCCTTCTTTCAAGTTTCCTTGACCCAGCCAGCCACATTCCCTGCAACTAACTCAGGACTCAAGTGGAAGCTTAGTTCTGGAATCAGCTTTCCAACCTTGGCTTAAGGGACATTAGTCACTGGGAGCAAAATGTGGCATAGGAACAGCTGTTCTGGGCATTGAGAGTCCAAGGCCTACAGGTTTGGAATGGGTAGTGGTTGGGGGAAGGAAACCAATACTTACTTACTGAATACCAGCTCTGTGCCAGGCACTGGGTACTTTATAGAGAGCATCTCTTTTAATTCTCTGAATAGCCCATTAATGTGCTCTGCCATCTTTGGGCACAGTGAGGTTAAGAACTTGTCAAAGATTACACAGCTTATAAATAGTAGAGCCTGGACTTGAACTCAAACAATCTGACTCGGGAGTGAGTGTGTGTGTGTGTGTGTGTGTGTGTGTGTGTGTATGTGTCTGTGCTATAGTTTTACAATAGAATATGTGTGCTTGCCAGAGAGACAGACAAAGAGAAAGTGAGAAATCATCACCCTCCTGCCCAGGGAGGATGGCCACACCACAGTTCCTTCTCCTCCAGTCTCCTCAGGATTTGAGGCAGGCACACACACATGCCTGTATGATTTTCAAGCTGCTGGATCCGGGACTCATACCATGCAGTCAGCCATGTGGGATCCAGAGCCTTACCATCCATGCCACCTGCTGGCTATATATTTGTGTATATACATATATATACACACACACACACATATATATATATGTGTGTGTGAATATATTATACACATATATATGTGCGTGTGTGTATGTGCGTGTGTGTGTGTGGGTGTGCGTGTGTGTGTGTGTGTGTATATATATATATATATATATATATATATATATATATATATATATATGTATATAATTTGTTTAAAGTTTATTTCTTGTATGAAAGAGAGAGAGAGAGAACAGCAACCCCACCAAGGCCCTGAGGCTGTGATCTACCCCCAGCCTCAGGCAGCACACACATACACACATGGCCCACATACTCAGAGAACTTCCTGGATATGAACGCAGAATCTTCCCATGTGGGCCAGTCTCAAAGAGTATTGTGTTTTATTGCTGCATCATAGTCTGGCTCCCTGGAGCTTATGCTCTTGATCGCTCTCTCATATGTACCCTGGTTCGTCCTCCCAACCCCAAGATGGAGGTGCCGTTATTGTCAGGTCCATTCTCCAGATAAGAAACCGGAGATTCAGAAAAGTAATTTTCCCAACACAAACTCATTGCAGACCCTGGATGTGAACTCTGTGATCCCAGGTAAATCACTTTGCCTATCTATCCATCATCCATCCACTCATTCATTTATTTGACAGACACTGTCAAGTACTTACTCTGGTCCAGAGATTGTCTTGTCCTTGGAGATGAAAAGATGTATAAAATCAGGTTTCTGCTCTTTAAGAACTCATAGTCTAGGGAAGAAAACAAACACTGAAACAACAATGAGAAATGCAATCGCCATACACTAATTGCTCTAAGAGGTGTACAAAAAGAGCGATGGGAATTGAGGAAAAAGCCCCAAATTAGTTGGTAAAGAAAAGCAAGGAAGGCTCTAGAGAAGAAGGTATCAAGGCAAAATGGTGTAGCGTAACAGCCCACATGTTGAACACTTGTACGTGCTTTTCAATACCATCTCTTTAATTCCCACACAACTCTAGTCTCTATCTCATTCAGACCACTTTATTGAAGAAGAAACACAGGTACACGGAGGTCAAGGGCCTTGCCTGTGATCATATATCTAGTAAGAAACAGAGCTAAAATTCAACCCTGGCTTCAGAGCCTAGGCTCAGCCACTCTGCCCTGAGTGACTGGGGGCACCTGACAGTAGTTGTTTGTAGGCAAGCAGTCAATGACACTGGCCATATAGGCAGGAATCAGACCTATACTATCTTCCTGAATTCCAACTTTAGGACAGTTTTATTATTTATTTATTTATTTTTGAGGCCTTAGATGTTCTTGATCTAAGGACTCTGGACCTTTTGCGACCCATCAAAGTAATAATACTGTGGTATACGCGTGCTTGTGCGTTGAGGAGAGATATTCATCCTTCTCTATGACAAGCCCATACAGGGAAAGGATATATCAACTTTGCTTTTGACTAGAACTGTATCACTGGTTATACTATGTTCAGTGGGCTTCTCTTGGCTTAAAGATCAGTATCTGAATATTTGTTCATTTTCTGCATTCCCTCCCTGGATTGGACATGAGGACAGGGCCTTTATCCACCTTCTTCCTCACCTTACCCCCAGTACCTTCAGTGTAGTACAGAGTAGGTACTCAATAAATATTTGTGGAATGAATATTTACTGCATATAGAGTGAACTTTTGGTTATTTGAGAGTTAACAAATTATGAATTAATAACTTTAGTTTGGTCCACAAAATAGTTCACATTGTGCAGTCAAGGGATAGGAGGGAATAATGTAAGGGTCCTTAAATGATGAAAAATGTAGACAATTAGTCTAGGACAGTGGTTTACAAATTAAGCAGTTCTTTTAAAAGACCTCGCCCTCAGGGATATTGATCCAAACTGCTTGTGCTTTCTAGGTGATTCTGTAGCCGCTAGATCAGGATTTGGGGATGACAAGGTTAGGTTCCTTCCTGTTATCATTTCTTCTTTTTTTCCCCAACTCATTCAACTTGTAATTCTGAGGGACAGGAGTTCGTCATCATGCCAGGCAGGCAGCCTGTCCTGTTGTAACAACACCACCACCAATGCAATGACCACACACCGTACACTTCTTAGGTGCCAGGCACTGTACATGTGTCGCTGAATCCAAAGACCAGGGGTTGTTTAGTTCCACTTTATAGGTAAAGAATTCACAACCCCGAGGTCCTGTGCTTCCTCAATGTGTCTGAGGTGGTGAGGAGCAAGGACAAGGCTAGGATTTGAAACCCAGGCAGCCTTCTTGCCCTCCCACATATTTCCCCCCAGGGCTTCTAGCTGGGTCCAGCAGGGGTGGAGGTCAATCAGGCCTGCCTCGTCAGTGCCTAGCCCAGCCACGCCCTCGCAGTCTTCTCAGGCTCTCCATAGAAGGGAAACCCAGGGCAGGATACCAGAGGCTGGCGGGCCTGGCAGGCTGCTGGTTTCTGTTTCTGAAGAGCCTGGTCCTGAGCAAACAGGCGGGGAGGTAGGTTCTGGAAAACTTCCCAACAGATAGCAGATTAACTCCCTACTGCCTGGGAGCCACCCACGGTGGGAACGGGTTACCCAGCACAGCGGCCTCCCTGGCAGGCTACAGTCTTGGAGGCGGGGTGGGCAGGGCATTCCCTGGCTTCACTCCGACACTCCAAGATGCCCAAGGCCCAATTCAAGTAGGCTTTCTCACCCACAATGGGAGAAAAGATTGGTGGGGCCACCCGGACCCCACCCTCCAAATATGGGCCCATTTTCCAGCTTCCGCAGCCCCTTCTATGGCTTGCTTGGCCATTTGTGTTCCAACATGTTCGCTAACCTCTTAGAATGTTTGTTTTCTTTCAGAGAAAGAGGCAGAGAGGCATGGCCAAGACCAACATGAACTTCAAACCCAGGGCATTCTCGGTGTGTCGGACATTTTTCTGGGCTGGCAGGCCTGGGTCTTCATACCAGTTCTGCGGCTTCCTAGCTGGGTGACCTTTGTGTACATTTCTTAATCTCTTTCAGCCTCATTATGCTCATCTAAAAAATGGGGATAATGATACTTATCTTTGAGATATGTTCTGAGGATTAGATTAGATAAATATAGATTACACCTCTTAAACACTTAGTGCCCTCAATCAATGATAATTAACATTATTATTAATTATATTATTGTTATGAATGACTAATCATGGCATGCAAGATTATTAATGCTACTGTGAGCGTAAGTGTAAAAATCATGCTCAATTAAAATATTTTACTGAGGGAATTTATTTTATGAGAGGTCTTTGAAAGGAATAACACTGGGTCAGGAAGTATAAACACATTATCTCATTTACTATTCAAACAGCTTTATGAAGCAGGCATTTTTTTTTTCTTTTTGAGAGTTTTTTGCTATAGGGCACATGCAATCGCCAGAAAGACAGAGAGACAGAGAGCCAGAAAGAGAGAAATCACCCCCCAGGAGGGATGGCCAGGCCGCAATCCCTTCTCCTCCATTCTCCTCTCAGGACACCCGGAGTGAGTTTAAGCCACTGGGGCAAGGACTCAAACCCCGGTCGACTACATGGGAGTTCAGCGACATAGCTATTATGCCAACTACTGGTCCTAAAGCAGGCATTATTATTCTCATTCTACAGATGAGGAAGCTGAGGCTCCTGGAAGGTAAATAACCGACTGCCTAACACACTGAGTTAGTGCCTGGTGTCTCGTCCTCCTCCTCTCCTGACTCCTTGTCCAGGCCCTTTAGTCCACAAGGTGCCTCCATCTGCAGAGTGCCCTCTTTCCTTTGCCAGCTCTCATCCACCTGGGGAAAGATGGGTCAGCTTTAGAAACCCCATGAGAGTCTGTTTTCCTGATTCTATCTCTTTTTTTTCCTGTCCTGCCTTGATGGTTCTTGTGCCCGTAGCTTTTGTCTGTATACACTGTTATGTGCTGTGTCCCCCTTCTTGGGAGTATGCCTCCTAAGGCAGACGCTACACACTTTTTCACTTTTGGAATGTCGGTAGAGTGTTGTGATTAATCTCAAAACTTACCCAGGTTCAGACCTTGACTTTACTACTTATTGATTATGAGGCTTGAATAAGTGATTTCCTCTCTGTCTGCCTCCCTTCCTTTATCTATGCTATGGAGATAATAAAATCAACCTCATGGAGCTGCTATAAGGATTGAATGAACTGATATATAAAAAGTACAAGAAGTGCTTTGAACCTCTAAGTGACAGATGTTCAATGAATGAAGACAGGATCATTGAAGTCTTGAATGTGGCTTAATAACAGAAAGTGTAGCAGGGTACAATGGAGTGCACCTGTAATCTCAGATACTTGCGAGGTGGAGGTAGACAGATTGTACTTTCAAAGTCAGCCTGGGCAACAGAGTGGGACCTTGTTTTTAAAAAGAAAAAAAAAAAAAGAGAGACGACCTCCCCAAAACAGAAAGTGAAACCAAAAGCATATTTCATTTAAGAGCACATGTAGATGTCAGACTGAGGTTCTCATTGTGGCTCTGTCTTTGACTTCAAGTGTGGACTTGGGCTTGTCCTTTACTCTCTGAATTTATTTCCATGAAATGACAAGTTTGGTCCTCATTGCTATAAGATCTTTAAGGGGTAATATCCGGTGGTATTAATAATCACTTTAAAAATTGCTAGAGGGGATGTGTGCTCGAGATATATATGTGTGTATATATATATGTGTGTGTGTGTGTGTGTATGTATATGCATATGTATACACATATATATGGATGTATATGCATATACATACATACATATATATGTAAGAGAAAGAGAGAGAGAGAGATCACCCCTCTCACCCCTCAGGAGGGATGGCCACACTGTAATCCCTTCTCCTTCATTTCTCCCTTTAGGAATTTGGGTATACACACACACACATGTATGCCTAGTGTGTTTTTCAAGCCACTGGGTCTGGAACTCAAACCATGCAGTCAACCATGTGGGATCCAGCTGCCCTAACTACTTACTGTATCACTGGCTGGCCCAGTGATCAGTTGTTTACCTTGAAGACTTTACTCGTGTAATGGTCCGAGTTAGAAGTCACACTCAGGTTTGCCACTAGAAGCATAAACTCAACCACTGGCTTCAGTGAACTCACAGGTAGATAATTATTCTAACTGCGATCATTACCAGCTTTTACTCACCGAGTCCTAATGCCTGGCACTGGACCAACTGCCATCATTTTTCTGTTTGTATTTCTCAAGAATCCTGTAAAGAAGGCACCACTATGATCCCCATTTTAACCGAGCCTCAGAGATGAATGAGTTTCTAAATAGTTGGGCAGGGAATAGACTCATCATTTGTTAAAACTCCAACTCCCAGCTGCCTTCAGGAATGTAGCACGTGTCTGTACCAATACCTATGGGCACAAGAAACCTATTATCTTTTAAACCCACCTATTATTAAGCATCCTGAATGGCTGAAGAGATAAAGCTGCCATTTTAAAATTGAATGCATGACTTTAAACTTGGGCTTCCAGCTGACATGAATTGGGTAGAGGGCTAAGAAAAGGGAGAGTGTAAATTCTCTTGAGAGACAGTCTTCAGGCGCAGTTTACAGCACAGAGATCAGAAAACAGAGCCTCTATTCTTACCTCTTTGGGCCTTGACTCACAGGTCCTGCCTGGCGATAGAGCTGGAAGAGACTAAGGGATTCTAATATAACTTTGGTTAGGATTGGACTGAACTCAAAGCATTAGAAATCCATGTCTATAATTACCAGCCAATGGAGATACATTGGGGTAGAATAGGGTGGTTTGGAGCTGTAGGAGTGGCAGGGGACACAAAAAGTTTGGGCAAATCAGAACTAAAAAACAGGAGAAGTTGCTTAGGGATGACTGACTTTGCCTGGTTTTGTCCGGTTTGCCATCTTTCAAAGAAACCAAAAGCATATTTCATTTAAGAGCACATGTAGATGTCAGACTGAGGTTCTCATTGTGGCTCTGTCTTTGACTTCAAGTGTGGACTTGGGCTTGTCCTTTACTCTCTGAATTTATTTCCATGAAATGACAAGTTTGGTCCTCATTGCTATAAGATCTTTAAGGGGTAATATCCGGTGGTATTAATAATCACTTTAAAAATTGCTAGAGGGGATGTGTGCTCGAGATATATATGTGTGTATATATATATGTGTGTGTGTGTGTGTGTATGTATATGCATATGTATACACATATATATGGATGTATATGCATATACATACATACATATATATGTAAGAGAAAGAGAGAGAGAGAGATCACCCCTCTCACCCCTCAGGAGGGATGGCCACACTGTAATCCCTTCTCCTTCATTTCTCCCTTTAGGAATTTGGGTATACACACACACACATGTATGCCTAGTGTGTTTTTCAAGCCACTGGGTCTGGAACTCAAACCATGCAGTCAACCATGTGGGATCCAGCTGCCCTAACTACTTACTGTATCACTGGCTGGCCCAGTGATCAGTTGTTTACCTTGAAGACTTTACTCGTGTAATGGTCCGAGTTAGAAGTCACACTCAGGTTTGCCACTAGAAGCATAAACTCAACCACTGGCTTCAGTGAACTCACAGGTAGATAATTATTCTAACTGCGATCATTACCAGCTTTTACTCACCGAGTCCTAATGCCTGGCACTGGACCAACTGCCATCATTTTTCTGTTTGTATTTCTCAAGAATCCTGTAAAGAAGGCACCACTATGATCCCCATTTTAACCGAGCCTCAGAGATGAATGAGTTTCTAAATAGTTGGGCAGGGAATAGACTCATCATTTGTTAAAACTCCAACTCCCAGCTGCCTTCAGGAATGTAGCACGTGTCTGTACCAATACCTATGGGCACAAGAAACCTATTATCTTTTAAACCCACCTATTATTAAGCATCCTGAATGGCTGAAGAGATAAAGCTGCCATTTTAAAATTGAATGCATGACTTTAAACTTGGGCTTCCAGCTGACATGAATTGGGTAGAGGGCTAAGAAAAGGGAGAGTGTAAATTCTCTTGAGAGACAGTCTTCAGGCGCAGTTTACAGCACAGAGATCAGAAAACAGAGCCTCTATTCTTACCTCTTTGGGCCTTGACTCACAGGTCCTGCCTGGCGATAGAGCTGGAAGAGACTAAGGGATTCTAATATAACTTTGGTTAGGATTGGACTGAACTCAAAGCATTAGAAATCCATGTCTATAATTACCAGCCAATGGAGATACATTGGGGTAGAATAGGGTGGTTTGGAGCTGTAGGAGTGGCAGGGGACACAAAAAGTTTGGGCAAATCAGAACTAAAAAACAGGAGAAGTTGCTTAGGGATGACTGACTTTGCCTGGTTTTGTCCGGTTTGCCATCTTTCAAAAACAAGCAAACAAACAGACAAAAAATCAAGTGTTCTGCTTGAATAGCTCTGGATGCCCACCATTTCCAACAGAATGCAGTACAAACTCTTTGAGGCAGCATTTAAAGCCTTCCACAATGTAGTACCAACTCACCCTGTTAGCCTTGTCTCACACCATGTTCCCAGCTCCATTGCAGCTACAGAATTCTATATCATGTCCTGAATACTTCAAGCTTGTTCTTGTCTCCATGCCTTTGCATATACTGACTTCTGCCCAAGGGCATGCCACTGTAGATGTCACGTCTACATGAAAACACCAGTCCTGCCTTAAATATGTTGGTTTTCCTTTTCCACACCCAAGACTTTTCCAAATAGTTCCTACACAGAGAGAATCATTGCTACCTCTTTGGAAATGCAACTAACAACCCTGCTAAACAAATTAAGAAACATTAAGTAGAAATGCTGAGAGTTAAGGCATTGAGTAGGTTCTCAAAGCATTATGAGAAAAGAAAAATTCATAGAGCCAAGTATCAATGTGGTTTGGAAAGTCTTGAGTTACTTTCAAACTAATTGAAGGATAATTCAAGAATATATTTCTAAGCTTGAACAATTTACTGTTTGGATTTTTTGCTACAGTTCGACAACAAGACTGAAAGGCATTGTTAGAGGAACCTCTACAACTTGTTCAGGATGAGGCTTTGCTTGAGGCATTTACAATGTGCTATTTTCATCACAGCTTTCAGCGCATATGGATTGAGATTCAGGGTGCTGTTTTTCATAATGACAAAATCTAAGCATGAAATAAGGTGGCCATACCTCTAATTTTTCCAGGAAGTTGGAGTTTACACTCATTGTCTCAACATAATTATTGATAGTTCCCCTTTTATTGTCAGGTACCCTAGTGTGGAAGATAAATTATATGGTCATTCTAGCTCTACGTAATCAAATAAGGGATTTTCTAGGTGGTTGCTTTTCTAAGACTTTGCCATTTGTTGAACTCCAGTTCATGCTTCAAGAACTAACCTAAAAACTGGATGTCCACTTGAAGAAAAATGAGACTAGACATCCACCTCCTATAATTTATAAAAATCAACTCAAGGGAATTAAAGATTTAAATATAAGCTCCCAAATTATAAAGCTTCCTGGGGAAAACACTTGTAGATATTTAAGAAAGTGAAGAGTTTTTTTTTTTTTTTTTTTTTTAGGGGTTTTCATTATCCACTTTTTTTTTTTT